>NW_021703774.1:74907882-74933846 GCF_005190385.1 Monodon monoceros | reverse complement strand
GAAGGAAGGAAGGAAGGAAGGAAGGAAGGAAGGAAGGAAGGAAGGAAAGGGAGGAAATAAGATGGCAGAGTAGAAGGATGTGCTATCACTCCCTCTTGCTAGAACACCATAATCACAACTAGCTGCTGGACAATCATCAACAGGAAGACACTGGAACTCACCAAAACACTGACCTCACATCCAGAGACAAAGGAGAAGCCAAGTGACATGGAAGGAAGGGCGCAATCACAGTAAAATCAGATCCCATAACTGCTGGGTGGGTGACTCACAGACTGGAGAACACTTAGACCACAGAAGTCCATCCACTAGAGTGAAGATTCTTAGCCCCACGTCAGGCTTCCCAACCTGGGAGTCTGGCAACGGGAGGAGGAATTCCTAGAGAATCAGATTTTGAAGGCTAGTGGGAGTTGATTGCAGGACTTCGACAGGAATGGGGGAAACAGAGGCCCCACTCCTGGAGAACACACACAAAGTAGTGTGCTCATTGGGACCCAGGGGAAGGAGCAGTGACCCCTGAGGAGACTGAATCAGACCTACATGCTAGTGTTGGAGGGTCTCCTGCAGAAGCAGGGGGTGGCTGTGGCTCACTCTGGGGACAAGGACACTGGCAGAGAAGTTCAGGGAGGTACTACTTGGCATGAGCCCTCCCAGACTCTGTCATTAGCCCCATGAAAGAGCCCAGGTAGGCTCCAGTGTTGGGTTGTCTCAGGCTCAACAACCAACAGGGAGGGAACCCAGCCCCACCCATCAACAGTGAAGCATATTACACTTTTACTGAGCACTGCCCACCAGAGCAACAGTCAGCTCTACCCACCACCAGTCCCTCCCATCAGGAAACTTGCACAAGCCTCTTAGACAGCCTCATCCACCAGAGGGCAGACAGCAGGAGCAAGAAGAACAACAGTTCTGCAGCCTGTGGAACAAAAACCACATTCACAGAAAGATAAACAAGATGAAAAGGCAGAGGGCTATGTACCAGATGAAGGAACAAGATAAAACCCCAGAAAAACAACTAAACGAAGTGGAGATAGGCAACCTTCCAGAAAAAGAATTCAGAATAATGATCGTGAAGATGATCCAGGACCTCGGAAAAAGAATGGAGGCAAAGATCGAGAAGATGCAAGAAATGTTTAACAAAGACCTAGAAGAAATAAACAAACAAACAGAGATGAACAATACAATAACTGAAATGAAAACTACGCTAGAAGGAATCAATAGCAGCATAACTGAGGCAGAAGAACGGATAAGTGACCTGGAAGACAGAATGGTGGAATTCACTGCTATGGAACAGAATAAAGAAAAAAGAATGAAAAGAAATGAAGACAGCCTAAGAGACCTCTGGGACAACATTAAACACAACAACATTCGCATTATAGGGGTCCCAGAAGGAGAAGAGAGAAAGGAACCAATAAAATATTCAAAGAGATTATAGTCGAAAACTTCCCTAACATGGGAAAGGAAATAGCCACCCAAGTCCAGGAAGCACAGCAAGCGCCCTATAGGATAAACCCAAGGAGAAACATGCCGAGACACATAGTAATCAAATTGGCAAAAGTTAAAGACAAAGAAAAATTACTGAAAGCAGCAAGGGAAAAATGACAACATACAAGGGAACTCCCACAAGCTTAAGAACTGATTTCTCAGCAGAAACTCTACAAGCCAGAAGGGAGTGGCATGATATACTCAAAATGATGAAAGGGAAGAACTTACAACCAGGATTACTCTACCTGGCAAGGATCTCGTTCAGATTCAATGGAGAAATCAAAAGCTTTACAGGCAAGCAAAAGCTAAGAGAATTAGCACCACCAAACCAGCTCTACAACAAATGCTAAAGGAACTTCTGTAAGTGGGAAACACAAGAGAAGAAAAGGACCTACAAAAACAGAGCCAAAACAATTAAGAAAATTGTCATAGGAACATACATATCAATAATTACTTTAAACGTGAATGGGTTAAATGCTCCAACCAAAAGACACAGGCTTGCTGAATGGATACAAAAACAAGACCCATATATATGCTGTCTACAAGAGACCCACTTCAGACCTAGGGACACATTCAGACTGAAAGTGAGGAGATGAAAAAAGATATTCCATGCAAATGGAAATCAAAAGAAAGCTGGAGTAGCTATACTCATATCAGATAAAATAGACTTTAAAATAAAGAATGTTACAAGAGACAAGGAAGGACACTACATAATATCAAGGGATCAATCCAAGAAGAAGATATAACAATTATAAATATATATACACCCAACATAGGAGCACCACAATACATAAGGCAATTGCTAACAGCTCTAAAAGAGGAAATCAACAGTAACACAGTAATAGTGGGGGACTTTAACACCTCACTTACACCAATGGACAGATCATCCAAAATGAAAATAAATAAGGAAACAGAAGCTTTAAATGAAACAATAGACCAGATAGATTTAATTGATATTTATAGGACATTCCATCGAAACACATAAGAATACATTTTTTTCTCAAGTGCGCATGTAACATTCTCCAGGATAGATCACATCTTGGGTCACAAATCAAACCTCAGTAAATTTAAGAAAACTGAAATCATATCAAGCATCTTTTCTGATCACAACGCTATGAGATTAGAAATGAATTACAGGGAAAATACTGTAAAAAACAAAAACACATGGAGGCTAAACAATACATTACTAAATAACCAAGAGATCACTGAAGAAATCAAAGAGGAAATCAAAAAATACCTAGAGACAAATAACAATGAAAACATGATGATCCAAAACCTATGGGATGCAGCAAAAGCAGTTCTAAGAGGGAAGTTTATAGCTATACAAGCCTACCTCAAGAAACAAGAAAAATCTCAAATAAACAATCTAACCATACACCTAAAGGAACTAGAGAAAGAAGAACAAACAAAACCCAAAGTTAGCAGAAGGAAAGAAATCATAAATATCAGAGCATAAATAAATGAAATAGAAACAAAGAAACAACAGCAAAGATCAATAAAATTAAAAACTGGGTCTTTGAGAAGTTAAACAAAATTGATAAACCTTTAGTCAGACTCATCAAGAAAAAGAGGGAGAGGACTCAAATCAATAAAATCAATAAAATAAAAACGGAGAAGTTACAACAGACACCACAGAAATACAAAGCATCCTAAGAGACTATTACAAGCAACTCTGTGCCAATACAATGGACAACCTGGAAGAAATGGACAAATTCTTAGAAAGGTATAACCTTCCAAGACCGAACCAGGAAGAAATAGGATATATGAACAGACCAGTCACAAGTACAGAAATTGAAACTGTGATTAAAAATCTTCCAACAGGGCTTCCCTGGTGGTGCAGTGGTTGAGAGTCCTCCTGCTGATGCAGGGGACATGGGTTCGTGCCCTGGTCTGGGAAAACCCCACGTGCTGCGGAGCACCTAGGCCCGTGAGCCATGGCCGCTGAGCCTGCGCGTCCAAAGCCTGTGCTCCACAACGGGAGAGGCCACAACAGTGAGAGGCCCACGTACCACAAAAAAAAAAAAAAAAATCTTCCAACAAACAAAAGTCCAGGACCAGATGGCTTCACAGGTGAATCCTATCAAACATTTAGAGAAGAGCTAATACCTATCCTTCTCAAACTCTTCCAAAAAATTGTGGAGGGAGGAACACTCCCAAACTTGTTTTACAAGGGCCACCATCACCCTGATACCAAAATGAAACAATCATATCACAAAAAAAGAAAATTAAAGACCAATATCACTGATGAACATAGAAGCAAAAATCCTCTACAAAATACTAGCAAACAGAATCCAATAACACATTAAAAGGATCGTACACCATGATCAAGTGAGATTTATCCCATGGATGAAAGGATTCTTCACTATACACAAATCAATCAATGTGATATACCATATTAACAAATTGAAGAATAAAAACCATATGATCATCTCAATAGAGGCAGAAAAAGCTTTTGACAAAATTCAACACCCATTTATGATAAAAACTCTCCAGAAACTGGGCATAGAGGGAACCTACCTCAACATAATAAAGGCCACATAAGACAAACCCATAGCAAACTTCATTCTCAATTGTAAAAATCTGAAAGCATTTCCTCTAAGATCAGGAACAAGACAAGGATGTCCACTCTCACCACTATTATTCAACATAGTTTTGGAAGTCATAGCCATGGCAATCAGAGAAGAAAAAGAAATAAAGGATTACAAATTGGAAAAGAAGAAGTAAAACTGACACTGTTTGCAGATGACATGATACTATACATAGAGAATCCTAAAAATGCCACCAGAAGACTACTAGAGCTAATCAATGAATTTGGTAAAGTTGCAGGATACGAAATTAATGCACAGAAATCTCTTGCATTCCTATACACTAATGAGGAAAACTCTGAAAGAGAAATTAAGGAAACACTCCCACTTACCATTGCAACAAAAAGAATAAAATACCTAGGAATAAACCTACCTAGGGTGACAAAAGACCTGTATGCAGAAAGTTATAACACTGATGAAAAAAATTAAAGATGATACTAACAGAGCTTCCCTGGTGGCGCAGTGGTTGAGAGTCCGCCTGCCGATTCAGGGGACATGGGTTCGTGCCCCAGTCTGGGAAGATCCCACATGCCTCGGAACGGCCGGACCCGTGAGCCATGGCCGCTGAGCCTGTGCGTCCAGAGCCTGTGCTCCACAACAGTGAGAGGCCCGCGTACAGCAAAAAAAAAATGATACTAACAGATGGAGAGCTATACCATGTTCTTGGACTGGAAGAATCAATATTGTGAAAATGACTCTACTACCCAAAGCAATCTACAGATTCAATGCAATCCCTATTAAATTACCAATGTCACTTTTTACAGAACTAGAACAAAAAATCTTAAAATTTGCATGGAGACACAAAAAAACCCCGAATAGCCAAAGCAGTCCTGAGGGGAAAATACGGAGCTGGAGGGATCAGACTTCCTGACTTCAGACTACACTACAAAGCCACAGTAATCAACACAATATGGCACTGGCACAAAAACAGAAACATAGATCAATGGAACAAGATAGAAAGCCCAGAGACAAACCCATGCACCTATGGTCAACTAATCTCTGACAAATGAGGCAAGGATATACAATGGAGAAAAGAAAGTCTCTTCAATAAGTGGTGCTGGGAAAACTGGCCAGCTACATGTAAAAGAATGAAATCAGAACACTTCCTAACACCATATCCTAAAATAAACTCAAAATGGATTCAAGACCTGAATGCAATGCTGAACACTATAAAACTCTTAGAGGAAAACACAGGAAGAGCACTCTTTGACATATATCACAGCAAGATCTTTTTTGATCCACCTCCTAGAGTAATGGAAATAAAACCAAAAATAAACAAATGGGACCTAATGAAACTTCAAAGCTTTTGCACAGCAAAGGAAACCATAAGCAAGACGAAAAGACATCCCTCAGAATGGGAGAAAATATTTGCAAATGAAGCAACAAAGGATTAATCTCCAAAATATATAAACAGCTCATGCAGCTCAATATTAAAGAAACAAACAACCCAATCCAAAAATGGCAGAAGACCTAAATAGACATTTCTCCAAAGAAGCATACAGATGGCCAAGAAGCACATGAAAAGCTGCTCAACATCATTAATTATTAGAGAAATGCAAATCAAAACTACAATAAGGTATCACCTCACAGCAGTTAGAATGGGCATCATCAGAAAATCTACAAACAACAAATGCTGGAGAGGGTGTGGAGAAAAGGGAACCCTCTTGCACTATTGGTGGGAATGTAAAGTGATACAGCCAATATGGAGAACAGTATGGAGGTTCCTTAAAAAAATAAAAATAGAATTACCATATGATCCAGCAATCCCACTACTGGGCATATACCCAGAGAAAACCATAATTCAAAAAGACACATGCACCCCAATGTTCATCGCAGCACTATTTACAATAGCCAGGTCATGGAAGCAACCTAAATGCCCATCGACAGACAAACGGCTAAAGAAGATGTGGTACATATATACAATGGAATATTACTCAGCCATATAAAGGAATGAAACTGAGTCATTTGTTGAGACGTGGATGGATCTAGAAACTGTCATACAGAGTGAAGTAAGTCAGAAAGAGAAAAACAAATATCATATATTAACGCATATACATGGAACCTAGAAAAATAGTACAGATGAACCAGTTTCCAGGGCAGCAATTGAGACACAGATATAGAGAACAAACATATGGACACCAAGGGGGGAAAACCGTGGTGTGGTGGGGATGGTGGTGTGCTGAATTGGGCGATTGGGATTGACATGTATACACTGATGTGTATAAAATTGATGACTAATAAGATCCTGCTGTTTCAAAAAATAAATTAAATTAAATAATTAAAAAAACTAATACTAAACTTTCTTTGGGTTATTTGTATGGAAATATGTTAATATAAATGTTTCACATTATATGAAATTCATAAAAATCTTATATGTTCTGGTATAATGTTATAAGTCCTAATTCTAGTTATTACTTTAAAATGTATATCTCAGAAATAACTAAATTTCCTTGTCAATTGCATTATTATAAACTTTCATCAAATCTTTAACCATGGTCATTTCCAAGTCTTTTGTCATTTACAGACAGTTCTGGGTGTACTCTGATGCTTTTGCAAAAATGTTCCTATAAAAGGGTTTCATCTTCAAGGAATTCATGGAAAAGACTCTGACAGGTACACGTTTCTGGTAACTGACTGTACTGCTTAAGTGAATGAATAAACATTTTCAGAACTCTAATGGAAAACTGATGAATTCATAAAAGTGCTAACAAAAGATCAAGATGAAAAAAAATTAATTACATGGGACTGAGTGAACTGATGAGGATGATTATAATTTTTGTGACTTTCTGTTTGAATAAAAAAAAGAAATCAAGAACTCAAAAATATAAATAAAAAGTGGAAAACTTTAAATTTTAAAAATCTATTCCCAAGTTTTCTAAGTGTGTGGAGATATATTTATATCTATTTCAAAAATAAAATTAAATGATTATTTCCAAACATTTGTTTTCAAAATATTTTTGTTTCTTTTTGAAAAAACCTGCTTTTGTATTTATTGTTAAAACATCATTTATGAGCTGACAGGTCAAAAAAAAAAAAAAAACAGAGAGGATCCAAATCAACACAATTATAAATGAAAAAGGAGGTATTACAACTGATACCACAGAAATACAAAGGATCATAAGAAGCTACTAGGAACAACTATACACCAACATGTGGACAACGTAGAAAAATGAAATATTCTTAGAAATGTACAAACTACCAAGACTGAATCTGAAAGAACTAGAAAGTCTGACTAGACCAACTATCAATACTACTAAGGATAGTGAATCAGTAATGAACAAATCTCCCAATGAAGAAAAGCCCAGGACCAGATTGCTTTACTGGTATATTTTACCAAATATTTAAAGAAGAATTAACACCAATTCTTCTCAAACTCTTCCCAAAAAATTGAGGAGGAAGGAATACTCTTAAACTCATTCTATAAGGTCAGCATTACCTTGATACCAAAGCCAGAAAAGGACACCCACAGAAAAGAAAACTAAAGATCAATATCCCTGACAAATACAAATGCAAAAACTCTCTATAAAATACTAACAAACTGAATTCAGCAGCACATTAAATGGGATTCATGCCTAGGATGCAAGGATGGTTCAACATATGCAAATCAATCAATGTGAGACATCACATTAACAGAATTAAAGAAAAAATTATATTATCATCGCAATAGATGTAAAAAAGCATTTGACAAAATTCAACATTTGTTCCTAATAAAAACTTTTAATAATTAGGTATAGATGGAATGTATCTCAACAAAATAAAGTTCATATAAGTCCACACCTAACATCATACTCAGTGGTGAAAGTCTGAAAGCTTTTTCTCTAAGATCAAGAAAAAAAAAGGGTGCCCACTCTCACAGCTCCTAATCAACATAATACTGGAAATATTTACTAGAGCAATCAGCCAAGAAAGAGAAATAAAAGGTATCAGAATTGGAAAGAAGAAGTAAAATTGTTTTTGTTTGCAGTTGATGTGATTTTATATTTAGAAAGTCCTAAAGACTCCACACACACACACACAAACACTGCTAGATCTAATGAACAAATTCAGTAAAGTTTCTGGATACAAAATTAACATACAAAACTCAGTGGTGTTCCTATAATTTATACAGTAACAATAAATTATCTGAAAACTAAATTTAAAAAACAATCCCATTTACAACAGCATAAAAACACAAAATCCTTAGGAATAAACTTAACCAAGGAGGTAAAAGATCTCTATTCTGAAAACTACAAGACATTGATGAAAGAAACTGAAGACATGAATAAATGGAAAGTTATCCCCTGTTCATGAATTGGAGGAATATTGTTAAAATGTTAATACTACCAAAACCTATTTTTAGATACAATGCATCCCTATCAAGATTCCAATGGCATTTCTTTAGAGAAGTAAAAATAATCCTGAAATTTATATGGAATGACAAAAGACCCTGAATACCCAAAGCAATCCTGAGAAAGAAGAACAAAGCAAGAGGCATCACACTTCCTGATTTCAAGCTATACTATGAAGCTATAGTAATCAAAAGAGTATGGTACTGACATAAAAACAAATAGATCAATGGAAGAGAATCAAGAGCCCAGAAATAAACCCTAGCACATAGAGAAATACACCCAAGCATATATGGTCAACTAATATTTGACAAGGAGCTGAGAATACTCAATAGAGAAAAGACAGTGTCTTCAATAAATGGTGCTGGGAAATTGGATATTCACATATTAAAGAATGAAATTAGACTCCTATTTTATATCACTCTCAAAAAATTAACTCAAAATGGATTAAAGACTTAAATGTAAGAGATGAACCCATGAAACTCTTAGAAGAAAACATAGGAAAAAATCTCCTTGACATAGGTCTTGGCAATGACTTTTTGGTTATGACACCTAAAACACAAGCAATCAAATCAAAAATAAACAAGTGAGACTACATACAATAAAAGAAATAATCAACAAAGTGAAAAGACTATGGAATAGGAAAAAATATTTGCAAACCATATCCGATAAATGGTTAATATCCAAAATATATAAGGAACTTAATGAATAAGTAGCAAAACACACACACACACACACACACACAATCTAATTAAAAACAGGCAAACAACCTGAACAGACATTTTTCCAAAGATGATATATGAATGGCCAATGAGTACATGAAAATATGCTCAACCTCACTAGTCATTAGGAAAATGCAAATCAAAACCACAATGAGATATCATCTCCTGCCTGTCTGAATGGCCATCACCAAAAAGACAAGATAACAAATGGTGAGGATGTGGAGAAAAGGGAACCCTTGTGCACTGTTGGTGAGATTGTAAACTGGTACAGCCACTATGGAAAACTGTATGGAGGACCCTCAAAAAATTAAAAATAGATTTAGCAATTTCACTTCTAGGGAATATATCCAAAGGAAACTAAAACACTAACTAGAAAAACATCTACACCCCCATATTAAGCATTATTTACAATAGCCAAGGCATAGAAACAAACCTAAGTGTCCACTGAAGACATAGAAACAAACCTAAGTGTCCACTGACAGATGAATGGGTAAAAAACTTGTAGTATACAGTATATATGATGGACTATTATTCAGCCATAAAAATGTGAGAAAATCATGCCATTTGCAGCAATATAGATGGGCCTTCAGGGATTTATGTTAAGTGAAATATGTCAGACAGAGAAAGACAAAGACTGTGTGATCTCACTTATATATGGAATCAAAAAAAAAAAGACACAAGGTAAAATTTTGGATTTACATATGTAATGAAAACACTGAAAATGGTATATATGTGCATAAATATACAAAAACTTTTTTCTCATCTTTTTATTTCTTCCCAAGACAATTGACTATTTAAAACAAAACCAATAACAATGTATTGTGGGGTCTATAGCATATAGAAGTAAAATCTTTGGTGACAATAGCACAAAGGATGGGAGGGGAATATAGAAATTCCTCTTACAATTCTAACTATTGTAAGATTCAGACATTAATTGTAAAGTGGTATCTTGAGGTAGATTATGATAAATAAAGGATGTGTGTTGTAAACCTTAGAGCAACCACTAAAAAAAAAAAAAGCGTAGCTACTAAGAAAACAATAGAGATAAAATGGAATTAAATATCTGGGTAGATGCTAAGTATATGCTTATCTTTATAAGAAATCGCCAAAGTGTTTTCCAGAGTAGTTGCACTCACCACCAGCAATATAGGAACATTCACATTGCTCCACATTTTTGTTCATACATGTATTGTCAATCTTTTTTTTTAGTCTTTTAAATTTTACCCATTCAGTTGGATATAAACTGATATCTCATTATGGTTTCAATTTTTGGTTTTCTAGCAGCTCAAGATATACAGCATATTTTCATGTTTTTGCTGGCCATCATGTACCTTCTTTCGTGAAGGGTCTGTTCAAGTCTCTCATCCATTTTTATTAAAATTTTTGTCTTGTTGAGTTAAAAGAATTCATTGTGTATTCTATACACAAATCTTTGTCAGATATACATATTGTGAATATTTTTCCCCAGTCTGTGGCTTTCCTTTTCATTTTATAACAGTTTCTTACGAAAAGCAGACATTTTAGAGGTTTCGAATTTTGATGAAGTCCAATTTTATGATTTGTAATTTTATTTGTCCTTTTAATGCCCTAACTAGGAAACTTTGCCTTCATCTGAGTTGCAAAGATTATCTGTGTCTTCCTCTAGAAGTTTTATAGCTTTACTATGCTTAGCTCTACGATTAAATTTAAATTGTCTTGAGTATGCTGTGAGGTAAGAGTTGAGGTTTATTTTTCTTCATATGGATATACAATTGGTCCAGCACTATTTGTTGAAAAGATTATCCCCTTCCAATTGAACTGTATTTGCATCTTTGTGCTGAGCAAAGTAAGCTCACACACAAAAGAGTACCTTCTGTATGATTTCATTTATGTGAAATTCTAGAACAGGCAAAGCCAATCTATGGTAATAGAAACAAGAAAGTGGTCACCTGGGACTGAGGATGGAGGAAACTGACTAGAAAAAGGAAGGAGGGAAATTTTGGGTTATGGACATGTTCTTTATTTTGATCTTGTTTGTCGTTACTCAAGGTAACCATATTTGACATTGCTAAACTCATTAAACTGTATGCTTAAAATGGGTGCATTTTATTACATATAATAAATATATATTATATCCTTATATAATGTTATATCCCAATATATAATATATATAAATTATATAATAAATGTGTATATATTTTATCCCTGTATGTAATGTATATTTTACCCTAATATATAATATAATAATATATTATATAATAATATATTATATTATATAATATTATATTATACTAATAATATATTACTAATAATAGATAAGTAAATTACACATATATAATTTTATATAATTATATAGTATATTTATTTATAAATATATAGTATATCAATATAAAGTTATAAGTATTTATAAATATATTAATTCATATATATTTATATACAATAAATATATATAATACCCCAATAAAGTTGATTTTAAATGTACGCTTCTTACCACAGGTTGTAGAACTGTACATAATCTGGTTCCTGCCTCTGTCTCCAGCCTTATCTCATACCACTCTCCATCTAGCTCATAATTAGGCTTCTTTCTGTTCTTCTGCTTCGGCCACAGGAGGTCTCTCTTCTTCCTTTCCTGACTCAAGGCCTTTGCACTTACTGTTCCTTTAACCTAGAGTACTTTCCTCTAACTCTTCTTATGGCTGGTTCATTCTCATCCTTAAGATCTTATCTCAGATGTTCCCACCTCAAAGAGACTGTCCTTTCCATTTTAACATAGCCAGGCCTTACACCTTACCCCAGCCCACTCCCCTTTACACCTTCCTTGACCTTCACAACCTAGTGAAGGTCGACATGTAAATATGGATCTTCCAAATGTGACCAAAGTTGTTGAGATTCTGCATATCAATAACTTGCTATTTTAAAATTACAATTAGTATTCCATTTTAGAAATATACCATGACATGTTTATTTATTCACTTTGTTGATAGAAATTTGGGTCAATTCCAGTTGGATCTATTATGAATAAAATTACTATAAATATTTGTGTATAAGCATTTTGTGGAAATATTTTTCATTTCGCTTGTAACACTCATTCAGAAAAGAAGCATATTTGCAAAGTGTCACATGTTACGGGACACTCTTAATTATTTTATTTTGAACTACCAAGTAATTTTGGTGGAGAAAGATTAATCAGCTTTAAATGACATCAAACAAATAAAAATATCTGGACATTCAAGAGGTATACTGACTGAAATGGTGAGAGGGAGGGAGGGAGGGCAAGAGAGAGAGAGAGAAGTTTATGGATTTAGTAATTTTCTTAGAAGTATGACCTCACAATTTTATCTGTTTTATGACAGCATAAATAAGCATTTTAAATATCATTTTAAAAAGCAATAGGGCCCTGTTGGTTGTTTGGCCTGAGGCAACCCAACACTGGAGCCTACCCAGGTCTTTGTTGGGGCTAATGGTGGACTCTGGGAGGGCTCATGTGAAGGTGTACTTCCCAGAACTTCTGCTGCAGTGTCCTTGTCCTCACAGTGAGCCACAGCCACCCTCTGCCTCTGGAGGAGACCCTCCAACACTGGCAGCCGTGTGGAGGACAGTCTCTTGGTGCTCCAACCAGGTGTCAGGGCTGTGCCATTGAGGTGGGAGAGCCAACTTCAGGACAATGGTCCACAAGAGACCTCCCAGCTCAACGTAATATCAAACGGTGAAAATCTCCCCGAGATCTCCATCTCAACACCAACACCCAGCTTCACTCAATGACCAGCAAGCTACAGTGCTGCACACCCTATCCCAAACAACTAGCAAGACAGGAACACAGCCCCATCCATTAACAGGGAGGCTGCCTAAAATCATAATAAGTCCACAGACACCCCAAAACACACCACCAGACGTGGACCTGCCCACCAGAAACACAAGATCCAGCCTCATCCACCAGAATACTAGGCACTAGTCCTCTCCACCAGGAAACCTACACAACCCACTGAACCAAACTTAGCCACTGGGGACAGACAACAAAAACAACAGGAACTACGAACCTGCAGCCTGTGAAAAGGAGACCCCAAACACAGTAAGATAAGCAAAATGAAAAGACAGAAAAACACACAGCAGAGGAGGAAGCAAGGTAAAAACCAACCAGACCTAACAAATGAAGAGGAAATAGGCAGTCTACCTGAAAAAGAATTCAGAATAATGATAGTAAAGATGATCCAAAATCTTGGAAACAGAATAGAGAAAATGCAAGAAACATTTAACAAGGACATAGAAGAACTAAAGAGGAAACAAGCAATGATGAATAACACAATAAATGAAATTAAAAATTCTCTAGATGGGGTCAATAGCAGAATAACGGATAAGTGACCTGGAAGATAAAAGACTGGAAATAACTACTGCAGAGCAGAATAAAGAAAAAAGAATGAAAAGAACTGAGGACAGTCTCAGAGACCTCTGGGACAACAATAAACACACCAACATTCGAATTATAGGGGTCCAAGAAGAAGAAGAGAAAAAGAAAGGGACTGAGAAAATATTTGAAGAGATTATAGTTGAAAACTTCCCTAATATGGGAAAGGAAATAGTTAATCAAGTCCAGGAAGCACAGAGAGTCCCATACAGGATAAATCCAAGGAGAAACACACCAAGACACATATTAATCAAAGTATCAAAAATTAAATACAAAGAAAACATATTAAAAGCAGCAAGGGAAAAACAACAAATAACACACAAGGGAATCCCCATAAGGTTAACAGCTGATCTTTCAGCAGAAACTCTGCAAGCCAGAAGGGACTGGCAGGACATATTTAAAGTGATGAAGGAGAAAAACCTACAATGAAGATTACTCTACCCAGCAAGGATCTCATTCAGATTTGATGGAGAAATTAAAACCTTTACAGACAAGCAAAAGCTGAGAGGGTTCAGCACCACCAAACCAACTTTACAACAAATGCTAAAGGAACTTCTCTAGGGAAGAAACACAAGAGAAGGAAAAGACCTACAATAACAAACCCCAAACAATTAAGAAAATGGAAATAGGAACATACATATCGATAATTACCTTAAATGTAAATGGGTTAAATGCTCCCACCAAAACACAGACTGGCTGAATGGATACAGAAACAAGACCCATATATACGCTATCTACAAGAGACCCACTTCAGACCTAGGGACACATACAGACTGAAAGTGAGGGGATGGAAAAAGACATTCCATGCAAATGGAAACCAAAAGAAAGCTGGAGTACCAATTCTCATAGCAGACAAAACAGACTTTAAAATAAAGACTATTACAAGAGACAAAGAAGGACACTGCATAATGATCAAGGGATCGATCCAAAAAGAAGACATAACAATTGTAAATATTTACGCACCCAACATAGGAGCACCTCAATACATAAGGCAAATACTAACAGCCATAAAAGGGGAAATCGACAGCAACACAATCAGAGTAGCGGAATTTAACACCCCACTTTCACCAATGGACAGATCATCCAAAATGAAAATAAAGAAGGAAACACAAACTTTAAATGATACATTAAACAAGATGGACTTAATTGATATTTATAGGACATTCCATCCAAAAACAACAGAATACACATTCTTCTCAAGTGCTCATGGAACATTCTCCAGGATAGATCATATCTTGGGTCACAAATCAAGCCTTGGTAAATTTAAGAAAATTGAAATTGTATCAAGTATCTTTTCTGACCAAAATGCTATGAGACTAGATATCAATTACAGGAAAAGATCTGTAAAAAATACAAACACATGGAGGCTAAACAATACACTACTTAATAACGAAGTGATCACTGAAGAAATCAAAGAGGAAATCAAAAAATACCTAGAAACAAATGACAATGGAGACACGATGACCCAAAACCTATGGGATGCAGCAAAAGCAGTTCTAAGAGGGAAGTTTATAGCAATACAATCCTACCTTAAGAAACAGGAAACATCTCGAATAAACAACATAACCTTGCACCTAAAGCAATTAGAGAAAGAAGAACAAAAACACCCCAAAGTTAGCAGAAGGAAAGAAATCATAAAGATCAGATCAGAAATAAATGAAAAAGAAATGAAGGAAACGATAGCAAAGACCAATAAAAGTAAAAGGTGGTTATTTGTGAAGTTAAACAAAATTGATAAACCATTAGCCAGATTCATCAAGAAAAAAGGGAGAAGACTCAAATCAACAGAATTAGAAATGAAAAAGGAGAAGTAACAACTGACACTGCAGAAATACAAAGGATCATGAGAGATTACTACAAGCAACTCTATGCCAATAAAATGGACAACCTGGAAGAAACGGACAAATCCTTAGAAATACACAACCTGCCAAGACTGAATCAGGAAGAAATAGAAAATATGAACAGACCAATCACAAGCACTGAAATTGAAACTGTGATTAAAAATCTTCCAACAGGGCTTTCCTGGTGGCGCAGTAGTTGAGAGTCCGCCTGCTGATGCAGGGGACATGGGTTCGTGCCCCGGTCTGGGAAGACCCCACGTGCCACGGAGTGGCTGGGCCTGTGAGCCATGGCTGCTGGGCCTGTGCGTCCGGAGCCTGTGCTCCACAGCGGGAGAAGCCACAATGGTGAGAGGCCTGTGTACTGCAAAAGAAAAAAAAAAAAAATTTTTCCAACAAACAAAAGCCCAGGACCAGATGGCTTCACAGGCGAATTCTATCAAACATTTACAGAAGCGCTAACACCTATTCTTCTCAAACTCTTCCAAAACATAGCAGATGGAGGAACACTCCCAAACTCATTCTAGGAGGGCACCATCACCCTAATACCAAAACTAGACAAAGATGTCACAAACAACGAAAACTACAGGCCAATATCACTGATGAACATAGATGCAAAGATCCTCAACAAAATACTAGCAAACAGAAACCAACAGCACATTAAAAGGATCATACACCATGATCAAGTGGGGTTTATTCCAGGAATGCAAGGATTCTTCAATATACACAAATCAATCAACGTGATACACCACATTAACAAATTGAAGGAGAAAAACCATATGATCATCTCAATAGATGCAGAGAAAGCTTTTGACAAAATTCAACACCCATTTATGATAAAAATCCTGCAGAACGTAGGCATAGAGGGAACTTTCCTCAACATAATAAAGGCTATATATGACAAACCCACAGCCAACATCATCCTCAATGGTGAAAACACTGAAACCATTTCCACTAAGATCAGGAAGAAGACAAGGTTGCCCACTCTCACCACTCTTATTCAACATGGTTTTGGAAGTTTTAGCCACAGCAATCAGAGAAGAAAAAGAAATAAAAGGAATCCAAATCGGAAAAGAAGAAGCAAAGCTGTCACTGTTTGCAGATGACATGATACTATATATAGAGAATCCTTAACATGCTACCAGAAAACTACTAGAGCTAATCAATGAATTTGGTAAGGTAGCAGGATACAAAATTAATGTACAGAAATCTCTGGTATTCCTATACACTAATGATGAAAAATCTGAAAATGAAATCAAGAAAACACTCCCATTTACCACTGCAATGAAAAGAATAAAATATCTAGGAATAAACCTACCTAAGGAGACAAAAGACCTGTATGCAGAAAACTATAAGACACTGATGAAAGAAATTAAAGATGATACAAATGGATGGAGAGTTATACCATGTTCTTGGATTGGAAGAATCAAATTGTGAAAATGACTCTACTACCCAAAGCAATCTACAGATTCAATGCAATCCCTATCAAATTACCACTGGCATTCTTCACAGAACTAGAACAAAAAATTGCACAATTTGTATAGAAACACAAAAGACCCCGAATAGCCAAAACAATCTTGAGAACGAAAAATGGAGCTGGAGGAATCACACTCCCTGACTTCAGACTATAGTGCAAAGCTACAGTAATCAAGACAGTATGGTACTGGCACAAAAACAGAAAGATAGATTAATGGAACAGGATAGAAAGCCCAGAGATAAACCCATGCACATATGGTCACCTTACCTTTGATAAAGGAGACAAGAATATACAGTGGAGAAAAGACAGCCTCTTCAATAATTGGTGCTGGGAAAACTGGACAGCTACATGTAAAAGTATGAAACTAGAACACTCCCTAACACCATACACAAAAATAAGCTCAAAATGGATTAAAGACCCACATGTAAGGCCAGAAACTATCAAACTCTTAGAGGAAAACATAGGCAGAACACTCTATGACATAAATCACAGCAAGATCCTTTTTGACCCACCTCCTAGAGAAATGGAAATAAAAACAAAAATAAACAAATGGGACCTAATGAAACTTCAAAGCTTTTGCACAGCAAAGGAAACCATAAACAAGATCAAAAGACAACCTTCAGAATGGGAGATAATATTTGCAAATGAAATAACTGACAAAGGATTAATCTCCAAAATTTACAAGCAGCTCATGCAGCTCAATAACAAAAAGAAACAACCCAATCCAAAAATGGGCAGAAGACCTAAATAGACATTTCTCCAAAGAAGATATACAGATTGCCAACAAACACATGAAAGAATGCTCAACATCATTAATCATTAGAGAAATGCAAATCAAAACTACAATGAGATATCATCTCACACCGGTCAGAATGGCCATCATCAAAAAATCTAGAAACAATAAATGCTGGAGAGGGTGTGGAGAAAGGGGAACACTCCTGCACTGTTGGTGGGAATGTAAATTGATACAGCCACTATGGAGAACAGTACGGAGGTTCCTTGAAAAACTACAATTAGAGCTACCATATGACCCAGCAATCCCACTACTGGGCACATACCCTGAGCAAACCATAATTCAAAAAGAGTCATGTACCAAAATATTCATTGCAGCTCTATTTACAATAGCCAGGACATGGAAGCAACCTAAGTGTCCATCAACAGATGAATGGATAAAGAAAATGTGGCACATATATACAATGGAATATTACTGAGCCATAACAAGAAACGAAATTGAGTTATTTGTAGCGAGGTGAATGGACCTAGTGTCTGTCATACAGAGTGAAGTAAGTCAGAAAGAGGAAAACAAATACCGTATGCTAACACATATATATGGAATCTAAGAAGAAGAAAAAAAAAGGTCATCAGGAACCTAAGGGTAAGATGGGAATAAAGACACAGACCTACTAGAGCATGGACTTGAGGATATGGGGCGGGGGAAGGGTAAGCTGTGACAAAGCGAGAGAGTGGCATGGACATATATACACTACCAAACGTAAAATAGATAGCTAATGGGAAGTAGCCACATAGCGCAGGGAGATCAGCTAGGTGGTTTGTGACCACCTAGAGGGGTGGGATAGGGAGGGTGGAAGGGAGGGAGATGCAAGAGGGAAGAGATATGGGAACATATGTATATACATAACTGATTCACTTTGTTATAAAGCAGAAACTAACACTCCATTGTAAAGCAATTATACTCCAATAAAGATGTTAAAAAAAAAAAAGCAATAGGGTTCCATATGGATATCTACAGAAAATGGGTATATTTTGATTTAGTCATACAAGACAACATTAAACAAGACATGAACCAGAGATATATGCAAAAGCAAAAATAAATCTTATAAATATAAGGAAGATCATCTTGTATTTTAGGCTTACCTTATATTTGGTCATCAGTGGTATATAAGTTCTCTACTTTTCATTAAGGGAGTGGCAACTCCATAGGCCCTAATCAAGGAGTGTCCCTGGACAGTCATGTTATATCACATGATCCCACCCCCTTCCACCTATTTTGGACAATTGATGTATGTCCAAAGAGCAGCCAATCCATAATTAAAACAAATACATGCAATCATGCTCAATAAAATTAAAACACATGCAATCTTTGCTCAGTGGATTCCATGCTCAGTACGCTTGCCAGAGGTAATAAATTCTGTCTTCAGAAGCCTCAGAGAAGGTATAACTAAATGGGGTCCTGAATAAGGAAGGAGAAAAGAAATGTTGCAAATATGGCTGAGACCAAAAATAAGGTTTACTGACTCATATTGTTAAACTAGCTGAAGTGAAACAAAACATACAAAGAAACAAAATTTTTATTCAGAATAAAATATACAACCAGGATTAAAGAGAGATATTTATAATGATAGAAGGGTTAATTGTCAAAAAGCTATACCAAGCCCACCTGTATATGCACTTAATAGCAGAATATGGAAAAATGATAGAATTGAATGGATAAACAGATAAATCCACTATTATAGTAAAGATATCAACACACCTCTCAATCATTAATAGAACAACTGATGATAATAAACCACTACATCATTTTAAAAACACTACAGAATACCAAGGGCTATAAGTATCCCACCCACTGCCAGTGATGAGGCTTTCATTCCCAGCCAACAGGCTGGTGATCCAGTTCCAAAATCCTTTTCTGAGAGTTTGTTCCCTAGGACCATTCTCAGTATCTGCTATCTGAGGCATGTTTCCCAGGAAACAGATCTGAGACAGAGATTACCGTTCCCAGAGACTGTTCTCTGGAACACCCCCTGTAAAAAGAATGAGAAAAGTAGAAGTGGGCAGACAGAGAAGCTGAACTGTGATCCAGCTTTGACAGAGGCTGCAGTTGATCCCATGTGGAGCTGGGATGACTCATTAGCATTGTCTCAAGTTGAGGCCAGGGGACCAGGCCTCTCTGGCATTGGATGAGAGCTGCTACCAGTGAGGATGTTACCTTAGGCAAGACAGCTCCTTTCAGTGGAGAGCAATTCTTATACAGGGACCTTTCTACAGGCCTCATTCCTGAAGGCGAATGTGGGCAGTGGAGCATAGCATTTACTACATAAGACCTGAAGCTTAGTTTTGTTACATTTGAGATGCCTACTAGATAACAAGTGGAGATGTTAAGTAGCCATTTGGGTATAAAAGCTTGAAGCTCAAAAGAAAGGTCTGGGCTATAGACAAATTTGGAGTCAACAGCATTTAGGTGAAATTTTAAAACTGTAAGACTAGGTAGTCTTATATGTAAATTATACCTCAATTTTTTTTAAAAAAGCCTAGGTGACATCGCCAGGGGAATTAGAAGAGAAGTAGTTCAAAACCTGGACCTTGGAGAACGTCAAATTAAGGGGTCTGAAGGAAAAGGAGGAACAAGCCAGTGTAATTGAGAAGGAGCAGCCAGTGGGGTAGGAAGAGAGCTAAAAGTGACCATGAAGCCAAGTGCGGAAAGTGTTTCCAGAAGGAAGAAATGATCAACAATGTCAAATGCCGCAGATAGGTCAAGGGAGATGAAGACTGAGATGGGCCCATTGAATCTAGCCACGTGAAAGTCACTGGTGATCTTGAAAAGAGCAGGTTTGGTAGAATAGTTGGGGTGGAAGCATGATTGGAGTGAGCTTATGAGAGAATAGGAGGAGAGAAACTGAAAGCATTAAAAATCAGCTGATTAAGATGGAGAAAGACAAATACCATATGATTTCACTCATATATGGAATATAGAAAACAAACAAAAATAATAAACAGAAAAACCAAACCAAACAAAAAAAACCATGTAGATACAGAGAACAGAGTAGCGGTTACCAGAGGGAAAGGGCAGGGAAGGGAGTGAAACAGGTAAAGGGGATCGACTGTAAATATGTACAATCATAAAACTAGATGTAAACTCCACTCTTTATACGTATAGCTCTTATATAAGCAACCATAAAACCAAATCAACTTACAAATTAAATATAAGCAAAACCAATAAAATTCAAATTGACCTCATTAAGTTAATGTGACATGTAATACTGTTTTGTTTAAGCAAAATCACCAATGCAGAGTTCATTGATAGAAACGTAACATCTTATTAACTTGGTTCTTTTGATTTTGTGCACAATGGATGTGCACTTAAATCACTGTCATATCAGTGCTGATAATTTTCTTTTTAAAAAAGGAGCTCATTTAACCACAGATTTGTTTTTGT
The DNA here is from genome assembly GCF_005190385.1 of Monodon monoceros. Classification (NCBI taxonomy): domain Eukaryota; kingdom Metazoa; phylum Chordata; class Mammalia; order Artiodactyla; family Monodontidae; genus Monodon; species Monodon monoceros. The sequence goes on along the minus strand of NW_021703774.1, from coordinate 74,912,862 downwards.
ATGGGTCCATCAATTTAAGGGTGTACCCCTCCCAAAATAAAATACTATAATTTAAAAGAATTCTTTTAAGCAAAAAATTACTTATTGCATATTGATTTATTTTTTGTCATCGAACTGCAGCAAGTTGGTATGAACAAAGAATACAAGTAAAACACTTAAAATATTAATATCATACAAATGCTGTACTCTCTGATATGCACAGATTCTTTCAAGTTTGACATTTCTATTCTCTGTCACACAATAGTGATGAAAATTCTCCCAGCACTTTCACTTTCTGGAACTAGTACAAAACTTTCATCTACAGATGAGTTGGGGATGTTATTTGTCCTTCACTTGGCAGCAATATGATCAGAAACAGACACAAACTCAGGTACCAAAACTAGATGGCCACATTCAGTTTTTAAGATAATCCTCTATAATTCAGAATAGGTTTATATTAGTTTTTAGAGGTTATCATAAACGTGGAACAGATCATGGGAAAACAGAGATTAGAAGCTGCTAAAATGCCTATATTGATCTTTGCAGAGAAAGCTGGTCCAGCAGTTTCCCTCCTCTGCACAAGGATGAAAAAGAAGGAGCTTGGCTGAAGTCTCCAGCCCCTACTATTCTGTGGTTTTCTCCCCTCCCCTCAAACAAAATGGGAAAGGAGCTGACTTTCAGGTGTATTTTGCCATTCATTCACACCAATGTGCCGCCTCCATTTGCAGTTTTAAACCTTTTAACCTATCATTGTGGAAGGAAAGACTTTCCCTCTGTTAAAGGAAATTTACATTCAGAGCCCCTGGACTGGTGGCTGATACTGGATTTGGGGACGGAGGAGATACATAAGAATGATTTCTCCTTAGAATTTAAGCTATATTTAGGAAGGAACTCCAGCACAACCCTAATCTAATCTGAAATCTCACCTGCCTTCGCAGGCTCAAGCAGTCTAACCTAGGGAAAACTATCCCTGCATGAACCTGCCTCAAGACACCCCAAGTCCCTTCTCCACAGAGCTCTCCTCCTCCCTTCCCCTGTGCCATAGCTGGTTCTGGCCTGGGGCGCTCTTCTTTTCTGCCTTTCCTTTTTCTGAGGCCTATCAGTCCTCTCCTTCCCACCCCACCACCCCTCCATCCAGGGAGGGAGAAACTGCTCTAGGCCCCCTCTGCTGTGGGGCTGGGAGGTGGTGGGCTGGCATGGAAAAAAAGGGAACCTCATCTCAAGAGAGGCTCAAGCACTGAGTTGTAAGACATGGCCTTTGCCTTTCATTGCTTGGGTGATAATATAGATACTAACATGCTGAAGATTATAAAATGCAGAACATGATCTCCAGGTCCACAGTGATGCTCTTTAGCTATAAAAATGGTGGGCGATGCTAATCAGCTAAATGGGAATATGTCTTAAGGGTTTTCTCTGAATAATAAGCTCATTCATTCAACTAGATTTCCTGATCTAAAGAGCTCCCAATGGCTAATATTCTACTGAAGTGAGGCATGGAAGTATTCTTGAATTTTCTTGAAGAGGAGAAAAGGAAGAAAGATGAACATGACCATAAACTGTGATTAAGAGCATGCAACTCAATATTTTATACAAGGCATACTGCTAATTTCTTCCTACGTAGTAATATTTATTGTTTTCCTGTCTCATTTTTTAAAACTTTTTTTTTCATTCTTTCAACAAACATTCATTAAACCTCGTTTACGTGATAGGCTCTCTGCTGAGTGTTTCAGTGTTCAAAGATGAAAAAGACTGGACCCTGCATTCAAGAAACTTTCAGTCTAGAGGACGAAACAAACAATAAACTGTAAAACAAGTAGACAAATAATTGCAATACATGATCACTCCTTAACTTGTTCAGGGCTCATGCAGCCATTTGTATTTCCTTTGTTTTTTATTTTCTAATAAAAATCTCCACAAAGCAAGGCCCCCCTTGGTCTGCTAAGACACTGCAGTCTTCGCCTAGGATCTTGCAGAGAAGGACATTCAGCATATATGTTTTTGGTAATGAAGATACAGACCTTTATATAATGACAACTGATCCATCTATAGATTGCAAGCTCTTTGTGCAGGGACTGTGTCTAATTGTCCATTTTGTACAGCCTCTCATCCGCTGGAAAACTGCCTTAAGTGCTAAGAAAATGTAGTAATACTCCCCTGCTGCCACCTGGTGCTTTATTTACACTAAGTTAGGCTCAGAATGGTAGATAATGGATAATGCAACTGAAAGTCATCTACTATGCTCAACTATAAAATGAAATCCTGTCCCCCAACATACATGCAGGCACACATACATATACACTCACCAAACGTACATATATACTCTCCTGCATTGCCTCCACCTCTGCTAGCCCAAAGCAGCATTTATTCATGTTTTGTTTCTTTATGCCCCACCCAATGCTACTATGAGAGCCAGAAATAAATCATACCTACAGGTTTTCTTGAGCACTGTGTTCAGCTAAGACTAGAGAATGGAGCCAAAGCGCCATGATCGAAAAAAGACTTTCTTCTGGATAACAAAATCATGTGACAGGTTCAATTCACAGCTCTGGGGAATCACTGGTGAGCAAGAGAAATACATTCACTGCCCTAAAGGAGGTTATATTCTAGCGTGGAGAGTCCTGATAACTCCTAAACAAATAAATAATATCATGCATGAGTAAGGGCTAGAAAGTACACAAAATACGGGGATGTGACTAAGGCGCTACTTCACTAGGGTATCCAGGGATGGCCCCTCAGAGGAGGTCACAATTACAAGAGGCGGTGATGTTGGTAACGAGAAAGAGGCAGCCATGCCAAGATCTAGGGGAAGAGCACTGGAGGCAGAAAGGACAGAATAAGCCCTGAGAAGAGGAAGACTTTGGTATCTTAGGGAAGAGGGAAGGCCAGGGTGGCCAGAGCAACATGAAGTGAGTGAGGGGCAATTGGAGGAAAAGGAAGCTGGCAAGAGTGGCAGGGTTGGACCGGCCAGTGCCTGGGAGACCATGGTAAAGCATTTGGATTTGATTGTATATGCAAAGGCAAAACCCCTGGTGGAATTTAAGCAAGGGGGTGACACAATCTGTTCTTCTATTTTGCATGTTCACTGTTGAGGATGGATTAGAGGGAAAAGAGTGGAAGTCAAAGACCAGTTAAGAGGCCATTGCTGTCATCTAGGTGTTGAGAGGGTGATGTGTTGTAGCAGACAGTGACGACGGAAGAAGTGTCAGCTTTGAGATATATTTTGTAGGTAGAGATGAAGAGTTCATTGAAGAACTAGATGTGGGGATATGAGTGAAAGAAAGGAATCAAATAGGGCTCCCAGAGCAACTAGGTAGATGGTGATACCATTTGCTGAGGTGAGGAAGGCTGGGGTGGGGGAATATATTTGGGAGTGGGAAATCAATAGCTCTATTTGGCCATGATAGGCTTGAAATATCTATTAGAGTTCCAAATGGAATAGACATTTAGATTCTAAGTCTGGATCTCAGAGAAGAAGCTCAGCTGGAGATATAAGAGTCATCAACATGTAGACGCTACATAAGGCCATGTTTGTTCATCTTATTCGGCTTCATAGCTTCAGGTAATATCTTTACATAACACCCTCTATCCCAGAAAAGCATTTTTCCATCAGCAAGAATAGCAAAGTAAATGATCGGGTGGAATGTTAAAAATCTGCCATTCTAAAAAAGAAACTCCAGGCACAAGCATAACATGTCAGACTTTGCAAGGGCTCTGCCCTCATTTTATCAATGAAGAGTTTGGCCTGCAGAAAGGTGAATGGACCAGTGATATCACATAGCTGGTACATACATAGCAGAGCCAGAGCTTGAACCTACCTGTGTTGGCCCCCGACACAGTGTCTCCTCAACAATCCCTCCAGCAGCCAAGGTGGCCTGATGATACTACAGTTGGTGGGATGCAGACAAGGTCAGGAGCGTATATATTCCACAAATAATTCTAAAATTAACATTTCCATCCATATTTGACGTTTTCACTCTTTATCCTTCAAGAGTGAGAGTTTTAGGTACAGCCTAGAGAAAACACGACCAAAGGTTTTAAAAATAATAATGTATTCTGGGAACCAGTCTGTTCATCTCTATCTCTAAGGCTCCTCTGAGCCCCACTTATCTTGGTCATCAGTGAAGGTCAAAAGCATGCCTGGCTCCCAGGAGTCCTGGGAGTCTGCATCTGCCCTTTGTCACTATGGCACTGGAAAGGTAAGGCACCACTCCGTGACCTGCAAGGCACCACTAGAGGGCTGCAGAGACTAACAATGACAGGCACAGACGGCCAACACCTAGTGGTCCAACCTCCCTTTAGGCGGAGGAAACTGCAGCCTCAGAAAGATTAAGTGGCACTCCCAAGGCCACCCAGCTGGTGAGTGGCAGAATCACAGTTCCATCGCAGGTCCTCTGATTCAAAATTCAGTATGATATAATGGCAAGTACATGGATTTTAGAGCCAAGAATCCCCCGTCCTGCTGTGTCTTGTTCTGTGTAGTTGGTAAATTCCCTAACTTGTCTGAACCTCAGTGTCCTTGTCTGTTTTGTGGGTGATAGCGCTTCTGCCATGCCATGGATCATGTTATGTCAGTAAGTTAGCACAGTTGAGAGTCCTAGCATTTAGTCAACACTGGTCAGGCCTTCCCCTTTCTGCTGAGGCCCTGGTTCCTCTCTGAACTAGCTCAGCCTCATGAAGCAGCTTTCAGTAATGAACCCAAATGATCCCATCTGGTTACAATACACTGCTGCATGTTGAAGTGTACAAAGGGCACTGAACATCACTTAAAAACCAACAAACAAAACCGTAGGAGGTGTATATATCTTTGATTTAACAAGGAGGCAGGGGAAAGAAAGTGGCTTCCTTGCCACTGTCCTAAGATTTGGATCCCCAGGTCTCTTCATCCACCCGCAATCAGTGGATGTTTGTTGAGTACCTTTAAGGGGCAAAGGAGTATGCTGAGCATTGTGGGAGGACACACACACACACACACACACACACACACACACACACACACACACA
>NW_021703774.1:74820350-74907872 GCF_005190385.1 Monodon monoceros | reverse complement strand
ACACACACACACACACACACACACACACACACACACACACACACACACACCCTGCCCTCAGCAATAACCACCATTCTGCTCCAGGCTTTGCCTTTGTCGCGTTATTTATCTTATCTCATTTATTCCCACAGTAGTCCTGAGACCTGAGAGTCAGGCATCATTGGCTTGATTTCAGAAACTGAAGCTCAGAGAAGTTAAGTAAATCCTCCAAGTTCTAGCAAATAAGTGGCAATGCTGGAGTTTAAGCTCAGCTCTGCCTGTGCTTTCACTATGCCCCCCTTTTCTTTAAGGTGCTTGTAATGTAAAAACATGAAAATGTGGGAAGTGCCATAAAAAGAAGACTACTAGAAGTCCAGGAGGAAGCTTCTGAGGGGATCAGAAAGGAATTCTGGAGAAAGTGACTGGCAGGGAGGTGGGAAAAGAAAGAAGGAGTCCCTGACATATCTATCTGTAGTAAATCTGAGGTACCGAATCATGGTGTGTTTGGTGTATAAAAGAGAGATAAAGACGAAGGTGCGCGCGCGCACACACACACACACACACACACACACACACACTTAGGTTAATTGAATTCTATAAAAGAATACTTCCTGGAAGGAAGGAAGGTCAAAAGCTGAAGTGAAAATTCTAAAGTTGTAACACCATCGTGCCTCACTACCAACTCGCCCAGGAAATTAATTTCGTGTTGAGTTGTTCTATTAAAAAACGCTGAGGGAAGTATCTCCACAAGGTAAACAATGGGAAAGACTCTAGGAACTTCCTAAAGCATTTAAAATAGCCAAAGGCTGGCCTGACCTAATTGGCGGGAGTAGATCAGAGGCCAGGGAATCCCAGTTCCCTTCTACCCACCCCCAGCCTGGCCAACCGCCACTCAAAGATGCTAGCCCAGTGGCCAAGTGAAGCAGCTGCAAGGCTGCCCCCACTGTAGCCTTCAGAGGTACAGCCCACCAGCATGTTAGTCATCGTGAGCATCTTCTGAACATGAACATCCAGATGCTCTCACAAAGCAGTTCTAGAAATAGCCAGGCACCTGAGTGTAACCCGACACAGGAAGCAAACTTCCATCCGGTACAAAGCACACTCCTCCAAAGGGGCAGGGAGAGGAAGTCATAATTAGAATCATTCATTCATCCAACAGAACTGAGCCTCCAGCTATGAGCCAAATGTAGTCCTCAACCCTGGCTGCACATCAGAATCACCTGGGAACTTCTAAAAATACCAGTGCCGGGGCTCCACCCAAAACCAATTAAATAAGAATAGCTGGGAGTGGAGCCCAGGCCTTGGTATTCTTTAAAGGGTCTCTGGATGATTCTTATGTGGTTGAGAACCACTGTATTAGACATTATATATACAACGAAATACAGAAGCACCAACCAGGCCTCACAGAGCTCACAGTTTCACAGAGCCCTACGGTTTGCAATGATTTTTTCCAGCAGGTAACACCTACTGATCTCCATGACCAGCTTAGTCTCGTATTGTTCTTGCCCATTTTACAGATGAGACAGCTGAGGCTCAGAGGGAGTTTCTGGCTGCCCACTGTCACACAGAAGGAAAGCAGCAGAGCAGGCATAGGAACTGGCTTTTCTCATTCCAGGTCTCCTGCTCCCACATCACTGAGCAACACACAGAGGACTGGGACTTGAGAAAAGGCACAGGGCACATCATAACTGCACCATGGCTGGGGTCAAGAGGTGAAAGAACCAACGGGGGTTGCGGGGGTGCGGCTCCTAGATGAACCTGCTTGTCATAACAAATGTCCACCAACCAGCTGATGTCCAGCAGTTCCTAAAACTGTGCCTATGTTGATCAACTGTTTGTTTATGTAACTGTTTTCATTAAGGACTTTTCTAGGCAACAGAGCCTTGTGGCCAGAAAAGTAAGTAGATACTTAAAAGATCATCTTGCCAGGCTCAACAACTGGCCTTGGGATACGTATGCTAACAACCGCTAAGAAGAATACAACTTATTGCACAAATTCTTGGGCTGTGAAGAGTAGTTAGTACCAGCAGGTTGGCTGATTTGCTGGCCATTAACTGATGGTCAATAGGTGTTTGAGGGGCAGCCTTTGTTAATAGAAAGAAAGCAGGAGACAGGTGCAGCATGTGGCTAAACAGTGAGCCAAACGCAGAGGCTTTGAAATCTAATTCCCCCTCCGGGTAGCCGTTTAGCCTCATAAAACCTTTGCCTCTTTAGGATACACATACAGTTTTGCCTACCCGGCAGTGGGCTATAACATTCCCAAGGTGGGCTCAGAGATAGTGAGTCTAGTTTCCCAAGTACTGGTCCTTTGGGAAGCAGGAATTACTCGTTTAACCAGGTTTACTAGTCCTGTGCTTCTCCCTTCAGCAACTTCTTTGGCCTGGGCTCAACTCTGTCTGTTCTTTTTTTTTTTTTTTTTTTTTTGTCTTTGCGGTACGCGGGCCTCTCACTGCTGTGGCCTCTCCCGTTGCGGAGCATAGGCTCCGGACGCACAGGCTCAGCGGCCATGGCTCACAGGCCCAGTCGCTGCGCGGCGTGTGGGATCTTCCCGGACCGGGGCACGAACCCGTGTCCCTTGCATCGGCAGGCGGACTCTCAACCACTGTGCCACCAGGGAAGCCCTGTCTGCTCTTTTAACCACTCTTCTTTCTCACTCCTGGTGTCCGTCACGAATAAAATGCAACCCTCTCATTTTGCAAATGAGGAGACTGAGGTCCAAAGAGAGACTTAGCCAAAGCCAAGTAGAGGGTGGTAGAGTTAGGACCAGCCCAGCCTCCTGGTCCACCCCAGTGCTCGGTCAGGACAGAACCACCAGGACTATAAAGCACATGCACGTGTAGATCCCATTCCAAAGGCTAATTAGAGGAACTCACGGTTATCAGACTCATTTTGGTAGCCCTCAGGCATGGGTCCAACCTTTGGCAAAATCATGATGTAAGCAAAGCTAGTCTTATAACCTCTCACCTCTTTAAGGTCAAGAAGAAAGACCTTGGATATGCTGAGATATGTGACTAAGATGCATTACTAACACCTCAGTATATGCAAAACTTGAATCCATTTTTTAAAAGAGGACCCACCAGGAGAAGAACCCAAAAAAGAAAGTCTCTGACAATAGCACTTTTGGTCTGTGATGTCTGGATTTAGCTGACCTTCTCAGCTTCTTCAAAACAGTCGTAATCATCACCACCAACCTACCATTTACTGAACACCCAGTATGTTCCAGGTGCTGTGAAGCATGCTTTTATATATATCATTTAATGCCCATGGGAAGCAGGTCTTATTTCCTCCATAAACAGGTAAGGAAACTCAAATTCAGAATGGGTAATATCTGCACAAGTTCACACAGTTAATAAGTACCTGAGCCAGGGTTAATCCGTCTACTCAAAAGATGGGGCCTTCATCCCACACACATAAACCTCCTGGACTGAGACCTTATATGAAAAAATATCCAGAAACTGTGGTCATGGCAGGGATTGCACACAGATCCAATGATGCACAAGGGAGAGAAGCACCTGCCTCCAAGGGCTGAGCATCTTGCAGTTCCCTTCTAACTGCCCCCCCGACCCTCATCCCATTCCACCCACGTTGGACCATTCATTTCCTTGTTAGTCATAGACCCTGGAGGCTGTGAGGAAAACATGCAGTTTGAGCACAGCCTGGCCCAACCCTGGAATGGAGCCTAATGCCTGTGACATTCATCAACTGGTTAATTTCAGAAAGGCATCCATTTGCACCAGCTGCTTAAAAAGCTCTCGGCCCTCAGGAGACACTCAGCCAATCACAAGGCAAAGGCAGGGATTTTTTTTCTGGTAACCATATTCAACCGGGTGTCTGCCTGCTGCTTGTTTGGTTGTATAATTCCAGCAAAGCTCAGGAGAGTGGAGAGTAGAGTTAAAATGAATGATCTTATTTTCTTTAAATTATTATTCTTATATGTATGGCTCACATTTGTCCTTAAGTACTTGCGCCTGATTAACCTATTATGATGGTGATGGTCGTGATGAAAATGACTGCTGTCGCTCTTTACACGGTGAGAGATGCTTGGCTCTTTCTGACAGGTTCTCTCCATGTGGCTGCATCTTGTATGGAGGGAGGGGAGAGGGAAAGTCACCACAGGTCCAAGATCTGCAAGCCTCAAGTAAGAAATGCCTTTTAGAAATGATTGATAAACCAGAATGCAAACACATTCACATAGAAAAGAAGAGATCCCTCACCAATCCCCAGAATTAGTTGTCAGTTTCCCTCAAGAGACCAAGCGCTTTGTGACCACAGATTTAGAATAAAGGGCATGGGATATTCTCAAGGAACCATTTCACCTGCCTGGGATGGGGGTGGAGACTGTGGAGGGCCAGCTTCCCCTCTACAGCTAATACTTATCAAGGCCTCTAAATGTGCCAGGCACTGGACAGAAATGATCTCAGTCTTTGCAAGAGCCCTAGGAGAAGGGTACCAGTTATCACCTCATTCTATTGGTGGTAAAGCAGAAGCTTAGAGATCTAGGTCAGTGCACTCATTCAAGCCAGGTGCGTCCAACTACAAAGGTGACCGCTCTCAACCACCCGCTCTGTCCCGTCTCTCTAGGCTTAGAGCTATCTAAAAAGCTGGCATTATCTGGACTTGGATCACCTTCTCCCCTCTATAGCACTGGAGACTTCTGATTGATTTTTGCTTACATGTTCCTTTTTGTGGTCTCTATGTAAGCCACCTATCTGGCTGCATTTGACGTTTATATTTTTGTTTTAAACTCTGTGGTAATTAGAAAAAGAGTTAAAAGTCAAGCCAGAAAAAATACCTATGTATTAAAAAGAAGTTGGGGAATGATAGTAGAAGGTTGGGGAGGGAAGAACACAAGTATGCAGATACTACATTCTTTCATTTGACAACAAATCTGTGCTGAATACCTACTGGGTGCCAGCTACTGAGTGCTTGGAGCTGACAATAAAAAGGCAAACAGGACTAGGCTATGTCCTCGAGCTTCCCACAGTGTAGTAGGAGTGGGAGTGGGAACCAGTAATGATCCAATGTTCAGGGTATCTGGAGGCCAAGGAAAATACATGATCTGACCTTGCCAAAGTCTCTGGGTGGAAGAGAGGGCTGAGAAGCCTTCACAGTGCTTTTTAAATTATATACAATATCTTCTATTAATTCACTGATAGCATCATAAGATCAACTGAAGTTCATTTTTCAAGTCCATGTTCAGGACAAAAACATCTTAATATGACAAATATCTAGAAATACTGGCTTAATAAATAAATAATGAAATATGCTGAAGTGGAATTAAAAATAATAATAATAAACAAACATTTATTAATTCGGGTACTAATCTAAGCTCTTTACATGTATTAACTCATTTAGTTCTCACTAGAACTGTAAGAGGTAAGTAGCAATACTATTCCCATTTTACAGACAAAAAAATTGAGTCACAGAATAATACAGATGTCCAAGTAATACTTATTATCGATGATATACCTGGTACTAAGGTTAAAGCAAGGAGAAGAGGGAGAAGAATAAGTTTTAATTAGAACAAGACTCAGCCACATACTAGCTCTGTAGACTTGGGTCTTCATGGGTCAAGTGAATGGGTTGGTAGATAATTTCTGAGAGCCTTTCAAAGTCACACCCTGAAAATCCTTCTTAACTTTGTTTCCTATGGAGTAAAGTAAGGAAAGGCAAGGGATGAGAAAAGGAGGAAAGTAGACTAAGGCCACCAGGAAGATGCCGCTGCAACTCCAACAGTTAATACCATAGAACCTGCACCCAGGAGGTAATCAAGCAATATTTGTTGAACAAATAAGTGGATACAGAAATAATTTGTAGAGGAAAGATAAAATGCTCACTCAGAGATGGAAAAAGATTGAGCAGAAAAGAAAGTATTGAACAAAAGCAGGTTCATGAATGGCCAGTGGCAGTGCTGGGGAGGAAGTGTGATATACAGACATCGATAGAGAGGCTTCATGGTAGGGTTGTCAGGAACACCAGTTCCGACATTCGACTACTTCAAGTTCAAATCCAAGCTCTGCCATTCCGAAGTGTGACTTTGGGCAGCTCCCCCAAACTCTCTGTGCCTGGTTTTTCTTGTCTATAATTTGGGGATAATATTAGTACCTTCTTCATAAAGTTGCTGGAAGTTAAAATGAGATAATACACATGTAGCCCTGGCACATGGTCAAGTGCTCTATGAATTTAGCCATTGTTATTAATCCTAAATTGGTGTGAACAAGACAGACGAGTAGCATTCCAGTTTTTTCATCATATCCAGCCTGATTATGCCTTGAATTGTGATGTAAGTAGCCATTTAGTACAATCCCTGACAAACCCAAAAGGAACTGAGACTAGCTGTCAAGGAGAAGACGAAGTCACAGCATGAGTCAATTCACATATATGTGCATAAGGAGGGTCCTTAAAACATGCCAACAAACGTACCATTCCATCTCGGCTGAGGACGGATTCAGAGGAAATGAGCTTGCTGCATAGAGGAGGGAAGGATTTCCTGATAAGGGATGAGGTACTGAGTTCTAAGGGAGGAGGAGGCGGTTCCTGTTTCCTACTTTTTGGAGGTTTAAATTGTAGAGAGATATGTCCCCTGCTCAAGTGGGGGCTTAACCAAGGCCCAGGGGGGACTAGAAGATGATTCATTCCAAGTCTCAGGCCTAAGAATCTAGCATCTGACCCATTCTCCTGGTTGCTTTGGTTCTGTTTTTTCACATTTGACCACTACTTGCTGAGCACCTACTGTTTGCCAAACCCCCCTGAAGGTCTCACACTTCATTGCTTTTCTAGGCCTCTCCTCTCTGCCAGGCCTTTCTAAAGCGCCACAATTGTGCACGTGTGCGTGCAGGTCCCATTCAACCTCAATTCTTGGGCATTCTCCAGGAGCCTATTTCTGACACACACGCTCAAGTCAGCCATGACGACGATGTGCCTCCCTGGAGTGTGCGTCTGAGGATGGGCTCGCGGAGGCGGCGTGGCGCTGGTTCAGACGCTGAGAGCCTTCTCGGCTCCGGCTCTCCGCAGGCGCACCTAGCAACCAGGGCCTTAGAAATCATTAGCGCGATGCACTGACTTCTCTTGATTTCTAGGGTGCTGAGTAATGGGGCTAAATTAAAGAGAAGGACCACATAAATAGACCACTCTAACAAGTGATCATATTCACACATAGGGACCACAGTGGCAGATCGGAACAACAGGGAAACACAGCGCGCTAATGAGAACGGAAGGCTGTTTAAGTTTCTGCGCTCGGCTCTCCTGTGTTTTGAAACTCAGTTGCAGGAATGTCCTGGGGGAGAAAAATTCCACCAGGACAGACTATTATCAAGCTGTCATGGAGGAGATGGGAAAAGCTTGCCAAAGAGAACCTGATTTGCAGACTGCTCTTCAAAGGAGCCGATGCTGGGTCTGATCAGAGCTCATTCTCTTAATGCTGCCTGATTTTTTGAGAAATAAATGCGCAGGGTTACACTGCATCCTTGCAAACTCCCCAGCCAGCCAGCTCCAGTCACGGCTAGTGGTAGGGCCGGGTTAGAGAGTGTAATCTGACCCCACCACCTGCTGGCTGGCTGGACGGCTGGCTCGAGGGCAGTAGGGAAGGAAGGCGGGCTTCAAGAATCTTTGTTGAGGGCTTTTCTTCCTCCTCCTCCTTTCCCCATCCTCCCACAGAATTGCTTATTCCTCTGGCAAAACTCTGATTCTCAGAGCCAAGGTTCTCCATGCATAAAGGAGGGATGATAACATTTGTTATCCACTTTTCCAGGGTCTTAGGAGGCTTCCTATTCTAATATTTATAAAGCATCTCGAACTTCTTCAGCAAAAGGTGACCATCTGTAATCACCTTGAACTGTCATTGGCAACGGATATTTATGGAGCATTGACTTTGGATCAGACTGTGTGTTGGATATTATGTACGTATTATCTCATTCAGGCCTCACAACAGGCTGGCGAAGAAGGCATTGCTAGCCCCGGCTTTCTGGCAAGAAAAGGAAGCCCAGAAAATTAAATAAACCTGTCTAAATGTATACAGATAAAGAGCTAGGTTTGAGTCTGACTTCGAAGTTTTCCCAGTATGTGGCTCAGCCTTTCCCATATGCTGTGGATTGTGTCTCCTCGGATTTTCTGTTCATTTATCCAATGAGTAGCGACAGTGTATTCTTCTTCATTCCTTTTTTTTTTTTTGATATATTCTTCTCTATATCTCTGTGTCTGTTTTTCTGTGTCTTTCTGTCTCTTAGTTTCCCTCTGCTATCCCCCCACCCCCCACCCCCCAAGCCAGGTGGAGAACAGCCCTCTCATCTACAACCTAATTATGGACCAGTAGTTCTGGGCCCTACCCCACAAAGACTTGTTTCCCTGCGCTCCTCTCCGCAGCCCCATTCTTATCACACAACTCTCAGAAACCTCAGTACCTGCCCCCTGCTGACAGGCGGCCAGTTCATCTAGGGGAAACTGGCAATTTGGAATTCTGCCTTCACTGGGTGAGCCTTCCTTGGAAAGGTCTGAAGAAGTTTGTTCATTCATGGAATGCTACAGTTCATTTGACAATAAATCACATATTGCTTGGGGATGGTTCTTCTATTGTTGCCTTTAACAACTGGTTTAGCCCTTACATCTTTCACAAGTTTATGTCTTGTTCCTGGAAGCGGGAGTCATATCTTGTCTTTTTCATCAACAGTCCTCACACGTTTAACACATGATAGGCATTCAATAAATATTTGTTGATTTCATAACCCCTTCCTGGGAATGGGTCTGCCTAACTACCCTTCTTGACACATTCTGTCCCTTGCTGGATACTCCCATCACCCCCTCTCCCATCCTTTCTTATTTTTTCATTCCTTCCCTTCCTCAGCTAACTCAGCACAAGTCATGGAGTCATGTTTACTTACTAAATCACCTTCTTTGAGTAATACAGGTGGAAAGCAAACCAAATTTGGAGTCTCATGATCTAAGCTTTGGTCACTATATGACAATGGAGTTTGCTGGCTGCATGATCTCCGCTAAGCCACCAGACCCTTCTGAGCATCTGTTTTTCCCCCAGTCATTGTCTCCAGGTCTTTCCCCTCTCATACCATGCCACTGAAACATATTGCAAAGGTCGTCAATGTCCTACCTACAGCTAAATACAGTAGACCTTTTTCAGCCTTTTAGTTTTGACCTCTCATCACATTTGTCCCTATTGACCAGTTTTTCCTAAACACTCTTCCCTCAGCTTTTATGATATCACCTTCTGACTTCTATAGCTGCTGTTTCCTCTCATTGTTATCATCCTTATTTTTCTTATTAAAATAATTGCTAGCATTAATTGATGTTTACTGTGTGCCAAGATTATGCTAAACTTCCTAGATGCTGTTCCATAAGGGTGGTACTATTATTACCCAATTAAAAGGGAAGAGATCAGGGCTCAGAGAGGTAACGTAACTTGCCCAGAGACATATGGCCAGAGTTGTCTGATTCCAAAGCATATTCTCTCAACAAAAACAATATGCTTCTCACCCTCCTTTATAGGCTCTCTTCCTCTACCCATCTCTTTACTTTTAGAGTTCCAGGGAACTCTATCCTGGGCCTGTTTCTCCTCTTTCTGTCAACTCTCCCTGGATAATCTCACCCACTTCTTTGTCTTTAATAACCATCTATGAAGAAATACTACTATACTGCTATCTTCAGCCCATGGTACTCTCCTGGGCTCCAGACCTTTTTCTCCAACTGCCCAAGGCACAGTGACATATGATGTCTCAAACATGACGTGTCATCTTTCCCTCAGGACCTGGTCTTCCTCCCAGACTTCCTATCTCAGTAAAATCACACAACTATCCACCAATTGTCCAAACCAGAAAACTCAGTGTCATCTTTTTCACTTCTCATTTATCCTCCTTAACATGGCTTCCAAGACCTTTCAAGACTTGGTTCCTGCCTCTCTTTCCAGCTCTGTTTCTTCCATCCCCTGACATTCTTCACCTTGCTGTGATCACACCTTTGCAGTTCCTAGAATGAACCAGCTCACTTGCTTTCTCTGTCTTTCCTGTCTCTGGGTTTGTTTGTTTGTTTTCCATTGTACTTCTAACTGCAATATTTTCCATCCCTTGCCCCTCATCTAGCTCAACCTTACTTACCTACCATTCAGTTCTCATCTTAAATGTCACTTCTTTTGAGAATACTTCCCTAGACCAGATTAAATCTTCCTGCTGGCACTCTTATTTTCCCCAAACATAATCTATCACACTTCACTCACTGCAATTACTTTTCAGCTGTAGATGTAGTCTTGTCTGTTGTAGTATCTTGAATATCTAGTACAGCGCCTTGTGTATAAAAGTCTCTCCAAGTATACTGAATGAATGAGTGAACCACAAAATAGAGTTAATTATAACTACTTCTCAGTTATATTGGGTAATTGTGGAAATTGCATGAGACAGTATTTGTGATTATACTTTGTAAGCTGTGAAATTGTAGAACAAACCCCCACAAGAATAAAAAAATTATGCATGGTTGATCTCCCCTACTTTTCCAGATTCCTCATCCTCTTTCTGGACCCACCATCTCCTCAACAGTTGAGAGGTCATGATGTATCAGAGTCCCATCAGCTGAGACTTGTCCTGTGCTTTCTCACTTGGGGGTTCCTTTCTGATCCAGGAGCTGCTCAGGTTGTCTTCCATATCATCTCTGTCAGTTCCATCCCCAGCTTGGTTCAATCTGCAGCTGCGTCGAAACCTTACACTCACCCCTGCATACCTACAGCTCCATGCTAGTCTAATCCAGTTCAGCTCTTTAGGCTGATTCTCCCCACCCTCGGGAGTCTTAGTGATTGCCTTTGCACTAAGGATAAGTATCTCTGTTCCTAGCCACTCTAACGATCCCTCTTGCTTTCACTCACTCCAGAAACTGTTAGAAAGGGGATATTATAACCCGAGGTCATCCTGGCCATTGGAGAAGTTGATGTGGAGAGGAACAGAATGCTTGAAAGAGTTTTAAAGCAAACTCTCAATCCATGGATCACAGGGGAGAGAGATTGGAAATGATATGAGAAAAGGGAGAAAGAGAAACAAGGAGTATATGTGAGGGTAGAAGAGTTGTTGGGTGAACAGCATAGTAAATCCATCCTCCCCGGTCATACACTGTTCCCTTGACAACAGCCCATCTCACCAAAGCAGGATAATGTCTCTGGCTAGCTCCAAACAGAGGTGGGTGTCCCATTCTCATCTAGTGCTACCCAACACAGGACGTACATTTGATCTCTTATGATTTAATCTGGAAGCAGAGTTGCTTATTCAGAACCATTCCTGAGCTTAGAGGCCAAAAATCAGAGATAATGTCAAGTGATTTTTTTTTTAATCCCCACCAGGTGTATGTTGTGGGAAAGTCAATCACTGTATCAGTTGGCAGTTTCAAATTATAAAAACAATCACAATAGCCAAAACCCTATTGTTCCATTCACATAAGAAGAGGTTATAGAAGCAAGTGCCTTCTTCTCCACGTCAACACCCCCTCCTTAGATTAACACCCTTTGTGACATCTTGAAAACTACCCTGGATATTGATTAACCTGACTTTACCTGTAGAAATGTGTGAGGAGAAAGCAGTTAACATGATCTCCCTGGACCATCCATGTGAGGAATGGACAAGCTTTTGCTACCACAGATGATTGTTTCTCTGGCAGTCTAAACACTGGAAGCATCCAAACACTGTACATATGCTAAACGTCTTTTTTTTTAATGTTATATTCATTTGAAATTAACAAATCTAAACTCCACACACAGTACCAGTTGGATGCTCCAGGTGAACACTCCTCTCCTATATTCACATGAATGCAGGCACCTTCCCTCAGTCCCTTTACGTCTCTCTTCCTCCACTTCTCTCTGGCTTCCCTGCGCAGAGCCCCTGTCCACCCCCGAACCCCATCCTGGGCCCAGAAGCAGCATTGCTTGTATAACACTCAGAGTGCTAAGCTTACCTGCACATTTTTCTGTTTTTTACCCTGTAATTTGGGGAAGTGACAGAACTGTCATAATGTGTATGTTTAAGTCTCTGAGTTTTAAATTCAACAGAGAAGAAAAGGAGGGGGCTCGTGAAGATGAGAAGGGGAGCAGATGCGTTTTACAATTTTTCAAGATATTCGTCCCAGAGCCTCATTTTTTCACCCCCGCCCCCCAAAATCCCTGCATAACAACTAGATAGAATGATAAGCAGTGACAACTTGGAAGGCAGCCAGTCTAACAGTATTAAAGAGATAATATAATTTTAGAACTGAAGCGGGCCTCAGACCTGATTTAGTCCAATGCTCTCATGTTAAGATAAGGACAGTGAGACCCAGGGAGGTGTTGTGACTTGCTCAAGGTCACATAGGGAGTTTGCTCTATTACCAGCTCTCTGGACAGCCAAGGACACACTATCCACACTCAGGCGGGACTTGAGTAGCAACAGCAGCGTCTGTGCAGAGGGCTGGAAGGAGGCAATGGTAAAAGAAGTGAGGGTGCAGGGTGCTGGAAGAAAAGAAGCCAGGAAAGGTTGCAGGGGAAGACGCCAGAGCAGCACAATTTCAAACCGAATGGTCAAGCTTGAGACATCTGGGCATGAGAGGTACCAGATGGGCCTGGAATGGGCAGCAATCAGGCACTGGGAAATTCACTGGGAGTCAAGGCAACCGGAAGAAGCTGAGTCAAAGGGGCTGATTTGCAAACAGCATAGGGCTCTGCATACAGAAGCTGCAGCTGCAACTCAAGGACAGCATTTAGATTTATGGAGTGTGGATAGGACTTTTGGTCAGCATCAGTCACCTCAGCCAGTCCTGTGAATCACAGCCAAATCTAGATGAGTTGTATAATTGACCATGATAATGGGAGGATGAATGGTGGCTGTGATTGCCTGTACTGCAATCAACACTTAAGATGGCTAGAAATTTTGTTCTGGCAGCCCTTTGCCCAGATAACGATGTCCTAGAGACACAATGATCACCGTGAATGGAAGCAGCTTCGAAGACAAAGGCCACGATGCACAGCCCTGTGATGGAGGATCCCACTTTGTCATGGGTCAGAGGCCAGATTAACACAGGCCTTAGTTGGGGAGGGGTAGGCAGAATGAGGAGAGCAAAGACCTGGAGAATGAAGAGAACTGAAGTGACTGTTTTCATCTCACGGATGCAGAAGCTATCAGTAGGGCAGTAGCAAAACATTGGTGCTACAGATACTAAAACGGCAAACCTCTAAACAATTTTACTGCCAGTATATTCAGAAGATTTTGTCACAGGTCTTGAGAAAGTCACTTAACTTTGCTATGTGTCAGGCTAAATCAACACAATGCAAAAACATTTGGATGAAAATGAAATGCCTCTGTCAGTTGTCTGGGTGTTTTGTCTACCTGACGTCAAAAACAGCTGGATTATTGTAAACATTTGGATGACGCACTGAATTTTTCATTTTTCATTCAGATCACAAAATCATAGACTCTCTAGCTTGGCAGGAACTTAAAGGTCATCTAATCCCTCATATTTGGCATAGCCTCAAATGACCTGTTTTGTATTATTGTGCACATCAAACACTAAGATATGGGGGACTTGTTATGTCTAATTATACATATTGTATTTTATTTAAACACGTTTATTTTAACATTTTGTTCTCCTTGGCTGTTCAAATGAATTGCAGATGAATCATTTACAGAGTAAACTAGATTATTATATGTATGAAAATACAATGAAATTCTGTAATTAGCCCAGACTTGATTTAAAAAAAAGCTGCAGGTGTGCGTAAATGTGCGTGAACCTTGGTGCCACGCTCAGCACAGAGCCAGGAGGCTGCCTGAGTTACCTTCACTCCTAGAGCTCCCTGCTTAGTTTCAGAAGGAGAGTGGTTTGCAGAGAAGTTTGCCTCAACTCTGTGTCACTTCCTTACTTATTCCTGCCACTTAACGAGCTCAAACCAGGTGTCTGTTCCTAGACTGAGACTGAAAGCAAAGTAAGGGCAAAGGACTGTGAAATTCATTAACTCCAGAGATCTGTTTCAGCATCTGAATCTTTCTCATCCAGATGGCCAAGGCTTCATCCCACCCCACCCCCCTCCATATTCAGAACATTCCTTTGAAAACATTCACCCAAATACAGCTTCACAGAAGAGCTAAGGAAGCTTTCCCTCTCATAGATTCAGCTTATGGTCTAAAGTATGTGTTTAATTTCCCTGACAGTCTGCATGGAGCTTTTCATTTTTTACAAGTGGCTCTTGGAGCCATTGTCTCATTTACACAGCTAGGCTCCATAGGAATGGGTACAGCCAAATTAAGACACAGGAGCAAATGGGAAACATTTTCCACAATAATGTGTTCATTGACTTAAAATGATAGTCTGGGGAGAAAAACGAAGTTAGAAGGTCCAGGAAAAGGAAGAAAGGGTGAAATGAGATGGTGAGTCAATGAGGCAGGGAGATCTAGGAAGACTGTTTTGGATGGCAGGAGATGTAGATAAGGAGGTTCTTATATTTGCAGTGATGAAAGCTTATAATGGGCTGGAGGGGAGGTGACAGCAAATCACTCAGTCAGCCCGCCAGCAGCCTTTGCTGGATACCCACTGTGCACAGAGCATTCTTGGTACTAATAAGTGCAGGGAGTTAACCAGACTGTAAAAGACCTTCTAAGATGAGCTTGAAAACTGGTGGAAGAGACCACCACAGAAAAACAACAGCTCTGTGAATGTGAGAGCAGAATCATATTGAATAGTGAAGATAGCTGTAACCCAAGCAGGCAGCAATACAACCACGTACACAAAAAATAACTCAAGCAATCTAGATAGTATAGGTTTAATATATATGTACGTCAGAGTTAACGTATATTGAGTGTTTGCTATGTGGCAGATATAGTATTAAGCACTTTATACACGTTACGTCTTATATATGAGAAATACCGACAAGCCAAAGAAATCTAAACATCAAGTAACACGCCTGTTCATTTGGTATGAAATGAAGTAAATGCAAGGATATGGATTTGAGGTATAAGAACTTCAGCATTCAAGTATTTGACATAACCAGTTGTGACTATTCATGAGCAGCCCTTAAAGTGGAGGACATGGATTAATTTGTAATTTACTCAGATACCAGAATGACTTATGCTGGGCAATGATTCTCAGCTTTTGAGAGAAAATTGTTCACTGCCCACTGTCTACATCTCAGTACAACTTGGTTGTTCTATATGTTTCATTGAGTTTGTCATCATTCTTCTGAAATGATGCTTTACTGCATTTTATGGGGGATAGTATAAACTATTGTTTTAACTGAGAGCTTGAAGACTTGCAAAGATCTTAAGAAATATACTTCACAAAGGCAAAGGGTTTCCTGATTTTACAGGGATGTGGAAATACCCCACAAGTATAGGTAAATTCTCCAAAGTCTTTTTATTATCTAGCTCTACGGTAGGATAGTGGTGGAGTCAGAAGGGCCTGTATGTGCAGTTATTTTAGAGCTGCCGCTGCGACAGCTTTGCCCTTCTTAAGTCTCTGGGGGGAGTAATATCTCAGTATTATTCAGAGTTTGGAATGGAGAATTATAAAATGTATTCTGGATGGGTCAATTTTTTCTTCAAAGGACAACTGGCTTCATCCTTCCATTCCCGGCTGTGCAGAAGGAAGAGGCCCTGGCTGTGCCTTGAATGAGGATGGCCGCATTCTCTACCATGGGAGCCTTCTCTCTGCCCGCTGATCGAAGGCATAGTTGACTCCTGATACAAAGTCAGGCAATCTGAATTTTGTCAAGTAACCCCAGTAGTACACGAAGTTCTGCAGCAACAGGAGTGATGATTAAATAGGGCAGTAAAGTTCTTTCAGGAATTTGAACTGGGAAACTCCCCCCAAAATCAATCAGTACCATGAGATGCATCAGATGAACACAGAATGAACACAGAAGAGCAGCTGGAGAGAACAGCCTGGTCATGCTTGTGGTGAACAGTACAGAGATGAAGGACCACCTCTGGGGTTAGTCCGCCCAGTGCCCATATGGCATTTCACTCACTGTTGCCAGATGCTCCTGTGATGTGTCTCTCTTCTTATTGCCACAGGTATGCCTCAATAATCTCCCACTGACTGAGGTATGCTAAGGGAGTGCTGGTTCCTGGAAAATAAAAAATCCCAAGACTGTCAGAGCTGGTTAGGAATCACCTCGTCAGTGCTACTCAAAGTGTGGTCCAAAGACCAGTGGAATCCACCACCATTCCAGTGTGTGGGAAATAGGAATAGAAACTGAGTAAGCATTTGAAAACTTTAATAGCAATTTGACCTTGCCCCAACATCCAATTTTATGTCTGTTGAATCTCATAATAAAAATTTGAGCTTGCGTTTTGTAAATCTGTGGGGATTTTTTCCAGTTCATTTTTCTAGTAATTTATTTTTATTGTGTTTTACGAAATTATCAGTACAATTGACCTTTGAGCAACAGGAGTTTGAACTGCGTGGATCCACTTATATGCTGATTTTTTTCAGTAAATACAATGACAGTACTACACGATTTGGTTGGTTGAATCCTCAGATGCAGAACCACAGGTAGGGTGGGCCGGCTATAAAGTTATACCTGGATTTCAACTGCGCTGAGTTGGCACCTTTAACCTGGACATTGTTCAAGGGTCAACTGTATATGAAGGACTGGAAATTGTAAAAAGAAAAAAATTCAAAATGGGTTCTTCACAACAGACAGTTTGAGGAGCACTGATCTAGTCCCCTGTTTTCAAACTGTGAATCTTTGATTCATGACTGGGTAGCAATGCATTGATGAGTCATGAAATTAATTTGTGTAGGTACCAGCATTAACATGAGAATAGAAAATATCAGGATGCATTGCATGTAGTAAGGCTAAGTACTTAAACGTTCTGTGAAACTTTTATTTATATGTAAACACACGTGCACGTGTGTGTATATATATGTATGTGTGTATATATATATATATGTATACATATATATGCAACAGGGAAAGGAACCTGGGATTTCCTATGTTTGTTTGTGAAGTGTGTCTCTGCTTTCCTCATAGGTATAGGAGAAAATTTTCGCATCACTGGAAAACTATGTGTTGTCTATAGCACACCATTTTTTTTTTTTTTGCGGTACACGGGCCTCTCACTGTCGTGGCCTCTCCCGTTGTGGAGCACAGGCTCCGGACGCGCAGGCTCAGCGGCCTTGGCTCACGGGCCCAGCCGCTCCGCGGCATGTGGGATCCTCCCGGACCGGGGCACGAACCCGTGTCCCCTGCATCAGCAGGCAGACTCTCAACCACTGCGCCACCAGGGAAGCCCTATAGCACACCATTTTGTATTATCTGATTTTGATTCAATGGGAGCTGTATGTTATACAACTCTGTACATTATAGATAACTTATAGCATTGCAAATATAATTCTTGTCTATAGACATGCAAATTTCCATCGCTTCTGGTAGAGGTTCAAATGACTCCCAGACCCCCCTGAGGAAGAAGCTAGTTTTGCTTCTTTTTACACATTCATGTCAATATGCCTGATCTAGAAATGGGTCTGTTCCCTTTCAGATTCCTTTTTGAACCAGTTGTAACATCTACCTAGTTCCCTCACTGATTGAATTAAATAAAATCTCTAATGAGTGTTCATTCTAAATCTGTTAAGTCATGATTCTACCTTTCCTTGAGAATGATGTTTTAAACAGAGGTCATAGTAGACCTTTCATACCACCATCAGGCTGTGGTATTTGTTCAAATTTAGGTCATTTCTAATGAAATGGGATCCCTTGACAGGAAGGAATGTCTGGGTCCTAAGCAAGGCTGAGGGCCTTCCACCTGGGTTAAGTTTCTGCTGCTGCCCTGATAGGAATCGAAAGGGGTTTCAGCTGTGAAATGTCTGTCACTGTGAACGACCACGTGCCATCAATGATTTTGATTGCTACTCCACAAGAATATTCCTCCCATGCGTTATTCCTGTGATTTAAAGTACACACCTCTTTTACTACAGTTCAGAAAAATCTGAAGGTGCAGTTTGATGTGGACGGGGCACATTAAAAGTACAAGATTTCAGATATAGCAAGAAAGAACACTAGCTTGAGAATCGCAAATCTAGATTCTAAGCCCAGCTTGACCCCTAGTTAGCTGTATGATCTTAAGCAAATTCATCTCTCTGGCCTCGGATTCCTTATCTGTACATTGACTTATTAAGTCAATAGCTTTTTGCTTTGTTTGTTTGTTTGTTTGATACAACAGCTTTTTCCAAAGAAAGCTTGCACACGATGTCCCAATTTCCAAAACAATGACAGACACTCTGTTCAATAGGGGGTGTCTGCTTGGTTTCAGCTCCCCACACTGTGGTGGCCTCTATTTACGAGGGCCCCTCAGAACCTGAGGAGGCCTGGAACTCTGAGAGGCACGGAACTCAAGGGCACTAAAACTCTTTCTGATGTTGTGACGATGTTACAGTCAATTATTTCGTCTCTGAGTTAAGTGTATTAAAAAATACTTTCCAAGCTGTTCCACCCTTTCCTTCCTTGCCCCACCTCCAACCCCTTGACTGTCTCCAGTTTTAGTTCTGACCTTTGGAATCATCTCCCATCCTCAGTTCCTTCATCCCCTGGGATCCACCCCATAGCTTCAGTTCAAAAATATATCCATTGTATGGTAATAAGGTTTAATTATCTGCTTCCCCCACCAGACTGTGAGTTCCCTGAGCTGCAAGTCATGTCTCCTCACCTTTGTTCTTGGGTCCAGCACAGTGCCTGACCCTCTCTTCTGTCCTCAGTACACACTCCACCCACCACTGCATCTCCTGTTCAGCATTCTCTCCTGAACTAGACAACTACTTGCCAGACATTTCCACTTTGGGTATCTCACAGACTCTTCAAAATCAACACGCCCAGAACTAGCCATGGCTTCCATTCAGAATCCTCACCTGCTCCTGAAAAGTCTCATCTCTATGAGGGGTGCTGCAGTCTGCTGCCCAAACCAGAAATCCTCAACACCTTTCTTTACTTGATTTCCACATCCAAACAGTCACATGTCCCTTCAATTCCTCCTCCTCCCACAATTTTTAACTCCATCTACTTCTCTCCATTCCCACTGTTTCTGCCCTAGGTCAGACCACATGGATAATAAGAGATAGTTTTGATGGTGTTTTCATGGTGCCAAGCGCTATAAAATAAAATAAAATCCTCTTCATACATTAGATTCCTCAATGTTCATGCCCGTTCTGAAAGTTTAGTACTGTTAATAGTCCCATTTTACAGTTAAGGAGATTGAAGCTCAGGGAGAATAAGTAACTTGCCCAAGCTGGGAAGTTTTGGTACTGGAATTTAAACCCCCACCTCTCTAATGCTAATGCTCTAGCCCTTAACCATTACGTTAAAACTGCAATATTGGCTGGTGCTGTGTCCCTACAATTAGCCTGGCCCTTTTAGGTTCTTTCTCCATTCTACAGCCCAGGAAATTTTTTTAAAAATGGAAGTCTTGGGCTTCCCTGGTGGCGCAGTGGCTGAGAGTCCGCCTGCCGATGCAGGGGACACGGGTTCATGCCCCAGTTCAGGAAGATTCCACATGCCGCAGAGTGGCTGGGCCCGTGAGCCATGGCCGCTGAGCCTGCACGTCCAGAGCCTGTGCTCTGCAACGGGAGAGGCCGCGGCAGTGAGAGGCCCGCGTACCGCAAAAAATAATAATAATAAAATAAATAAATAATAAAAATGGAAGTCTTATCATGGTGTATCCTCTGCTTAAAACGCCTCATTGTTTTTCCTTTGCCTGGGTACAGTACTACAGACTTGTTAGTAGCTCACTAGGCCCTTCATAATCTGAACTCCCTTAACCTCTTGGGTCTCTTTTCTTGCCTCGGCTTCAGTCATGCTGAATCCTTTGTAATCGTGAGGCTGAACCTTGCAGTGTCTCCCATGTGTACCTCCATGCCTCCTTTTTCTTTTCCTTGGCAAATTCTTTCTCCCACCTCTTTACCCAGCCAGCTCGGAGTCGCACTCCAGTTCTCAGCTTAGAAATGTTCAACTCTAAGAAGCCCTCTGTGGGCACCCGTATTCCCAGAGCACCGTGTATTTTCTGACAGTATCACCGTTACTCTACACTGGAAGTACCTTTGTCGGTATCCTCTAGCGAAACAAGCTCCCAGAGGGCGGAGACTGCTGCCGATCTGTTCAGTGTCGCTCTTCGCCTTCCGTTGGGTTCCTTAGAAGCACAGCCTGAGATGAAGGCTCTTATGCCAGTGATTTATTGAGGGAGTACTTTCAGGTGAGACCGTGGAATGAGGGAAACAGAATAGGGCAAGGGGAGATCATCTGTGGGCTCAGCTGAAGTCTAGCTTAAGTCTAATGGGGGGAAGGGGGAGGGGGGCTCTGGGTCTTGAATAACAACACAGAGTCCACCTCGAGGCAAGGGGGTGAGTTTTCACTACTCCCCCCCGAACATCAGTCATCTCATCATTTGCAGGCTGCCCCCTGAGTATGTGTAGGTGGGGGTGGGGATGAGGGGGCATAACCTCCCAGGTATCACTGCGGGGAGTGCTTTCCACCTACAGTCTCCAGCAAAGGGTGCAGCTGTGGGTCCTCAGTGGCTGGCAGATGGGTACACGCTCCAGGTGACGAGGATCTGCTACCCACCCCAGCAGCTAGAACATATCCTGCCCCATCACACTCAATAAATGTCAAAGCAGTAAATGATGTGATTTTTTCATTCATCTCTCAATTTTTTCATTTATTCCTGGCTTCATGATTTTTCTAATAAATTAAATCCCCTAATCTTCCCAGTCTTGATTTTTTTAAAGGTCTCCATTTTTTTGTCAAACTTCTCTGAACTCTAATTACTTTACAGGGTTCCCAAATTTGGATAACTCTAGTTTCTCACTTAATGTGTTTTGTTACATATTAGCCAAACATGTTCATGACTGCATATTTCTACAACTTAATTAGTTGTAAAAGGTCTGACTGGTCCCCAGTCAGAATGTACATATCTTCTCAAATCAAGCAGAATTTGTGGGGAGAAGGTTTCAATCATACCAGCAAATTTGATTTTTAAACCATTTGTCTAGAACAGTTTGCTCCAAAATATCTACATATATCCTATTTGGGGGTCTACCCAAATATATCTGTCAATTCTGCATAGGTTGTATACACATTATTGAGGTTTGGGGCCCCTCACCTAGTGGTTAGCTGCTGCCCATTCAGATGGCCTAACATGGGCAGCCCCCTCCCTGGCTAGGAAGCTAGAGAGACCCCCATGGAGGGAAGAAGAATTATTCCCACAAGAAGGTTTGCTTCTGCTCAAGTGGGCTGGGGCCCTGACTTTGTTCCTCAAGGACATTTTTCTCTCTGGGAGAAATTTAGCCCCATCGGGCTCAGCCAAAAATTTAAGAGCCTTAAAGGTAGAGACTGGGTCTTGTTCATCTTTACATAAAAACTAATAATACTTCAGACTCAACTGTTTAAAAGTACTTTCACATATAATATCTCACAAAAATCCCAGTGAACAAAAAATTATTGTCCCCATTTTACCCACGAGAAAACTAAGACATTTGGAGATCAAATGAGTCACCTAAGGGCACGTAGATATTAAGTGGCAGAGCCACCATTCAAACCCAGGAATTCTGATACCAAATATGATGGTCTTTTCACAGCACCTTCCTGTATAACACAAGGCCTGGCATGCCATACGGCCTCATTAGCTGTTTGTTGAGTTGAATTACCTATGACTTCTATTATTCATGTCCAGGGCTCCCCTTCTTTAGTATAGATAACAAGGAGTGCATGATGGGCTAGCCTGTGTCAACTAAAGCATTGTGCCAATGAGGTCAAGGTCATTGGTTCAATTCTCAAAAGACCAGTTACCTTTGTCTTAAGACAGTAGCAATCTTAGTTCCAGTGATACAGGCCACTCCCCTAATCTGCTATTTTGCCCACTAGTGCCTTGGCCAACAGCAAGGAATGGGCAAAAGAATTTGAGTAGAGCAGAGCAAATCCTTCACTATTCTAGGAAGCATGGGGAAGAAAATCTTGTTATTTTTATTTTTTTCCCAGGAGAAGGGACAGAGAACCCATGGAGTTACCTATAGAAGGCTCTGGGTCAATATTCAGTGACTTGAGTATATCTAGCCCCAAAAGGCTTTACGAAGGAGAGAGGGAGGCAGCCATGCTGAAGTGATAGCAAGGGCACAGGAAGAAATGACCGACTGGGACATTCAGTCCAGCACATGTCATGTCTTCAAAGAAGAGGTCACAGGGTACATTTTCTGCTAGAGGTAACTTAAAGACTTTGAGGAGTAGGAAAGTGTCCTGGTTCCAGTGGCTAAGTTTATAATCTAGAGCCCTAAACAAAACCTTCACCCACATTCACCTCCTCCATCCCTACAGCTTAGTCTATGATGCCAACAAAAAGCAAACGCTTCCAAACAGATGCTTGAAAACTGCAGAGCTCTTATTGCTAATAATGTTTATACCATTCAATTCAATGAACACTGATTGACAGGCCTGTTTTACATCTACTACTCTAGAGGCCCTAGGAGTGGGATGAATTGTCTCTGCCTTCAAGTTATAATCCAAGGAGTGAAAGCTTTATAGTATATAACACAAATCAAGCAACAACAACAACAACAACAACAAATGCTAATTAAGTGACTGTGGTCTGGGAGATTAAGGAGAAAAGTTGACTATGATGAGATTCCTTTGGAAAATCTTCATGGGAGAGGACTGAACTGAACTTTGAAGGATTTGGGGGATCTGAATCTGAAGGCAGAGGGAGTGGAAAGAGAATTCCTCCTCTGAGTTCAGTGCCACACCTACATTTCTGGGCCCACCTTACTATTTCAGCCATTTCTGCAGCAACCAGCTGCAAGCCAGAGAAATCTGGCAGCATTGTAGCTTCAGGTGCCCTGACCAGCACTGGCTTTCTCTTCCTGGCTTCTCTGCTCTCGCTGCCCGCAGGAACCTGCTCAGCCATTCTGATACACAGGCAAACCTGGAAGTGTGTGGATGTTAACACCAAAAGAACAACACTTGATCAACAGGGAGCAGAAGCTTGTGGACTAATACTTCCTTCTTCCACCCTGCAGGTTGCCAACTCTTAGAGGCACTGTACAAGGGCTCTTCAGAGGGTCCTATGGAGGACTGAGCTCTGGTTGCCCACAGTGATGATCAGATAACAAAAGTCATCATGGATTGGCTTCTCTTTCTTCCCTGTTTCGATCTTCACAGACCTCCCTATCCTATTCCTTAGCATAACTTCCCCTAATTAATCTTCAGTACACAAGCCCCGGCCTTGGAGGGAATCTGGATTAAGACTAAGAGTGAACTTGGTGCTTTTTCTGTATATCCCTGAAAAGTAGCTGTTTCAGAGACAGGAGTAAGTCACACAATATGACACAGGGAGGGGGTGTGGATTCTCTCTACCACACCTATCAGGCCTCTGACCAACTCCCTCTTTTGCGTTAGTCCTACGGGGACTTGACTTAGAGTCACCAGGGACCTTCAGAGAGCTCCCTGAGTAATGGGGAATACCACATCTGTGGCATACAGGACACTTTACTGAGGGCAAAGCAGCCAAGCCCTGTCCCCTCCCCTCTCCCCAGATGTCTGTGAAAGCTGAAAGGGGTTCTTGTATTCCCAGGCCCAGGATTGCAGGGAGGAGTAAAGCTGAACCTCAGCCTGCCTGCAATACACTTTGTGGGACTCCTGTACATCCCTCCTTCCCTCTCCAAGTCTCCAGATCTCAGCACTCAGGAAGGAAGGCTGAGATCACTCCAGGACCCTCAGCCCATCCTCAGATAAGCACTTGCTCGGGCTACAGACAGCCAGGCTCCCCAGACCACTCAGCCCTATAGCATCCTCACCAGAAAGTGTGCTCAGAAGGGCCATCAGACTGGCTTCCTCTGCTCTTGGCAATAGGCCTGATTCTTCCTGAATGCAGACCATGTTGAGTTTTGTGCCTCACAAGTGAAGCATGATAATAGGAACTTAGAGCAGATGTCACAGGGATGTGAGTTTGAGAAACAGATCTAGGCTGAATGCCTAGAGGAGCAGGAGTGATTCAACATAGTGAAAAGGAAAGATGCGCAGGGACACCAACTGTCCCAGTGATTCAGGCAGACTGACTTAGACCAGAGGAATGGGACAGTGTATGAGAGATTGAGGTCGGATGGAACTTCTTCCTTGTAAGGACCATGAAGGTCTTGAATTTGCTGGGGAGGTGGGGGTGCAAAGATTATCAGGAAGACTGAAGAGAGGAAGATTACTAAATAGTGTTTCTGGTCATATTAAAAGAGAAAAGATAGTTTAAAGGTGAGAAAAGCAATGCCCAGAGTCAGCAGTGGTGCTGAGCTTCTTTTCCTCAGCAATCTCTCTGGCCCTGAGTGCCTCCGTCAGAGGTAAATTCTACCTTTGTGCACTTGAAGGTGCAGGAAAGTGATAAGGAGAGGCGGAAGGAGAGAGGACAGTGGGAAAGGAAAGGTGAAAGAGATCGCTGTCGGTACAGCTCAGAGTCACCACCCATTGCCACCTCCAGTAATCCTTACAAGGTCCTCCGGGCCCTTTGATATGGACTCTGTTCAGAAAAGCAGTGTTGTCTAAGGTTAAGATCATTGGCCTTAGAGTCAGACCCGAGGGTCCCAGCACTGCTGTATTCAGCCTGAACAGCAGTACTCGCTCGGCAAGTACCTCCCAGCCTCAGTTTCCTCATCTAGAATGGAAGCCCCATGAAGACAGGGACCTGGCCTCATTCACTGTAATATCCCTAGAGCCTGTTAGGACACCTAGGAATACCTGTTTGCTGAATGAATAAATAAACCCATAAAATGAGAATAATATTAGCACTACTCCATAGGCAATAAACATAGTAATGAAGAACATGGACAGTAGAGCCAGACTCCCTTAACCTGAATTCAAACTCAGCCACTTCCACCACTGTAACTTCAGCAGGCTGGTAAATCTCTCTATGCCTCTCTGTACCAGTTTCCTCATCTGTAAAGTGAGGATAATAATAGGACATCTGCCTCAGCAGATTACGGTGTGGCTTAAAATAAGTTAATATATGTGAAATGTACAAAATAGTGCCTGGCTATTTATCAGTTAGCTATTATGATTGTTAAGAGAATTACTTGATAAAATCCAGAAAAAATGCTCAGCATTTGATCTTTTTTTTAATTAAAAAAAATTTTTTTTAATTGAAGTATAGTTGATTTACAATGTTGTATTAGTTTCTGGTGTACAGCAAAGCGATTCAGTTATACATATAAATATATATATTCTTTTTTAGATTCTTTTCCATTATAGTTTATTACAAGATATTGAATATAGTTCCCTGTGCTCTACAGAAAGACCTTGTTGTTTAGCATTTGATGTTTTAGTCTATATACTCCTAAACGATGCAACTCTCATGATGAAATAGAATCAGATATTGTTATTAAATATTTTTAAATATAAAAATATTTTAAGCAGTGAGCTCATCACCTGTCATATCGCAAGCTCTCACTAAATGGTAGCTATTATTATTGTTGTTGCTGCTGTTTTTGTTATAAGAAAATCATTCTGATCTCACCAGGCCTGAAGGCTGATGATAAGCCCACAGGTTCATCTTCAGGGTTGACTTTGAATAGGAGCAGGCAATGGCAGGCATTAACTGAGGAAGGATCCCCAGGAAAACTGCTATCGGTATTGAATAGGGTGAGAGTAGTAGGAACCAAGCTGGTTGTAATGTTTAGCCGCAGGCTAGAGAAACAGACTTGAATAAGAGTGGAACAGGAGAAAAACAGTGACGTGAAGAAGCAGGACACTGGGTAGAACGTGTTGTAATACACCAGACCAATTTCTCCTCCTGTACATTGTTACTTCCATTACTAGTCAGAGGGGCTGATTCATTTCCTCAAGAAGTATTTGTGAAATTTGTACCATTTTTTTTTTCAGCACAGTGATCAGGGTTACGGGAAACAGAAAAGCAGTGTAAAACAGTATGAGTCTTGGGCTTACAATCTCTTGCAGAGAGAATACATGAGATCATGTAAGAATATATCCCCAGATGTGTCAAAACAGGCAACTGCTACAATAAGTTAAGACAGGGGAGACATTAATTCATTTGTTCCTCCTTGCATACATTCATTTACTGACTCATTATTTCATGGACGCTGAACACCCCTTGTGCTGAAGGCCATAAAGGATAAGGAGCTCAGGAAGCTAAATGCTGCCCTCAAAGAACCGATACTTTAATAAAGAATTGGTGGTGATCTGTATGAGAATGGCTCCAATACAGGGCAGAACAGGGTCATGCCCAAGAGGCCTACTTGGTGTTAACCAAGGGGTAGTTGAATAGTCTCATGTGGCTTTCTGAGGATGGTGGGACTTGATTTGATTTGAAGGCTTGGTATCATCTAAACAGATGGGGGTACGGGGTGGCGTGCCAAGCAGGAAGTCGCTAGGAGGAGACTCAGGGATGAACACGGCTTTTATTTTGTTGATTCATCAATGCACTGAACAAAATTTTTTGGAAATATCCGTTATGGGTCTGAAAGATGAATAGGACATTATTCCTTCCCTCAAGCAGTTTCTGGTCAAATGGGGGAGGCACGCACATGAAGAACAAAAGTATATCAGAGTGTGATGAGTGTAACAATAGAGGCCTGTGTAAAGTAGGTGCAGAAGGGTGTCATCCTCCTGGGGAATGAGGTGGGGGCTCAGTGGCTCACAGGGGAGCCAAGGCCCTGCATCCACGAGGGACAGCACGTAAAGGCTCTTTAGGAAGGACATTGGAGGCCAGTGTGGAGGGTGGATAATGACAGATGGGAAACAAGGTAGTTAAGAGGGGTAGAGATCAGATCTTGAGGCATTTAGAGGACATTCTATGGAATTTGGGCTTTATTCAGGGGATGAGGCAATCAGTGAAAGATTTCAGAGGAGATGACATACCACATTTGCATTTTGGAAAGATAATGAGAACAATGTCTCACATTATTTAGGGCCAACTGCGGTTTATAAACCTCAACCTCACGATGACCTTTATCAACTCCAGAGAGAGGTACAAACTTGCTCAAGGTCACTCAAGCAGTAGGAGCAGTAAGAAGATTTTTGGTTTCCAAGACCAAACTCTTAACCCCTACGCTCTGCTACCTCTCTGTCTGCGGTGTGGGAGGGCTGGGGAGGGGAGGGGGGAGGGGGAGGAGCCAGAGCCATAGTCAGAATAAAAGAGAATGAGGCCAGAGCTAAAGCAGCGGGAGTGGGAATGAAGAGAAAGAAACAGAGTCCAAAACCATCTAGGAAATAGGTCCTACTGGGTGTTGTGATTAATTTGATGTATACATAGATTAAAGACGAGAGAGAACTAGCATGACTCCCAGAGCTCGGCTCCTATAGCTGTATTTCTTGTGGGGCCATCAGCAGTGACAGGAACCAGAAGAAGTAAAGGAGGAATGTGTGAGATGATACATTGAGGACATTGGGGTGGAGACCCTAGTGGGTAGTGGGCTAGACTCAGCAGGAGCTCAGGAGCCAGGTCTGGGCTGGAGGAAATCTGATGGACTGGCTAGGATGTGTAAAGGGCTGATTAGACAGTAGAGAGCCTAGATGACAGGATGACATATGGACCTGAGTGTGAAGACAGTAAGAAGTCACTGAGGCCCTTTGATTAGGGAAACAACGTGGTCAGCAACAGCTTTTTAAATGTCAAGCATCAAACTAAAATATCCAAGAACCAAAACAGAACTTTATTTCCAGCCCCCGTTCCACCCTGTGGTGAAAATAACACCTCAGCAAGGATGGGCCAGCACTGCCATGCGCAGGGTGGAGACCAAGTTCTGTGAGGCTTAGCAAGCCCTGGGGACGGCAGCTGATCCTCGGCTGTTACTTTCCATGCTGGGGCCCCTGAGACATCTCCATTCCTGAGGTGTGCAGGCCAGCTCCACGAGGCACCCGGCCACATGCTCCTTGTCAAGGCTGTGATGTGTCTCCGGGTTTGGAGGTGGTGAAAGGCTGGAGGAGTCCCAGCTTGTCTCTGTTTTTCTTGTTCCTCATACCACTTAGTGACTGAAAGGTAAAGGATGAAAAGAAATATTGGTAGATGAAATGGAGTAGGAGAGATAATATCTTGGAATATTATCCTGCCACATAATAAAAATCACATTTTGGGAAAACCAGTTCACTACAGTGGACAAGCTCTAAAGGAGTGTGGAGAAGATGGAAGAACAGGGGACCGATTCAGAGGCCACCACAGCACTGGGGTGTTATACGGGCTGGTGTCATTTACAATGCACTCTTACCTCTCATTTGATCTGCACAGTGACTCTGTCAGGTGGTATTCATTATCCCCATTTTACAGATAAGGCAACCAAGAGAAGATAATTGCATTAGACCAAATCACCTGGCTAGCAGACAGAAGAACTCAAACTTAAAACCTCAGTCTTCTGGGAATTCCCTGTCGGTCCAGTGGTCAGGACTCTGCACTTTCACTGCCGAGGGCCCAGGTTCAACCCCTGGTGGGGGAACTAAGATCCCACAAGGCTCAGGGCCAAAACCAAACAAGCAAACAAAACCTTGGCCTTCTGATGAAAACTTCTAAGACAGAAGGAATCCCTTGCGCATTCATCACCCACTGCACATCGAATAACGTCAAGTTGCCTCTCCAGGAATAAGGTGCTCTAAACATCAGAGCCTAAAGGTGCGTTTGGAGGGTCTGTCTTGAGAGAAGGTCCCGCTTGGAAACAAGGACACACGGCCTTACAGCATTCCTCTGGGCTTCGGGAGGGACTTCCCACAGAGAGCTGCTTCCAACCACACCGTCAGCCTTCCGCGGGGCCCTGTGGAACTTAACCGTGAGGCTCAGTGAAAAGCTGGCTCCGACGACCATCCTCTGATTCATGCTGAATGAATCCCTGGTACGCACTGTCAGAATCTAAGAGGCAGGTGTAGCTCCCCTGACGCTTTCAATAGGAACTTGTTCAAATCATGGAGCCTCTTTAGGAACATTTTTTCAAAGGAGTGGTTTATAATTTCTCATCTGTAGCAGGAGTGAGGGGGCGGATTCGGAGGAGGAAGGAGGAAGTACTGATGGGGAGGCAGGGAAAGAGACCATTCTGGATCAGAGCAGCGAAGATCAAAGGAGGGGGGCGAGCCTCGCTTCTGGAGATGAGAGGCTGGGAGAGAATGCCTGTGAAGGTAAAGGGGAGAAAGAAATGGGATGTGGGAGGTGGCGCCTTGTCTATGGAGAGAGCCAGAAGAGGTTTCTATTTCCCCACAGGAGAGCTGCGTTTAAGGCTCCCGGGCCCCGCCCTCATCCTCTGCAGGGACCTCCCCTTCGGCCCGGCTGCAGCTCCTGGTTCCCCACCTTCTTCATCCACCATACTCTCTCCGGCCAGCCTTTATGTAGTTTATGTATTCCAACCCCTATATTTTCACTGACCCGGTTCATCCTTCCTGGATCACCCTCTACCCTTCGCTCTATCTCATTGAATCAGATTTAAGTACCCAATGCCCCATGAGTCTGACCTGATCCTCCAGCCCCAGGGGTCCCTGTTGCCTACACCACTGGGTCTCTAGACTCTGCATCAGGATCTCCTGGAGGGCATTTTATTAATTAATTAATTAATTAATCTCTAACCTGTTGGTTCCATTTGGCTTAAACTCAGGTCCAACTTATTACTGGACAAAATTCGGGCTATTGCAGTGTGGCAGCTCCTGTTCCCACACCAGTCATCGCGTACCCGTGTCACACACTAGTTTATGAGTATTGTTAACAATCAAGTTCCCAATTCAATTCAGATCCTTCCTGCTCTTCCACCAGCAGAGAAGTACAATTAAGTTTGGAAATGATCTGAAATTGTCTACTGGTTTACTGGAGAGCATTTTTTTTTTTTTTTTTTTTTTTTTTTGCGGTACGCGGGCCTCTCACTGCTGTGGCCTCTCCCGTTGCGAAGCACAGGCTCCGGATGCGCAGGCTCAGCGGCCATGGCTCACGGGCCCAGCCGCTCCGCGGCATGTGGGATCCTCCCGGACTGGGGCACGAACCCGTGTCCCCTGCATCGGCAGGCGGACTCTCAACCACTGCGCCACCAGGGAAGCCCTGGAGAGCATTTTAAAACACAGATTGCTGGGATCCCCAGTCTCTGACTCAGTAGACCTGGAGTGGATCCTGAATTTACCTTGCTAACAAATTCCAAAGTGATGCTGATGCTGTGGTCTGAGGACCACGAATTTATAGCATTCATTTAACCTTAATCACGCACTTCTGGTATTGATATCTTCATTGAGTGTGTATATCCTGCCTCCCAGATGAAACTGTGAACAATTCAAAGGCAGTGATGTGGTAAGTATTACTAGACGGTATCCCCCATTGTACCTAGGTGGCATACTCAGAAAAGGTACCCAAACCAGTATAACTTGTTTGTTGCTGTGAAGGGTTAGTATTGATTTTAGGTAAAAGTAAGGAATAGGCAGTTTGCCCACAGGGACCTCCCACTTTCCTCTCCTCCTTTCCTCAGCCTATTTCTGTGCCACTTACTCTTCCTCCTCCAGGATGAACCAGGTCCCCCAAAACATATGCCTGCCCTAAAAACCTGGAGTTCTCTGGTCTGCCCCTTAGAGTTTATAGGCAATTCTCGTAAGAAGTTTGGCTGAGAAGGAAAGAGGTGAGGTAAGGCAGTAGTAGTTAAGAGGGATATGAGGCCCAGGAGGCTTTTTATTTCATTTTATTTTTTAAAATGAGGGAGACCCGAGCTTATTTAAATACTGATGGAAAGAAGCCAGTAGAGGGGGAGGGGTGGTGGTATGGAAAGGGAAGGTATAATGGATAAAGGGAGGTCTTTGAGAAGGAGCAGGGGGTGGGATTCAGAGTACAAGGAGAAGGATTAGCTCAGACAGGAGCAGGGACACCTCTCCCATTGTAGAGGGAAAAAGAAAAGAATGGGTTTAGAGGTAGGAACTATGAGGCTTTAGACTCTACGAGGCTCCTAGCTCTAACATCTTATGATTCCATGAAATTAAATCGCTACGGTGTCAGTGGCTTAATGTGTCACCTCTCCTTGGCAAAGCTTTAACCCAAAGGAATGAATCTTTCATGAGAGATTCTCAGGCTATGGGAGGCCTGCCAGTAGGGCAGCAGGGCCTTCCCCAGCGGCCTCGAACACCTACCGTCCTGCTACACAAGGGGGAATTGGAGAAACAGGACAAATATGCCCAACTGTGACAATGCTTTAAGGCCTAGAACAAGATCACAGGGCTGAAAAGTAGATGCTGGAATCAGACTAGAACCCTTCTTCACTGGACCCCAGCAGCCATTTGGTCCACCTGTATATACCTGTTCATTCCCAGGCCACTTAAAATGGCAAGGAAGTGGGGGAAGTATTAAGAACAGCTTCTCCCTAGCCCTTGGAATGGAAACTTGTGATGTCACGCTCCATCCCAGACCCACACAGCCCCAACCCATCTCTGGGGCTCTGAGAAACACCTGACGGTGACAGGAGTAACAAGTCATCAAATACCTCCTCAATTAAACTAGCATACAAAGTGCCTGGTACATTGTACCAGAACCTGGATCACAGGAAGAGGTCAATAAATGTAAGTTGTCATCATCACCTTCCTCTTTGTCATCATCGTCGTCGTCAACGATCACCATGTGCCTAGGAACCATACTATGTATTTACATATTTATTTTTAAAGTGTGTGTTTTTCCTAATTACAACAGTAATAGATGGTCAGTGTTAAAAAGATCTAACAAGAAATACATAGCAAAAGAAGTGCGAGTGTCGTGTGCTGGAAAGAGGGAAAACACTGGATGCAGACTGCCTGTGTTTACGTTATGGCTCTACTAATACTAACTGGGTGATCTTGGACATGTTACTTAACTCTTCTGTGCCTCAGTTTCCTCATTTGTTAAATGAGGGCAATAATACTTCTCATAACATAGGGTTCCTGGGAAATTTAAATAAGATATTATATACATAAAGCACTGAGCACGGTGCTTGGCACACAGTAAGCAGTCACTAAAGGTGATTATTATTGAT
Organism: Monodon monoceros; assembly: GCF_005190385.1. Lineage (NCBI taxonomy): Eukaryota > Metazoa > Chordata > Mammalia > Artiodactyla > Monodontidae > Monodon > Monodon monoceros. The sequence goes on along the minus strand of NW_021703774.1, from coordinate 74,875,973 downwards.
ATTATTAACATTGCTGTGTTATAAATAAAGTTCTCCATAATTCACATCTCAGAAGTAATCAATATCGATAGCTCTTTGCATATTTTTTTCAGTTTTTTTCCTATCTATACCGATATCTCTATATCTGTGTCTGTATATAATATGGGATCCAAAATATGTAAACTATTTCACATCTCTTTATTCAGTTGACAGGTATTATGGATGATTCTCAAAACAACCCTACAAAGTACATACTGATACACCGTTTTGTCTGTAAATGGATATTTGATGTACCCTCTCTGGAGGCTACAACTTCACATCCCAGATGTTCAAAGGAAACCTCTGGAGGCTGAAGTATAGGACATGGGTCCACAGCCTTTTTCTGCAAAGGGCCAGATAGAAATAGTTTAGGCTTTGCAGACCATATGATTTCTCTTGCGACTACTTAACTCCGTGATTTCAGTGTGAAAGCAACTGTACACAACATGTGGAGGAATAAGGGTGGCTGTGTTCCAATAAAACTTTATTAACGGAGAACAAAATTTGAATTTCATATGATTTTCACATGTCATGACCATTATTCTTCATTTGATGTTTTTCCAACCATTAGTTTAAAAATGTAAAAATCATCCTTAGATTGCAGGCTGTACTGTACAAAAATGCAACAGGCTGGATTTGGTCCACAGGTCATAGGGAGCAAACTAGCTTGCCATTCTGGAGCCTGGTTGAAAATTAGAGAGGCAGTGAAGCGTAGAAGTAATATCTTAATATAACCTTCCTGCTTTCTCAGTAGGAAGCACCCTTTCCTCTGCTTGAAATGCATTATTCCACCAAATCCACTAAAATCCTACTCAAGGTTTAGATCACATGCGCATCCTCTGTGAAGGCTTCCCAAAATTCCCTTGAAGAAATGAATGCTGTTCCCCTCTCAGATTCTTTTAGCCCTTCTTTTATAGCACTACATAGTGTACTTTTCCCCACTACCAGAATCCCTACTAGGCCTCAAAGTCTTGTGAGTTCAATTTATTTGGTGTGCATCTGGAACTCGTACAGTGCTTGCCAACTGAGAAGGATTGAACCGAATTACTGAGCTTCACTCTCACTCTATTGGGTACAAGAAAAAGGAACTCATTAGCTCTAGTCTAGGAGGAGGGAGGGAGGGGGGTGATTTAGAATCAGGAACATCTTAAGGAACCTAAATTCAGGAAGCCACCACCAGAGCTAAAACCATGGTTTCCAAAGCTGACAACCAGGGATCTTCTTTCTCTCTCAGGCCACATGGACTCCCATTTCTACCGTTCTGACTAGGCTGATTTCATTACTTTTCTTTTCTCAGCAGTCCTCTCAGTTCAAGAGCTCACAGATCAACTCACTTCTGAGAGTCCTAATTTTAAATTTCTGGGAGAGAGGATCTTTTGGCTGGGGGCATTGGTTGCATAGTATAAAGATAAGTGCTGAAGCTTATCTGAGTGGGTAGTCCAGGAGCTACTCGCCAAGAACGGAGGGAATGTGTTGGGCAGGCGCCTCAAAATGCCTGTGATACTTGCTGGCTTCATTTATCACATGACGGCTTGTGGTTACTTGTGTGTGTGTCTCTTTTCCATTGTCTAGACAGCGAACTCCTTCAGAACAGGGACAGAGCCTCACTCATTTTGGTGTCCCCAGTTCCAGTACAGTGTTTTACACACAACAGGTAATAGCAACTGCTATTGAATTGAATTGAAAACATCACCTTCTATTCAGTCTTTAAGCATCTTTCATCTTTATGAAAGGTACACATTCCATTGCTAGGCAAAAGACTTGTGGCGTAAAAGATAAATTTTCTTTCCCTGGCTTCTGTGTTTTTTTTAATTAAATTGTCTTTAGCTCAGGTAATTGCATTATTTCCATTCCAGGTTTTCAGAGGTCAAACAACCTCAGGTCCAGATGTACTATGAATGCAACTATAATAGTTTCAGAGCAATTATCTCCTTCCAGCTCTGCAGGGCGGAACAACTTGAGCTCTGGAGCCAGGCTAGTAAGAAATCCTTTTATATGTATCCCTCTCAGAGTCAGCCCAAAGTGAACTCAAGGCCAGTTTGAGCAGAGAATTACTTAGCTGTGGCTAGTGGCCTAGGTAGCTGCTGCCTATGCTGGCTTCTAAGCAGGCCTGGGAGCAGCTGAGTGCCCCAGATCATACCTGAATCCCTCTGCCCTTTTGCCGAGGCCAGGGAAGCTCAGCCGCTGCAGCCACCAAGGTCAATCAGGAGAGGCGGCCCTTTGCTGGCTGACTTGTAACTGCTGGAGAGCTTCTCTCCACCGTTTATTATTTCTCCTCTGATCTGCTCCCTTGGGGGAGAAGTTGGCTCATTGTTTACCAAAACCAGTTGCTCCCACCCGTAGCTCTGCTGCCTCTTTCTGCTCTGATGAGCTGCAAGCTTCACGCAGAAGCTGATCTCAGGGAAGAGGCGTTACAGACACAGCCCAAGGCAAATGCACCATGTTCTAGTTTGTTCCTCCCTTGCCTTGGCTGACATTGATTCTTGAGGCCTTTCTCAGGCTCTTCTAAGCTCCTTTCTACATCCTGGTTAGAAGGGAGAGGAGACAAGACAAAATGGATTTTCCGTCCCACTAAAATGCCAGTTGTATTATTACATATATACTTTGTTCATAATAGACAATTTAAGACTTTCAATGTTGGGGTACTTAACGTAGTTCAAGGCTGAACTTTCTCCCAAGAGGACTGTGTGTGGGTGTGCCTATACATATGTGCCACATCTCATGAACTGCATAGAACTCAATTTATCATTACTTACCCCACTTAAATAACAATTATAAATAAAATGAAATACATATGAACTCAAGCAGATCTCTGACTATCCTTGATCGCCTAATCAGACTCCTTTAAAAGCACCCATAGGTCTTTGGCAACAATTAAAGCTTTTTCAGAAAGTTGCCTGGAGAAAAATAAAATAAAATAAAAAACTGTACTTTAAAAAAATGGTGTTAACATCCTGATCTGATTCACAGGCCAGTTCTCATGTCTGCCCTACCACAGCCAGAGTCCTCTGAGAATGGCATAGATAATTTCTTCTGTGATTCATAGTTATTCTGAAAGGTAGTGTTTTCACAAATGCTTATATACAACCTTTGGTAACTATAGCAAATAGCATGTAAATTACATTGCAACATCCTTTTTATAGTCTCAAGCATAAAATCTGTTTGTATTACTCTCTTGATTCTGACAATTAAAGTTTCTAATTCATTTAGAAGGGCAAAAAAAAAATGTTGTTAAGACCTTGGGGCATTTCATCTGTTGGTCACTTTCAGAATGGTTATCCTCTCAGTGTACCCACATGTGAGTCCATTCTTCTGATTTATTGTTGTTTGAAAAGAATGAAGAAGCTATATTCATTTATTCTGAAGGAGAGGGGAATTTCTATTTCCCACTACAATGATGGTCTATTTTTACCTGCTGTCTCTCTTCAGAGTTCAATAATGTGTATCTCTTGTTAATACGTGTATTCAACTTAGTTGTGTTCCTTTAAGCTTTTTTTTTTTTTTTTTTTGGCCTGTAAAAATTGTAGTTCTCAGTTTTCTACCGATCTCTTAAAGTTTGGGGGGAGGCATATTACAGTTTGTGGATTACCTGGATACGTTATTCTTCTTTCTTCTATACTGTAGCTTTTGGTCACTAAATGCTCTTTATTGACCTGAAGCTTAGCTAAGAAAAGAAGATGAGGGAATTCCCTGGCGGTCCAGTGGTTAGGACTGCGCACATTCACTGCCAAGGGCCCAGGTTAAATCTCTGGTCAGGGAACTAAGATCCAGCAAGCTGCGTGGCACGGCAAAAAAAAAAAAAAGAAAGAAAATTTTAAACTAATAATTTTTAATTTCTAAAACATGAGTTTGTCACAGTACTTTTCTGAGGTGCTTGAACTCCACTCTGGATTACTTTGAGGGATCTTTTCAAGTAGTATTTTTAAATGATAGCATTGTTTCTCTAAGATGCTCTGTATGGAAAATATATTCCCTGAGTGCTTATGTTTGCAGACTAATAGTTCAAGTGGGAAGCTCATAAAGGTAAAACAAATGATGATGCAATTAGTATGTCCTTTCAATTATCTGTGGTTCAAAAAAGTCGATGGTGAGATAGACAATATAAAAGAACAGTAAAGAGCAGGAGCTTTGGATCAAACAGAACCACGTTTTGGGACCCTTATATTTATGAGCTGTGTGACCTTGGGCAAAGCACTTAATCTCAGCAAGTCTGTAAAATGAGAACTAATATAATATCTCACATTTGTTGATTACTTGTTATGTGCTGGGCACTGTGCTAATTATGTCACATGCATTCATTATCTCATTTCATCCTCAAAATAATCCTATGAGGAAGGTACTATTAATATCCTCATTTACAAATGAAGAAATTGAAACTGAAAAAGGTTGAGTAATTTGTCCAAAATCACAGAGTAGCAGAGTCCGTAACTCAATGCCATGTCTGGCTCTAGAGACCAAGTATGTAAACACCACACTATATTGTGTCCCTGTGGTAGTACTCTACTCATAAAGTGAGTTATGAGGATTAAATGCGATGACGCAGGAAAAGAGCACGCCTGGAACATAGTTAGTGCTCTTATTCTTATTACATGTTATTACATATTACCAGCTAAAATTTGTATAGCACTTTACTCTTTATAAAGCTCACTGACATAGTAGATCATTACTTCATGATATCATGTGAAGTATCATAAAACTGTGGCTCAGAAAGGTTAAAAGACTTGGCCAAGGTCATTTAGCTTATAAGCACACTGATATGGGAACTCGGCTCTTTTAATTCCAGAGCACAGAAACGTCACTGCCTTCTAATCATGGGGGGGGTATATTTTTATATAATTTATTAAAATTATGATTAGAAGAGGTGGCTCTTTCTAGATTGAGTTCTAAACCTCCCTGCCTCTAAACTGCGCTTTATCTTAGGAAATCTTGAAACTTGTTTCTTGATTTTCTGCTTGATTCTCTCCTTTATGTCAGACAATTCACCTTTGAGAAATGTGGAGAGAAAAGCCTCTTTTTCCTGACTCCCACATTTTTCTCCCCACAGTTAAATGTATTGATAGATATCCTGTAGATATCTATTATGAATCATATACATATAGATAGATATCAAATTATGAATGGGCTGGGTTTTTTAGGGTGAATTTGTAAGTTGGATGTTTGGAAAGCTGAGCATTTTTCCTTCATAAAAACCGTCTTTTAGATGGAACTTAAGCCCCACAGTGACCCCAGAGGAACCTATCATACGTATGTGCCAGCTGCAGGGAAAGGGGGGGAAAGGGGGGGAAAGGGGTGTGGAGGGAGATAAAGCAAAGGCCTTCTCCCTGCTTTAACTCCAGGCTTGCCCCAGAAGTAATTTTGAAACAGACTATTTGCTTTTAGTATTTCCTCTCTTTCTCATAGTTTATGCCATCTTTTAGTGCCCCTTTATCTTCTCTTGCTCTGAGCAACCTCCAGATCAGGCCTTCCTTACACCAAGGAGTCCTCTAAATTCTAAAACTACCTACCTGCTCCTCCCCTGGTCTTTCCACTTCACCCTCCAATCTAAATGACTGTTGGATACGAACTAGGTGTTTGGAGGAAAGCAGACTAATGAAATAATTCACACTGAAGTATAAGAGGCTGATTTTCCTTATTCCCTCTAGAGTTTTGCTTTTTAAAAAGATTATTAATTTTAGACTCACACACATAGAGATCAGACTTGCGGTTGCCAAGGGGGAGGGGTGGAGGGAGAGGAATGAACTGGGAATTTGGGGTTGGTAGATGCAAACTATTACATTTAGAATGGATAAACAACAAGGTCTTACGGTATAGCACAGGGAACTATATCCAATCTCCTGGGATAAACCATAATGGAAAAGAATATTAAAAGAAGAACGTATATCTGGATAAAATCGAGTCACTCTGCTGTACAGCAGAGATCGGAACAACACTGTAAATCAACTATACTTCAATTAAAAAGATTATTAGTTTTGCATGTACATTTGTAGTTGGTGGAAATTCTAGCAATGAAACAAAACAAAGTGAAAATAGCTACTATGTAGAAGGTATTTTGGAAGGGATGTGCCATTATGTGGGGAGACCAGCCCAACAAGGATCTTTCTTGCCCTATCCTTTTATGCCACCAACCTCTCCAGTACACATATGCACACATGCACACAAACACACATCTCATCAGCTACCTTGGCTGCTAATCTTTTCCTCATCAACTGGACAGTTATCAGAACGATGGCATTTCAGCGCTGGAGAGGGTTCTAGAGCTAATGTCATTAGCTCATTTTATAATTGAGGAAACAAAGCTCAGGGACAAGGGCTTGGTGAGTGGTAGAATTGGCACGAGGTCTTCTGCCCAAGAATCTAGGGTAATTTCTTCTACACCCCATGCTTAACATTCAGAAGTCTTGCAGAATAGACTTAGAAACACTCATGATTGACCTTGTTCACTTATCCACTTGGATTCTCTTTTCTCTCTTTGGAGGTGGCAGGTAGAAGCCATCACTGCTGGGGGCAAGATAGTCTGAACTGCTCTTCCTACCAACATGTCTGACTCAGAGGCTGGAGATTCTCTATCCTCTGCCAAGTGGGACTGTGGAGGAATTAGAAAACTGGGGCTGTTTGGGGGCCCTGGTACATGCTTTCTTCTTCACTAGCTACTCATGGAGAACATGTGAAAATATGAAGATTATTATTGCCTCTCTCCTCTTTCTCTCACTGAGCACTTAGATTTTCACTCTAATAATTGGAACTACTCTTTTCACTCCCTCAGCAGTACAGCAGAGTGGGGGAGAGCACAGTCTCTGGGGAGGCAGGCTGCCTGGGACCATAGCTCAGCTAGCACTTCCTGACTGAGCGAACGTAGCATGTTACTGAACCTCTGTGCCTCAGCTTCTTCTTCTGGAAAATGGGAGCAATAATAGTTTATACTTTATGGGGTTGTTTAACATAGATACGTGCTTAATACATGTTAGCTCTTGTCATCGTCATCATTACCATCAACACCTTGTGGGTGTTCTTAGTTTGCTTTGTAAATTTTTTTAAGGAAGGAAAGCCTTTCTGGTCTTAGCTGCCTTTCTCCATTGCCTGGCAATCTGTAAATCATACAGTCATTAAAGGTCAAGTTGACCCTTTATGCAGTTCTTGACTAGGAGGCCTCATTGTATATAGTGAGTCACCACCACTTGGAAGTAGCCCATTAAGGAGAGGTCAGAAGGTCCCCTGGCTCAAGGTGAGAGGATCCAAACCTAGCCATGGGGTGCAGAAAGAAACCGTGCACTTATATGGCTGAGTGGACTTGGGGTGCCATGGAGAACCTGTGCTACTCAGGTCAGAGGACATAAAATGGTGGGTAAATGCTGGAGCGTTAGAATCACACAGACCTGAGTCTGATTTCAGCTCCATCTTTACCTTGCTGTGGGACCTCAGGCAAGTTATTTAACCTCTCTGTGCCTCATTTTTTATCATCTGTAGATAGAGGTGGTCTTAATAGAAATGACTTCATGGTAAAAAAATGCTGAGAATCAAGTAAATAATCAAAAGGAATTATTTTCATTATCATCACCATTATTATCGTGAATATGGGTCGGAACAGACAATTGTAGGGATCAGCCATAATGGAGAAGCAAACTAAGGGGAAAAGGTAGCAGGAACAAGGATGTGTCTGATGTGGTGACTTTTAGGCGGTGACGAGCCATTTAGCTAGCATTAAATGTAAAAAGTTATAATTTATTCTTTATTGTACCCCAACGAAGGAATGAGTGTTGTGTGTTCACATAATTTGCATTTTGTAGAGGAAGAGTCAGAGGACTAGAATATAAATAACCTTCCTGCAAAACACAGATCTGGTAGCTCCAGTTAGGAGCTGAGCTTCCATTCAGGTCTTGCTTGTAGAAGGGTAACCATCCCGGCCCAGGCAAAGAAGACCTTGTCAGGTTTATAACTCCACAACTGGCTAAAAATATGAATGTCACGTAATCATCCCATCCTTCTTCTTGATCTCGACTGGCCCTCCTGACTTCATGCCATCTGCAAATTTGCACATCCTTTGTGCTCCTTTTTGCTCACGTTTTATGCCTTCTTTTGCCATCTCATTTACTCCGCATGTTTCAATCTCTGGGCTTCCATTTTTCTTCTTCGTTTTTAATGCGGTGGTTTTTCTCCTCCTCTCTTTCTCTTCCCTCCTCCTCTCTTTCTCTTCCCTCCTTTACACCCCCACCTTCCTCCTCCCTCCACACCAATCAAATTCCTGCTTGCTTCTTGCCATGTTCATTATCCTACCTCATTCCCCCCTCATTCCTCGAAAACAGCTCACAGAGACTCACCCTTCCCCCCTCCAACTCTCAGTGCCCACCCTCCATAAATTCCAGCAGCTTGGCAATCAGTAACTTTAGCATCACACTTCACAGCTCCCAGAGTTTATACTACTTGTTACTACTCTCCTTGCTACCGCTCTCTAGGGTTTCTGCTAAAAAAAAAAAATTATTTTTAATTCCACTTAAAAATATCTTGGGTACAAGTTGAACCCACAAGTTTACTCACACATTTACCACATTTCCTGGTTTTATTTTAACTAGTAGCTCAGTTCTAGACTCCATTATGCAGTGAAGAAAGACTAGATCCTTAGGGAACACATTTTTTTTCTACTGTGAAGAAGAAAACCACCTAAACATTCAACAGAAACCCCAGCCCTGGGTCCACCCACTCTCTTATCTCCCCACTCCCCCAAGCTGCAGCTGACGGGACAAGGCTTTTTCCTTTGTGGAGTCATTGATTTCACTCTTCCTGGAGCTCAGACTGCCTCCCAGTGTGTGTCTGTGTGCACACGTGAGTGGCCACTGCTGTTTTTGCAGAGGGCTCACCTCTCTTCTGCCATTTTACCAGGACACAGGAGGCTGCTCTCCCGCTCTCCCTCTCCCTCTCGTTTTCTCTCCCTGCCCCCAACTCAGCCTAGGCTTTTTCCTGTCTCTTAACTCCACCAGTGCAGCAGCAACTAGCTGAGCTGCTTGCGTGTGTGTGTGTGAGAGAGAGAGAGAGAGAGAGAGAGAGAGACAGAGAGAGAGAGTGTGTGTGTGTGTGTGTGTGTGTGTCTGCGTGCGCAGCTAGGCCAAGCCTGCGAGCCTGCCTGTCACTGGAGAGTTTTAGTTTGCATTCAGAAGAAAGGAGGAGGGGAGACGGTGGGGGGGGGGGGGGGGAAGGGGGAGGGGGGGGGAGGGGGGGCGCGGAGAAGGGAGGGAGAATGTCTTGTTTGTGGCTTGTCAGCAATTGCTTGAGACAAGCTTCCATGTGTGAAAGCTACTTGGCATGAATGCCTGGGCCGTACCAAGTGTCACCGCAGCAAGAGGGGGAGTCAGAAGAAAAACAGATCAGACCAGAGCAGACAATAGGCCCCTAAAGTGTTCCCCCTAAGTTGCTTTGATGTTGTCCTAGTGTCTTGATACCAGGAGGCCAGGGATTGCAGGAAAAGGGTCTTTTTTGTCTTCATTCACTTTCCCCCCTCAGTTTCTGAAATGATTCTCCAGAATTTCTCCTCATAAAAAAGGTAAGAGCCCTAACAATTCCTTCTTCTGTGGCAGGCTGGTTCGCCCGTGCCTGGAAGTCGGGGTCTCATTTCTGCGCTGCTCAGGACGAGCGCTGGGGTCCTGCAATTGGAGCTCTAGCCTTGCCCCTGGAAGTCTTTGCAGGCGCTCAGAGCTGGGGATGGCCCCTCTTTCTAGGGAACCCCAGTAACACGATCTGTGCCTCTGGGTTGTTGGGGGAGAAGGGGTGGATGGAGAGGGATGGGAGGAGGGTGTGAGGGTGGAGGGTGTGAGGGGGGAAAAAAAGAGAGAGAGAGCAGCCTGAAAGAGAGCGAGAGAAGGGCAGAGCCCTCGTTCGGAGCAGCCCCAGCCCGCAGCCCAAGGAGGCCTCCTTGCAAGCTTGAGCTGTGCCTTCTCAGGCTGAGCAAGGGCCGTCTGAGGCTCTGCCGAGTGCCTGCAGAGATTGCACAGAGCTTTGTGTGTGCGAGTGTGCCTGTGTGCGTGTGCGTGTGTGGAGTTCCCACACCCTGCCCTGGCGTGGCTCGTCGTGAAGGGGAGGTACACCAATCCTTACCACCCGAGCCCAGACGCTCCGAGGAAGAGCGGCATGGCAGGCTAGGAGGGAGGGCAAGAGAACTCTGCCGCCAGACGATCCAGAAACTTTTCCCGTCTCAGGGATTTCTCTGGTGGTAGGGACCGTGAAGCAGTTGTGGGCTGCCCCGTGCCTCAGTTTCCCCGGCTGTAAAATCCAGAGAGCCGACCGGGGATGCTGCATGCCTCCCTGGGATTTGGTAAAACGGAACACATACCATTCTGTCTCAAACGCGTGGAGAAAGCTTCGAGCTAGAAATGCTGTGGAATCACAAAGTAGAAGTGTTATCATTGTTCTTGATCATCATCATCACGATAATAAAACCATCATTAAGACACCCTGAGACAAATAGACCGAGGAACACAGATCAAGTGTCTGAGCATTTCTAAGGAAACAAAAAGCCTTTTTCCACCTGTTGGCTTCTGTCCTTTTCTCTTGTGTCTTTTCGTTAGATTTATTGGCCGATTTGTACAGAGAATGGGGTGGGAGGGGTTGGGTTTTCCCCTTTCCTCCTCCTTGGTACATATTTTTTTTAAAAAGAAGGTCAATGTAAGATGCTTGAGACAGAAAATACGCCTCCCGTTATAGGAGTTTATTCAAGACCTTGTGTTTTCTGGCGCTGGCAGGGCGTGCAGGCACATCTATAAACTCTACCTTGGAGGTTAAAGATTTTTATTTTGGCTTTTAGAGATTAAACAAGATTTATTTACAATTGCTGTTTATCAGAGAGTAAATATCTTACTGTGTGTGTGAGGGTAAGAATGTGAAGGCTGTTTACTCGCTGGTGGTTTTGTGGATAAAACCTTAGCTTTTTAAAGTGACATCTTGAGAGATGCGAGTAAAGGACTAAAATCGGTGCCTAATAGTCAGATAAAAAAATTTTTTAAGAAAAAAAAAGGTCTGCTTGTTTTCTTGAATTGTGGGTTTCCCTTCCTCTGTTCTTATAACAGTGATTGTTTCAAGGCTCTCAGTTGTAGCTCTCTTTGAATTCTCTGAAGGAATTTTGTTTTCTTACCTAATTCTAGGTTTTCTTTGACTCTGCCACTTGTCCAAAAAAAAAAAAAAAAAAAAATCGGTGAAAGTCTGGGAGGCTGTGCTTCCTTCCATTCTAACTGCAAATGTTTATCAGACCGACTCCCTGTGATAGCTAGAGATTGAAGCAAAGCACCAGCCCTGGTTGAGAATATTTATGCTCTTCCCATTGAGGCCTAGAGAACCTGACTTCTGGGTGTGGGAAAGGATGAAGGGAAGGTATTAACTGTCTGGGATCTGGCAAGAAGCCACCCCTACCCCCCAATATGTTTCATTGAACTAGAACGGAACTTCATAGTTTAGAAATTAATTGTTTTCTACTTTGTAAGCAGAAGGTCTTACCATGGTTTGTCTCTGGCAAGATTTCAGGGTCCAGATATCTTCCTAAATGGTTAGAATTTCAGAACTGCAAGGGAAAAGAAAGGTTATTCCTCAAGTTTTAAATGAGGACACTAAAGCCCAGCAACGATCTGAGGGGGCTCAATGCAGCTGTGGTTGCATCTGGATCACACCCTGGGGTTCAGAGTGCCCTGCGTGTCAGTTGTTATGCCAGCCACCCTTACCTGGCCTCCACAGTTGACTTTGCCTACCCCAGCATTGGGCCAGCCAAAGAGAGGCGCCTTTTGGAGTTCTTTTTGCTGTGCTCTGTTATAACAGCACACTCAGCCCTGCTCAAGGCACAAACGTGGCAAACATGTGTCACAACATGAATTTGCATGAATTCATTCGTGCGTTCACTTGTTTATTCAACTAGTATTTTAGGAGCACTTGCTATGTATCAGGCACCTTGCTGAGCACTGAAGATGTAGGAAAGAACAAGGCAGATGCACCCTTGCTCTCAGGGAGCTTGCAGTCTTGGTGGTAGAATCAACGTTAACTGCATAAACAAATTAGTAATTAAAAGATTGATAATATACATTGAACAGCATGCAGATACGATAATGCAGGGCGTAAAGTTGTATAAGCCATTGACCTGAAGTTTGTAACTAGGCATAAGCTAACTGTCTTTTTGCCTTTGTGGTTGAGCACTTCTTGCCCTGGCCAACTTGCATTCCGCTGGTGGCATTCCTACTCACACGGAGTCCAGTGTTTCCAAAGACAGCAGAAAATTCCCTCTCTCTCTTCCCCCCACCCTCCTCTGCACAATACAACAGAGACACAAATAATGTCTGCTAACCCTTTTACACTCGTACTATTAAACAAGTTCACACTCATTGTGAGCCAGCCTATATAACTGTCATTATCTGGGTGATTCACGTTAGCTATAGCCTCTGTGCACTGTTAAACCAGATGCGCATGGGCGGGGGAACATGTGGTTAGTGAGGCTCTTGTCTCACTGTACTTGTTCCATAGTTCTTCCAGTTGATACTAAACACTTAGCTGCAGGCCACTCCACCGTTATCACTGTCATCTTGGAATTGCAAAGATAGTAGTGTAATGAAATGGCTTTGCCTATCCCTACCAACAAGGACACGTATCTATAAAGGGAGAACATTTTTTAAATCTCTTCCATGGGTCACCTTTTGGTTGGGTTATTAAAATCTTACTGGTTTTATGAGGTCAAAGGTAGGAGCACCCCGACACCCCACTTATGGTCTTGTTTGGAGAGAATATTTGATTGAAATGCCAGTTATTTCCTTGCAGGCAGATTTGTGTTAACAGTTGTATCACTATTTTCTACATCGCGTCTGTCTCAGTACTCAGAGGTGTTGTCTTCAATGTTGTCAATCCATCGTTTTTTAGATTAATTTCGTAGTTTAAAAGGAGCACAGATATGCCCCCCACACACACATAAATCATAGGTCTGGCGCCTATACTTTGAGACTCCACACAGGTTGTGTGGTCAAGTCGTGTGAAAAAGAGTCATTTCTACGCACCCAACATTGTTACTCAGTGAGGTTGCTGACCCGCATTGTCGCAACTGCCCTATGCGGCGCTTGGGTAGTCGCCTGCATTTGGCACCTGTTGGCCACTGCCTTCTCCTGTGAGCTGTATGACTTCATCTGCATGTATTTGATCACTTCCGAGACACTCCTCCCAACCCCCCTTGTTACTCACTGGGGAGCTGCCTTTGGGGGAGGCGCTCCAGTTGCCTTGGAAGAGTAATCCAAAGAGAGGGGTAATCTGAGTGGGGAGTTAAGAAGTGAAGAAAACAAGAATCTGGTTGGGGAAAAGATTGAACAGAACTGGGGAGCCAGGCAGCAGTGATCCCAGTCATCCTTAACTCTGGGGGAATAAGAATGAAGACTGTGATGATATTTTAAAAGGTACAGTGTGTGGATACTTGTATAAATAAAAGTGCTAGAGCTTCTAGTCCTACTGAAGTTAAAACCAGTACAACATGGAAGACAGTACCAAAACTCCTTGGTTACAAGCACTGCTTTTGCATGTAGTTTTACTGAAGGAAATTTTGTGGCCCCACCCACTCCCAAAGAGATATACATATAAGATGTAAAATGGAAATTTTCTACATTTCCTTTAAGTCTTGACATGGTAATCCACTTTAAAATGATATCTGCTTAGTCCTTTCTTGTAATTAAATAATATTGTTTAGTTAATTATATTGTTATCCTTCTGTTATATTTGAGTAAGGTTATGTGTCTCATCCAAGGACTCACAAGAACATAGGGGCAAGATGGCCAACTGCTTAAATCTCCCCATTTAGGTTAAGTCTCTTCAAGAGTTGAGAAGCAAAGGGGTGAGGCAGTCACCAAATCACCGTGATATTCAGGTCAAAAGTACTGTGTTGACATGGCATTAAAATAATTGCTTTAGTTTTGGCCCCCTTTTTAAAGACTAAGATTTAGAATGTTGATCAGAAGAGAGGGATCCCCAATTCTTATTGAATAATTACATGTTTTTTTACAAAGTACATTGGACCAGTTTCTGGTTTGGGATTTGCCAATCTATGACCTAGGACTGACTCCCCGTTCTTCTTCTCCGGACCTCTTTTAGAATGAACAGGTTGGACTAAATCCTCTCTGTTTCCTTCCAGCTGCATTATTGAGTATTTCTCTGATTCTATGCATAGGATCTTCCATGAATCTGATCTTTTGGTCACCTTACACAAGGCCCAGTTCAAGAACTATGGTTACCAAAGGGGCAATGTGACTTTTGTGGATATATGGGATTAATTCCTCTACACCCAAACTGTGTTGACATTTTGAAGTGAAAAGCACAATAGGAAAAAGTGGAATTTTAACTTATGGATTTTAAGAGAATTTGCCAGTCAGCGTGTAGGCACATGTGCAAGGAGGCTTAAGAACCATTTTCAAAAGAATCGACGATTTTGAATGCATGTCTTCCTGTATAATAAGTATGAATTTAAAATGGATGGGCACTGGGTACATCTCTTAGCTTCACCATTCTCACAGCTTTTTCACAGAAATTGTGCTGTTCCTTTTTGCATTATGCTTACATGCTGTTTTGAGGATGCAAGGGACCGGTTTAAGCAATTATAGTGTTTATGATACATGCTGTATGTTTAATGTTATGCTTTTGGGGATGACAGGACTGTTGATGATCTTTATGATATGCAACTCCTGAAGGATATTGCTGAAGACTTGCTGATATGATGATAAATAAATAAATAAATGTATGTGTGCGCATATATATATATGATGCCTTTAGGATGTGAGTAATAAATTGCTTCTGAAATGTGGCCAAGAGTGGGACAAAGAGGGTTGAGAGTGAATGACATTTTTATTAAGCATGTTTTCTATGCGTAATTCCAAGCACTATTCATTTGAAATTGGCTAAAGCTTTGAAAAGATATAATTTGAAAATTTTACATGGTAGCTTTTAATGCAATTTTTAGAACCCCAGAGTAAGTTCTTCCGCCATGTTTTAGAAATATCATCTTCCTTGTAGCAAGGGGGACCAGTTCAAGGCTGCTTTGACGATTAGTAAATCACTGACTCTCTTTGAATTGGTCTTATTTCTGTCTGGAAAAAAATAGTATATAATATATAATTACTTTCTAACTAGGGAAGGGAATTTTGAAAACCACATATAATAATTTTTTCACTTATATTGTTCTTTTATTCTTGATTGCTTAAAGTTTCTGACATTGGATATCTTGCTTAACCTTACATAACAATCCTTGGAAGGAGCTACATAAGAGAAAGACATTATTGACTTTAAAGATAGGAAACAGGAATAGGTTTGTGAAATAGTATACCGGCATACTTTTTAGAATGTAAGAATATACTCTCTAGAAATATGTGTAATGTTTGGTTATTGATAAATGATAAACTATGATGGAAAATAATACTGTACATATTATTGCTGTCAATCTAATTTTTAATGATATAAATAATTATCAAAAGCATTTTTATGCTATTCACTTAAAGATTCAACATGCGTCTAATCTAAAGCTCTGGAGAACTGAAATGATTTCCGTGAAAACCAGAATCACTCTTTTTCTTGAAAAATAAATTCACAAACTCAAAATTAACAGTAATGGTGGTTGAAAGAAGCCAAGCCATCATTTGTTCAGAAGAGAAACTTGTGAATCTTGAGGTAGCTTTATCTTGCCTAATACTAGATATATTGGACTCTCTATAACCCTTGGGGCTTGTGTAGTTAGTATATGTTTGAGGAGGAAAATTTCACTGAGGGTCTGTGGACAAGGGACTTTTTGAATGCAGGTCAAGGGCACACTTGCTCTGAGGAGTGGTGATTTATTGTACAGAAATCCATGATATACTGGGCTGTTTAAGGCAACCATACTCTAAAGAATGCAGGATTTTAGCTCTTGTGCCGGTGCCCAGGCACCTCTGCCTGCAACATTCTTCTGCCTTGTCTTTTCCAAGCCAACTCCCGCTACTCCTTTAAAACTGATCCTGGGCATTTCTTCTGGAAAGCTCCTTAGACCCAAACCACCCTACCTATGCTCCACTGTCCCTGGGCTGGGCATTCACTTATGTGGCCCTTATCACGCTGCACTGGAATCATCTGGCTCCCACTCTGGTCTGTGGCCCCATCGAGGATTGGGGCTGTCTTTGGCTTTTGTACCCCTAATGCCTAGCATCGGGTGAAACAGAGCAGGTGATCAATAAATGTTGTTGAATGAATAAACAGTTTATATTGAAATATAGCTTTTTAATAAATTTAACTAAATACAAAAAGAATGACAGGTAAAAATCTTAAATTATACAATCTTATGTCCCACATTTTAAAAAACGGAAACTTCTTATATTAGGGTATTCATTCTTCTCCCCCCTTTGCAAAGAATAAGTTACACATTCATAACGAAGTATTTTTATACCCTTGAATCCCCTTTTTCTTATGTCCAGTTTTTCTCCCCTACAGCTTATTTGTCATGTTTCCCATTCTTGGATTTGTGCTTCCCTTACCTAAGAGTTTATTATTTATTTCAAAGAATCAGGTGATAAATGAGTTGGTGAAATTTGTTTTGATATTTAGATAGTAGCTGAAGAGAACTTTCTTCTATCTCAGAACAGGGAAAATATAGAGATATTTGGGGAAGTCGGGACAATCAGGATAGTAAGGTGAGTGACTGACTTCCAGGAATCCGCAATTGTGACCCATCTGAAACAAAGAAGGGGAACAGTACAACTTAACTTTCATCTTCTAAAAAAGGTTTGAACCCTCTAGAAAAGGCATTCTGGTTGCAAAGAACTGACTCACTGAAATTTCCTCAAGAAAAGGGGCGTTCATTGTGAGGATGCTCACAGATGGAACCTGGAATCAGAATTAGAAACCTTTCAGCTACTGAAGCAGCTCTAGGGACAACTTTCTGTCTTCTATCCATCCCGTCCTCTCACTGTGTGTCTGCTTTACTTGGGCTCCTTTTGCTACCTGCTGGTTTGGTCTTCTAGCTTTATTCTGAGTAACTGCTCTCAATCTCATAGCTTTTGCTTACACGGAATTGTTGCTTCTTTGACTTGCTAAGACCCCCCCCCATGTCCAAAACCCTACCATCTCTACCCTACTTCCTTCCTGGCTTCTTCCTCATAGTTTCTGTCCTTATATTCTTCCATTTGTAGTATTCCCTGTTAATTGCTTCATTCTCTCAGAATTCCCTAATTCAGATTCCCAAGAAAGAATCCAACTCATCTTTCCATTGCCCTTCCTTACAGGACTTTAACCAGCCTGTGATTGGAGTTGCCCAAGGGTCAGAACTACACCTCTAGTCTAGGGTGTTATAGCAAAAGGAGGTGGGTGGGAACGGGGGATTGTCGTTCGGTACAAAACTGGATTGCCTTTTAGTAGGAGCTATGGAAGGGCCATCTTCCCTTCCATGTAGCTGGCAACAAAGGTACTTGACATGTCTATTATGAGCCCATTACGGAAGTTTAAGAAATTAAGGATAACCAGACTCTTAAAAATTAAAATGTTTCATGGATGATGATTATTATAACTGAGATGAGACCGTGGGAACAAATAGCAAATTTATAACCAGGAAAGAAATTGAGAGAGGGAAGTGTATTAGAGTTACTTCTTTTTTTTTTTTTTGGCGGTTCGCTGGCCTCTCACTGTTGTGGCCTCTCCCGTTGCGGAGCACAGGCTCCAGACGCACAGGCTCAGCGGCCCTGGCTCACGGGCCCAGCCGCTCCGCGGCATGTGTGATCTTCCCGGACCGGGGCACGAACCCGCGTCCCCTGCATTGGCAGGCGGACTCTCAACCACTGCGCCACCAGGGAAGCCCTAGAGTTACTTCTTAATGAGTGACATCATTTCATATATTTATTGAAAACGAAAGTAGGTGAATAGTGAAAGGGAGACTATATTGGTATGGATCCCGGAGGCTAGTTTAAAAAGCAAGCATCAGGACTTCCCTGGCAGTCCAGTGGTTAGGAATCCGTGCTTCCACTGCAGGGGGCACAGTTTCCATCCCTGGTCCAGGAACCAAGATCCCGCATCCCGCACGCTGCAAGCCATGGAGAAAAAAAAAAAAAAGCAAGCATCATCCTGGAATTGGGGGCTAGAGGACAAATAGGAATACTAAGGTTAAGGAGTTTCTGCCTATATTCTCTTCCTGTATTTTCTTCCTCTACTTCTCTGTTCTGTACTTGATTCCTCTTATCTTTAGCTTCTTCTGGAATAATCTGTCATCAACTAGTGATGTGACCTTGGGCTGGTTATTTATTCTCTCTGAAACTCAATTTACTCATCTGTAAAATAGGGCTAATGATTATTATTTCAATAGCTTATTATATGAATTAAATTAGATGGCATAATATATTTAAAGTGACTGGTACACATTACCTAGAATGTAATAGGTGCTCAGTCAATTGTAGCAATTATTCTAGCACGTAGGAAGGAAGGAAACATTGACTAAACAATGTGCTGGGCAAAATTTTGCTTGTCATATCATTTATTCCTCATAGCAGTCCTGCAGGTCTTGTATTATCATTTCTATTTTTTATTGAGGTACAGGTACAGTATTATATAAGTTTCAGGTGTTATTTCTACTTTATGAATGAGGATACAATAATAATACTTAATGGAGTACTTGCTATGTGTAAAGCACTGAGCTAAACCCTTCCACGTGTTGTCATATTTAAACCAAGATAGGTGCTATTCATGTCTTCATCTCATAGTAGAGGAAACTAAGGTCTAGAGAGTTTAACTTGCCCAAAGTCATACAACTAGTAAGTGACAGTCAGAGCTTGTGTGTAAGTATGTCTGAACTTAGGTCAGTCTGACTCTAAAGTTTTCCAAAATCACAGAGTTGATGAATATGACTAAGTCATGATTCAGGTCTGATTTAGGGCAATAATTCTGCAGTTCACTACCAGACAAACATGCTGATTGATGAAGAATAACGGTAGCCATACACACACTTTTGCTGCATCTGAATCTGAGTGGCGTGATTAGACAGCAAGGGCAAATTTTGGAAAGGGTTCAAAGGGAAAATTTTTTTAATAATTAAAATATGTCAAAATAAGGTCTCTCAGACCTGGTGAAATGATTTAACAAACATGTGTTGAATATCTATTGTGGGTCAGGCAGTGAAAAATAGGCTTGACACTGTGGAAATGCAAAATGCGTAAGGCTGAATCTCTCTCTTTAAGGTGCTTTCATTCTGGTGGAGGGAGATAGGTGCTCACACAACAAATGATAAAGCATATAGCAATGGTTCGAAGGACTGTGGAATCAAGAGAGAGAACATGAATTTGGTGGTGAAGGGAATGGTGGTGGAAGGAACTTGGGAAGGCTTCATGATGGAGTTGGCATTTGCAATGGTTTTGAGGGGACGAATATCAAAGTGCTAGAAGGCTTCTATAGCTTCCTTTTTCTTCATGTCAAGCGTTTTATAAAGGGTGGCATAAAGTAGCTAACTACTGTGGTAATATATCGCCAGATAATAGAGTTTTCAAAGATTAGGCTCTTTGACTAAAAGTGGAGAAATATTTACTCTGATTAATCACAGAGAATAAACAACAAGGTCCTACTGTATAGCACAGGGAACTATATTCAGTATTCTGTGATAAACCATAATAGAAAAGAATATGAAAAAGGATGTATCAATATATATATGTATAACTGAATCACTTTGCTGTACAGCAGAAACACAACATTGTAAATCAACTAAACTTCAATTTAAAAATGTTTTAAAATTTTTAAAAATTAAAGGAAAAAATCATAGAGGCATATTGGCATTTTTCTCATCTATACTTATCTATATTTTTATTGAAGGAGTCATAAAATGGAACCCTCTATTCTGTGCGTCCTCAGTTGGGGATCTATAGTTGTCCAGCAAACCAGCAAGGGCCTGCAAATCCCTCCAATGGCAAAATGGTACGCCAGTATCAGTTCTCAGCTGTACTGAGTGGTATTAAGTAGTACTAAGGTACCGGCAGATAGGTCATTTATCCATCTACACTTTGATTGGAGATTTTTCTCTGTAATTGGGACTTCCCAATTTTCCTTACATACAACACCAGGATTTCTGAAAAATTTTTGAGACATCCTAATTTAAAACATTCTGTCTTGTCTCCGTAAGTATACTCACGATTGGTAGTCTGTGTGTTCTGATTGTTATTTCAGGTTGTTAATTAAATGGAGTTTCCACATCTTAATCCTGTTTATAGAGGCCAAGTAGACATCTTCTGCATACGTACCATATCCACTTGCAGTGAGAATGTCCATACTTGTCTTTACGCTGTGAGGTAGAAACCCAGCTAAGATCTATTGTTTTGATTTATTTTGGTTCTTTGCTCAAGTCCTCTTTTCCCAAGCTCTGTCAATGGACTATATGCTCATCTTTTTTTCAAGGCCTGGCTCAAATATCACCTTCCTCACAAAGTCTTTCTCAATTCCTGGAGCCTGAGAAATCTCTCCAGCTCCATGGTGTCCATGTTACTTGTATTTTTCTTGGAATGATCATAATAGCTATACATATGTGTTCACTATCACAAATCCCTTAACAGATAATAAACAAGAGGACAGGGCCTTAGGTTCTATTCACCGATGTGTCCTTCAAAATACCCAACAGGGTCCCTGCCTTACAAGTGGTTGGTGCTCAGAGGTGTTACTGAACTGAACTGAGTCGAATTCTTGGCTTCGTTGGATTGGCGTAGGGTATGGTTAACGTTGATGTCCGAGCCCCAGTTCCCTTTTAGAAAAGAAATGTTGCTTTAAAAAAAAGTATCATCTTACTGATTTTAGAATGAAAGAAACCATGTAATATAAACAGTTATTGTAATTATTATTAATAAGCATCATTAAAACATCATGAACTGATAGGATTATTTCCTTCAGGCTTGGTAAACAAACTGGTCTTTTCCATCTCCAATATCTGTGATTCCTTGAAATTTTATGTAGACAAGTACACGCTAATGTACACTGGAAGGAACAATTGAAACAGCTCACACTCACTGATGGGCTCTGAATTACTCTACTTGTAAGTGCTCAGGAAAAAGATCTCGGATTCATTGTGGATTGCTCAATGGAGACATCTGCTTGCTGTGCAGCCGTAGTCAGAAGAATGAATGAGATATAATAGGCTGTATTAACTTTGAGAATGGGATAAAGAATAATGCAGAAAATAATATAGTGCACATAATTTGGCATTGACTATTTCTGTAATTACAATAAAACACTTTAATGATATACATTGATGTTATGATTTCACCTTAAAATCAGAATTCGGCATTGGGTCCTTTCATTTCAAAGAAAACAAAGCAGAAATACAAAGGATCCAGAGAAAAACAACAGACTGTCTGCAAGACATACAAGGGATTTGCCTGTAATGAGAAACTGAAAAGACAAGGACATTTTAATTTGGATAAAGGGGGGAAAATGACATTGTATAAATTTATTTAAAATTAATGAAAGTTTCAGAAAATTGCTAGAGCTTGCTTCTGATTATCCCTGGTAATGGAGGTCAGAGATAGGCAGGACAATTGAAATCCTCGATAATCTCCAACCCTCACTTTAGCTATTAGTTGCAGCATCCTGTCCTATGAAAAGTTTTAACAGATGAATAAATACAAGACATAGCAGCCCATGGTTTGTCAACTAAATGGCTCATGAGAAAGACAGTCTGGGGTGTTGGGAAGCACACAGAATTTGGAATAAGGTGAGCAGGGTTCTATTTTATCATTTCTGTTTATCATCTGTACAACCTTGAGTGATATGCTTAACTTCTATGAGACCCAGTTAGTTCTCTCATCTGTAAAATGAAGGATCTGTACAATTACGGGTTTGTTGAAAGAACTAAATAAGCTAGTGGAAGTGGTTGGTGAGAGGTAATGTATGAATTTGAGAGCTGGTTGTCAAGTGCACCTGCTTTCCTACTTGTCTTGCCCATCTCAAGAGCAGACCTGCCTCCCAGCACCTGGGGGCTTACACCACACCTTCCCTTCTCTTGAATCTTCTACTGCTTGCGCTCGTGGCAGGAGATTTTAGAAGAGGTATGCAACATTTCCATCACCTCCAGAAACGTCTGCAGCATGCCTATTCCCTTGCTCCCAGAAAGCCTTAAGATAATTTTGCATCTGTTTTTATTAATGCATGATTATTTAAAGGTCATCTCCAGTAATTTTCTCAATAGCCCTTTGAGGTGCATACTGCAATTATCCTCGCCTTCCAGATGCAGACGCTGAAGCTTGCTTAGAGACAGTAATGGCAGAATAAAGAATCAAACCTATGCTAATTTGCCTCTGGGTTGATTTTAAAAGTCTAAAAACAGACTCATGTGACAGTACCTTCCCTGGAAAGTGACTGGCTTTTCCTTATTCCCCTAGGAACTCCTACTCTATCCTCGGGCACACAGTTCAGTACTCACCTCCGTCATAGAGCCCATCCTAAGCCCTCTCCTCCCTTGGAAGAAGTCATCTTGTCTACCTGCACACCCTGTATTATAGCTCTTAACAGGCTATTATGTTAACAACAGTAGAAACCCTTATACCCTATTCAGTTAATAGTTGGTGACTTAGCTGAACAAGTTAGTTAAAGCAAGAATCATACAAAATGATGGAATCATTCCTTAAGCCTTTATTTCAACTTAAAACATCCCTCAAGTTTTTGATGTAGGGCCAAGCCCTGTCTTTTGAGTTTAGGGCCTCCCATTAGTGCTTTGCATCCTACTTCTCGTATAAGCCACACCTCGGAGGCTTTCACAATCATTTTGTCTCAGTTTCTTTAAAGTGGAGTGAGATCTTAAAGACATTTTGTGAGGCAATCCGATTTTTCCAGATTTAATGATTTTTAAAAAAAAAAATAAATTTATTTATTTATTTTTGGCTGCGTTGGGTCTTCGTTGCTGTGCGCAGACTTCCTCTCGTTGCGGAGATTGGGGGCCACTCTGTTGCGGTGCACGGGCTTCTCATTGCGGTGACTTCTCTTATTGCGTTGGCTTCTCTTGTTGCGGAGCATGGGCTTCAGTAGCTGTGGCTCGAAGGCTCTAGAACGCAGGCTCAGTAGTTGTGGCGCACGGGCTTAGTTGCTCCGCGGCATATGGGATCTTCCCAGACCAGGGCTCGAACCCGTGTCTCCTGCATTGGCAGGCAGATTCTTAACCACTGTGCCACCAGGGAAGCCCTAGATTTAATGATGTTTTACAATTGGCTCTCCCACGCCTAAGTTGCCAGTACATTTTCAGTAATTCACCTTTATGTGCCTTTCCCAAACATTCAACTTGGATTTTATAGAAACAACTTATCTCTTTTGCACTCATATTTCATTACTTTAAGTAACTTTAATTAAATTGTGTTATTACGATAATAGGAAGAACTAACATAAACAACTTTGGGAACAAACAGATTGGCTTCTGGTGAGCAGACAACTCCACAGGTGGGAGTAGCAGGGTGCAGGCCTGCTAGAGTAGCCACTACTGGCTGTGATCACTCAGCATGTCGCAGGCCTTGTCTTTACATTTGCAGAGGGAATGGAGACCACAGATTAGTCAGTTAAGTGTCAGCCACTTAAGAGAGCCCTGGCTCAGTATGGCTTCTGTTCCATGTCTGGCCTAGAAGATGAATACCTTGAAGGTCTAGCTTTTATCTTTCTGGTTAGTTCCAGAACCTAGCACAGTGGTGGGTGTATGGTGGGTCCTCAATAAACGCTGATAAACTAGCTAACTGACTATACCAACAAAAACAAAACTCAGCTTTGCCGCTGCACATCTTCTGGTGAGGGTCCTAAGCACCAATCCACTGTGCAGAAGTTGGATTAGAGAGAAAGAGCTAGCAAATGAATTCCTAATATTGCTGTAAGATGAGATGATATATCACCATTAAGTAGTAAAATGGAAGGCAGCTATAAAGAAGTGAATTTTGTGTAATATGTAATTAACCCAGGTAACTCACTTACACAAAATAATAGTGAGACAATACACTTGATAACATCTTATAAAGGATTAGATAATATTCTTTTTTTTTTTTTTTTTTTTTTTTTGTGATACGCGGGCCTCTCACTGTTGTGGCCTCTCCCGTTGCGGAGCACAGGCTCCGGACGTGCAGGCTCAGCGGCCATGGCTCACGGGCCCAGCCGCTCCGCGGCATGTGGGATCTTCCCGGACCGGGGCACGAACCCGTGTCCCCTGCATCGGCAGGCGGACTCTCAACCACTGCGCCACCAGGGAAGCCCAGATAACATTCTTGTATGAGGAAAAATCCACATTTATAACCACAGTATTTGACTACAAAAACCTCTCTGATGATTATGTTCTGGACCAGCGGGGTCAAGAAAAAATTTCCCTGACTGATGTATCCTTGCAGCATTGAGTTTATTATATGCTTCTTGTGACAAAGTAAAGCCTCTTGAATTGAGCACCAGAAGAGGAAAGAAGTCAGAGCTGAAGGATATTAAACTTGATGGTAGGTTTTGGAGAAGCGGGTAGAGTGTTGGTGATGGCAGGGATATCCTCTTTCCTAAGATAAAGTGGGCAAAAACATTTAGCCTTACGCTCAAAAAATGTGTGAAACAAAATAAACTGAACAAGCACAGTTGGGAAAATACAGAAAGTTTATATGACAAGGAAATGGGATGAGAAAGAGTGTATATATACATATATAATATATGTGTATGTGTGTAGAGTAGAAATAACCCTCCATAGGATCTGGTGTAAACCTTCTCATTAATTTCTTTAAATTAATTTTTAATTAATTTATTTTTGGCTGTGTTGGGTCTTTGTTGCTGCGTGTGGGCTTTCTTTAGTTGCGGCGAGCAGGGGCTGCTCTTCATTTCGGTGCGTGGGCTTCTCATTTCAGTGGCTTCTCTTGTTGCGGAGCATGGGCTCTAGGCGCCCGGGCTTCAGTAGTTGTGGCACATGGGCTCAGTAGTCGTGGCTTGCAGGCTCTAGAGCACAGGCTCAGTAGTTGTGGTGCACGGGCTTAGTTGCTCTGTGGCATGTGGGATCTTCCCGGACCAGGGCTCAAACCCATGTTCCCTGCATTGGCAGGCAGATTCTTAACCCCACTGTGCCACCAGGGAAGTCCCAATGTATATTATGTGTGTGCATGTGTGTTGTGTTGTGTGTGTGTGTGTGTGTGTGTGTGTGTAGAGTAGAAATAACCCTCCATAGCATCTGGTGTGAACCTTCTCATTAATTTTCTGTATTGAGAATCTGTAGGCCAATTCCAATAATTAATTCTTGAGGCCCTCCCTGCTCCTCAAGAGGTTTTGAAGCAGTTGTCTAGAAAAGGAAGAATGGAATTAACACTGTATTGGGCACTCGTATGCCAGTTATTATGCTAAGTGTTTAATATATGTGAGCATATTCCTTTGAATATAAGTTGCAGTTGACTTTTGTAAGATCCACATTACTTTATGTGACACTACGAAAGAAAAAAAAAAACTTCTCCCAATTAAACCATGGCGTACCATCAATGTTAAAATACATCTTGATTTCAGAACTATTGAACGTGAAAAATAGGCATCTTAGAATCAGTGAGATGTGGTATCTCATTCAATCCTCCCAACAACCCTTAAATTAAGTATTAATATTGCCGGATGAAGAAAGTGAGGCTCAGAGAGGTCAAGTAATTTGCCTGAAGTGAAGTAGCAGATAAGTGTTAGAGCTGGAGTTTAACCCAAATTAGTCTGTCTCCAAATCCAGTGCCCTTTCCATGGTACTATGCCACTGATGGAAATCAGTGCTTGCCCAGGACTCAGAGACTTTAGAAAATAAATAATAAAAACAATGTATTCTAGTAAAAACAGTTACTTTTGGACTTGTCTCCCCAAAACCTTTTCTCAGGGGAAAACTGAGAGACCCTGGAGTCAAAGAGAGCCATGGATTTCTAAGAGGAGAAGGACAATCTGAGTTCCTCTGGTTCGGTCTCTGTCTGGTGCTTGAACCCCGAAGATGACATTCCCCGAAGGAACCCTGTGGCCTCTGAGAAGCACCAGCAGGGCAGGGCCACTTGGGCAGCTCAGTGCACCTTTTGTGAGCTTTGCTTTCATCTACTCACTGGTCCTGGTTCTATGTGTGGAGACATCTAAAGTTAGCCTCACTGTCTTAGCACCACGTGGCCCTTCCCGTATTTGAAAGCAAGTATGTGGGCCCCTCCAAGACTTGTTTTCTCTAAGTCGAACAATCTGAGTTCCTTATAGAACATGATATAGAAATCTCTCTGGCCGCTATTCTGATGCCTGGATCCCTTTTAAAGAGAGGCATTCAGAACTGATCATTTTGTTTCGTATGGAATAGAGAACTATCACCTCCCTTGCTTTAGGTACAATACTTCTCTTGGTACAACCTCTGAGTACATTTGATGTTTCCAGCGCCTCATCACGGAAGTATAAACTCCTCCTTCTGCAGCCCCTTCTTCTTTACTCTCCTTATCTATCTATCTATATTTTTTAACACCTACTGCTATGTAGGCAACCTGGACTTTAAACTTTATTTTGTTAGAATTGACTTTCTAAGGATTTTTTACTTTGGGCTTTTGTTTTGTTTTGCTGGGGTTTGTTTTTTGTTTTTGCATTTGACACTCATCTCTCCCAATTTTGTAACATCCACAAATGAGATCTTTTTAAAAAGGTTTCTCCGAGGATTAACAAAAGTATTGCTATACAAATTGAGCCAGACAGAGCCAAAGACAGAGCTGGTTGGAGGTCGTAGGAAATCTTTTAGTTGTTCGGTACCAATCCACCAAATTCTTCTGTCATACCCTATATTTCTCTATCTTGTTTATAAGAATATCAGGGGCCTTACACATGCCATCCCATTTAACCTGGGCAAAACGTCCATGAACCAGATGTTACTGTTCCTGTTTTATAGTTAGGCAAACTGAGCCTGAGACAGGTGAAAGAGCTTGCCCAGGATTGTTTGTTAGCAGAACCAGGATTTGCACCCATGTTTTCACGTCCCTTCTCCTCCACCCGTGGATGTACCCCTTGCAAATTACTTTGCTGAAATCCAGAAATGGCATTTTTACTTCATTTTCCTGAACTACAGGAGAGTACTTCTGACCTCAAGGAGCCAAACGTCATAAAAGAAGTGCACTCTCTTCCTCCTTCCCCCGGCGAACCACAGCCAAGAGAGTGCATACCTCATTCCTCTCTAAGGATAGGTGGGACTCACACCGTTTCCTTCCTGTTGATCTCTCTTAGACCCAAAAACAGCGTCTGAAAGAAAAGATTCTTTCCTGGACCCTCTGGGCAATTGAACAGTAGTTGGTCCTGAAAGCCAGGAGCTAGGCCCAGAGAAAACCGAGATTTTAAGAAGCTGGTAAAAGCTAGCTACCTAAATTCTTGGTAATAAAGTCAATTTCCAGTCCTCAGCACATGATATGAGGACTTCATATTTCAAAATAAATTACAGTTGTAAAGTTAAAAAAGAAAGGAAAAGAAAACAACAGAAGTGATGCACAGAAGATCCAGGGAACCAACCATACTGCTCAAATCATGACTGGTATCCAGCTTGTTGGTAGGGAAGAAGGTGTGTGGGCACGGATGGGATTCATAAGAGGGCGCCACTCCAGCGTGAGGTGAGCCATACACTGAGGAAGTGTTGACTGCCACGTTGCTCTCTCGCTGAGGGACTGATCTTTGGTGGATTCCTTAACCTTCCAGGAGGAGTCTTTTTAACCATTAAATAGTGATAAAAACAAGGCACCATTAGTTCATGGGAGCATCATGATTCTCAGACATAATTAATAACAGGTGGTTTGCAACTAAACAATGCACTAGCAATATGTATAATTTAAATAACAATGGGGACATCTGATTATCCTTCTTCATAAAGAGAGTCAAGGTCTGTGCATGAAGCAAAAGATAGTGAATGAGGAAAGGTTGCCTTGTTGCTTCCCAAGCAAGCGTTGTGCCCATTTTCTACGTAAAGAGAAGCCTTTGCTCGGTGAGGAAGTTCATTCAGTACTTTTCTTCCAAAGCAACATCGCTGAAGATAAATGAACTCACCGACACAGCTGATAGAGGTAAACCCCAACACGCTAATTCAGTCTTTCTGGAATGCTAATATAGTAGAGTGAAGAATTAGGGAATTAGCTGAAACTTTTATCTTTGTTTCTAAAAAGGAACTACTCAACTCAAAATTAATTGCTAAGGGCAATGGTTCTACATTATTTCCCATAAACCGACCTTGGGGATTGAAGGGCTGTGGGTAGTGGGAGCCACAGACACAGAATCTGTGTCCTAGGGCACTGTTAACCCAGTACATGATTTTCAGGCAACTCCCAAGTGACTTTTTCTCACATCCATTCCATGTAAAACAATGGAAACCTATTTCCATGCTTATTTGTGTTTCCCGGGAGCCCTTAAATGCCATGGTGAAGATTAAAGGGCTAGGCCCTTCTTATTCCCTCTAATGATTATTCATAATTTTCTAAAATCATCTTATTGAACGATGCCACCTAAAGATGAATTTTAGGTTTAATTGTCTATTTGTTCCTTCATTCATTCAATAAATATTTATCAAGTACCTCCTGTACACTATGTTCTCTGCTAGGGACTAACAAGCATAAAAAATGAATAGGATTCAGTCAACATCCTCCAGGAGCTAATAATTTAGTACAGAGTAAGACATGGACACAGATAACTATAATACAAAGACCAATTTAATAAATGCTTTGAAAAGAGTCAGGCAAAACCCTGTGGGAGGTTCACATCTAGTCAGAAAGAGCAGAGGAAGCATCACGAAGATGGTATCATTTAACTCCAGGGATTGAACAGTATAAGGCATCTCACAGATGTAATTGGAGGAAGCATCCGTTCAGACCCAGGAAACAGCATAAATAAAAGCAAGCCATGTGCTGAGAAGAGTAAATAGACCAGTTTAGCCAAAGGATAGGATGAATGTAGGCACGTATGGAGAGAACAGTAGCTTAGGATACATGGCGAAGGATCTTAGACACTGGGCTAGAGAATTATAATCGAGTTTCTAGGGCAGTGGAGAGCCATTGAAAGTTCTTGAGCAAGAAAAGTGACATAAGCAGACCTTTACTTTTGGAAGATTTATCTGGCAAGAGTATGTGGGGTGGAAGGGTCAGTCAAGAGTCTGGAAGACCAGTTAGAGAGCTACTAGAGTAATGGTGAGAAGTGGTGAGGACTTGAATTAGGATGACGGCACTGGGAATGAGCCGGTGGGGTTGAACTTCAGAAACACAAGAGGCCGACTTGATAGGATTTGGCAACAGATTAAATGGGGGTGGGGAGAGACTCACGCATGACAGATAACTGGCAAAATGATGATGCTCTTAAGAGAAACTGGATGCATGCACTTATGTACTTACATTTATGTGTTTGGGAGAGGGGATGGCAGGATTAGGAATAATCTTTTTAAAAGGCAAATCAGATCCCATTGCTTCCCTGCTTAATCATATCCAAATGGCCTTCCACTGCATTTAGAATGAAATGCTAACTCCTTACCATGGCCTAGTGTAAGCTCTACATGATCTGGCCCCGGTTCCCTCTAACCTCATCTCTTGGCACCCTCTCCAGTACTTCAGCTTTAGCCACACTGGCCTTCTTTCAGTCCCTGAAATGCGCCAACTTTATTCCTGCCTCAGGGCCTTTGCATTTGCTGTACCCTATGCCCAGAACACTCTGCCCTCACATAACTGGCCCTCCTTGTCAGTCAGGTCTCAGCTTAGATGTTATCTCCTCAGAGAGGCCTTCCCTAACCAATCAGTTACCATACCCTTTGCCCACAGGCACTCTTTATCACGTCATCCTGCTTTTATTCTTCACAGCACTTGCCATAATCTGAAATGATCTTGTTTGTGTACATTGTATCTGTTCCCCTCTAACAAAAATAAGCTCCAAGACTGTGTCCATATCATAACTATATCTCAATTATTAGAATCAAGCCTAGCATATATGAGGTGCTTCATAAATAGTTGCCGAATGAACGAATGAATGAATGGATTCTCTTTGGAGAACGTTGGCTGTTTATTCAGGTGTCACATTCAGGTAGAGATGGGCAACAAAGAATTGGATATGTGGGACTAGAGCTCAAGACAGGTCCAGGTTTGACATCTGTCTTCCAGGAGATGAAAAGTCAGGAAACATATTACAGCTCCAGGGCCTTTTTGAGCAAAGGCATCACTTTGATGTTTCAGCCTCAATCACTGATCCTAAAGCTACAATCTCCGACTCAACCTACATTGTCCAAGTGAGTGTATTCTGTCCTCCAGAGATTGTCTACTTGGTAGACTTTAGCAAAAATGCACCTTTGTCTGAAATAGTTTTGGAATACCTTTTTAGAGTTGACCACAGAGTCTGTAGCACCTTAATAGTAATGCAAAATATTAATAACTTCCATTCACTAAGCACTTGTACCAGGTACTGTACTAAGTATTTTCACATATTATCTCATTTAATCCACCTTAAAACCTTGTAAAGTAGGTTAAAAGTTTCCCCAATTTTGCAACTGAGGAAACCAAGACTCGGAACCATTAAAATCCTTGAGAAATGTCAAAATTAAAGTTCAAATTTAGTTTCAGTGACTCCAAAGCCTGCATGCTTAACCGCTTTGCAGCATGCTCTGTGGTGAGGTGTGTGTATGGGGAGAGTTTGTGGGAGGGTGGGAAGGGGGTGGGAATCTTTCTTTTCCTTTGAATGTGAATGTGACTTCTGAAAACAGCCAGGAGCTGTAGAACAGAATCCCGGTTGTACCACTCAATAGGCGTGTGATCTCAGACTAATAACTTTATCAATGATAAAACGCTGAGAATGCTGTCTCATAGAACTTGTTCTGTCACATACAATCTGCAAAACACTTGGCACACAGTGGGACTTAATTTTTCACTCCTTTCTTTTTCTCACAAGAGACACAACTAACTTTTGATTCTTTTAGGGTTTGATGGTCTAGTTGGTAGATTATTGAGTCCCTTGCTTTTCCTCATCTTTCCTATTATCATATTTAAGAGTATTGTATAATTTGTTACCACTTCCACAATGAAGTTAGGCAAGAGGTAGGATTGGAGGTTGTACTGTCTGTGAAAGGAACCAGAGAAATGAAGTCTGTATTGATTGATTTAAAGTATTGCTTCATTACTGTTTGAAATCTGTGACCTTAGGCCAGCATCCTGGTCTCAATTTGCTCCTCTGTAAAATGAGATCATATTATTTGTCTTCTACATCACAGGGTTGTTGTGAGGACCAAATTATTGTCACGAAAGAACTTTGGAGAGCATAAAATCATATATAATTGTAAGATACTATTATTGCCTTCATTACAAAAAATCCTTCTTTTTAGAAGGTCTGAAACAATAATAGTGCTCTGATTGTAAACTGCCTGAATTAAACTCATGCCTTCTTTTATTCTTCCGTTGAAATAATTCTCAAACCACTCTCTTATTCTTTTGTCTTTATAAAGTTCTGGCTTAAATGAAGTTTACATCTGCCCCATCCAGTATGGTAGCCAATATTCACCTGTGGCCATCTACATTTAATTTAATTTAATAAAATTAAATTCAGTTCTTCAGTCACACTAGCCTCATTTCAAGCACTCAATAGCCACGTGTAGCTAACGGCTACCAAATTTGACAGTGCAGATGGAGAACATTTCCATCTTTGCAAGAAGTTCCATCGGGTAGCACTGTTGTTGATTTTCTTGAGTTCCATTTTCCATTCTTTCTCATAGCCCTATAGCCATGATGAAACCAAGATAGATGTTCTTCAGATGAGGAAATTGAGACCCAATGTACTTGCATACAACTATATGATAGAATATCAAGGATCAAAAGAATGTTGGCCATCATCTATTCCAACTTCCTTATTTTATACAATAGAAAATTTAAGCCCAAGGAAGTGAGATCACTTGCTTGAGCTCATACAACTCTTCAGTGCATTTCCACTGTTCTTTTCACAGTTTAACTGTGGACACATAAGTAATACAGTAGGCTTCTTTTCCTCTTGCAAGGCTGCTAATACCATCCATCTCAGAAGAAAATATGCCTGAGACAGAATTTACAAGTTGCTTGCTATTGTCATTCAGCATCCTTCTCCTGCCTGGCCAAATGCTGCTGGTGAGCCCTTCCTATGTCACAGTGAAGATATCCTGAAAGCTGGGGAGCACACCCTTCCAAGACTGCCTCTGTTAAGTTACAAGGGCCCTAGAAAGCTGGCTGCCTTGAGAACCAGAGTATTCTGTGATTGAGAATTTGAATAAATTCCCCAGATCAACTCAAATTCCATGAGATTGGCCTCACTTCCTCTACAATCATTTAAATCATGAAAATATTGGACCTTTAAGCAAAGTGCTAGGGAATTTAAAATGGGGATTGTTGTTCCCAGGGTTATATGCAATATGGTTGTAAAATGGTAAACAGCTCTTGGTATATGGTAGGTGCCCAGTAGACGTTTAATTCCCTTCCCTCCAGCTCCACCCAGCTGCTGGCCCTTTCCTAGATAACCAACATAACACTTGCAATTTCCAAGCTGCTAGAACCCCAAACTCCTGTTTGTTTGTTTGTTTTAATTCTTTTTTTTTTTGCGGTATGCAGGCCTCTCACTGTTGTGGCCTCTCCCGTTGTGGAGCACAGGCTCCGGATGCGCAGGCTCAGCGGCCATGGCTCATGCGCCCAGCCGCTCCGCAGCATGTAGGATCCTTCCAGACCAGGGCACGAACCCGTGTCCCCTGCATCGGCAGGCAGACTCTCAACCACTGCGCCATCAGGGAAGCCCTGTTTTTAAAATTCTTATCCCTTTGATCAACCTTCTTTGAGAGCCTACAATCAAGGGCCCTGTATATGAACAGTTCTAAAGGTATGGGGGGGGAGATATTTTAAGAATTTATCAAGACAAAGGATGTGGTTGGTATGAAAGCATTTCTAGAGACAAGAGGGTACATTTGAAATAGGAAGCATACCAGAAAATCTGCGCTGTGTGGTTGCCCTGCCCCTTCATACATCTGTGTGGATTAAACAACTGTGGGTTCCATTCTTCAGGTGAAACGGCCATTGGGGCCTTATTGGGAAAGGGGTTAGCTGGGTACTTGAGAACCAAATATATGTATAGGCAGAGATGGGTCCAGGTTTGGGGGAACCGGAAATTTATTCAATTTGGGGGACCCTCCTGAAGAAAAGAATATTCAAAATTAATTAGGCGCAGGACCCTGGAGGGGAGCTGTGAAAGTGAGGCTAAAGCTTCATTGTCTTTTGTCTTTTGTTTATAGGTTTAAGACCTAGCTATGAGGGTTTCTTTATGTTTATGATATCCCATGGGGGAGAGGGAGGCGTAGTGGGGATGCTGGGAGAAAGCTAATCAGAGAGGGATTCTGGATATGGGAGGTTATTGCATCAGGCGTCTTTTATTAACTAATCTTGTATGGAAGCTAGAAAAAAAGGCTGAATTGGACCCTGTGGGAAATAGAGTATGGGTGGTTAGGAAGTTTAAGGGGGGAAAAGAACATCTTCCAATGTGGGAAAGGGACAAATACTAACATTGCCTGTTTGCAGTTGTGTTTGACTCAATGAAGTGATATTGTATTCTTTTTTTCCTCTCTTGTTTTCTAAAAAAAGCAACCCCTTCCTAACCCTCCCTCACCTCACGCACACACACACACACACACACACACACACACACACACAACTCCAACAAGTGGATTTTACAAACCCATTGGCTTTGATAATGAATTCTTGTAAAAGTGAATTCATTGACTGTACAGAAGCTAGGAAATCAGGGTAAGATTTTTTAAATCTCCTTAACATGTTACTATTACAATAGCAATTCTACTCTGGCCTGCTTTTCACCATCATAGATAATTTATTTCCAAAATATTCTAATTGAGTTGACATTTCACACATACTTGATATATGTCTAAGGGAAATTTAGGAGGGAAGACCAAAATGGAACCCATTCATTTTTTTTCATTTATTTTTGAGTCCAGTAAGAGCAAGGAGAAAATATATTATTTTAAAAAACCAGATATGTTCAACAATTAGTGGTACAAAAATCAATATTTTTTTAAGGCATCAAACTTGGCTTGTAACTGACACTCAGTAGGGAGTAATGCCTAACTCTGTTGAAGGAAAATATGTGAGGAAATTATGAGAATATAAGAAGTGAAAGCGGGCTTCCCTGGTAGCACAGTGGTTAAGAATCCGCCTGCCAATGCAAGGGACATGGGTTCGGTCCCTGGACCGGGAAGATCCCACATGCCGCGGAGCAACTAAGCCTGTGCACCACAGCTACTGTGCCTGTGCTCTAGAGCCCACGAGCCACAACTGCTGAGCCCACGTGCCGCAACTACTGAAGCCCGCTTGCCTAGAGTCCTTGCTCCGCAACAAGAGTAGCCCCCACTTGTGGCAACTAGAGAGAGCCCGTGTGCAGCAACGAAGACGCAGTGCAGCCAAAAATAAATAAATAAAATAAATTTATAAAAAAAAAAAAGAAGTGAAAGCAAGTAGCGTTCCTGCATAATGAAACCTAAATCCGTTCTTGTCCTACGACCTCCACCCCCACCCCAATCTCAAGAATCAATCTCTTCCTCCTCCTAATGCAGAGATCCCCTTATTTACTTTGAGGGTGGCATTGCTAGTGACCCAGCAGGTCTGACTGCCTTTCTGCTCAACTGCTGGCTATCTATTTCAAATTTTATGTTTCATTTCAGCTCTAATAATCTCGCACTTTCAAATTGCACGCATACTGCTCTGTAACTCACTTGTGCACACGAACACTGGTAAACCCCATTCACTCTCCTTGATAAAGCCTACTGTCTCCTTTCTTTTGGAAGGCCTTGTGTATCAAGCTTTTGATATGCTAATGATCCCACTGACCTCTGTAGCCAGTGCCTTATCTTTTTAGACTTCCAAGGGACCCACTCATCCCAAGAAAGTTCGAGTCACGTTACTTCTCCCAATAGGGCTCTGTTTTAAGTGCTTTAGGGCAAAAATGTGGCCAAATTATCTCATAAAAGGTGAGTTCCACAGCCTTTAGAGGCTTTATAACCTAACAGAACAAATTCTTCCTAACAAATACCCCGTTGACCATTCAACCTAGAATGCTGGACTTCGTGAAATCACAAAATTTCAGAGTTGCAAGGAATCACATTTGGTCCAGCATCTCACTGAATGCTTAAAACCCTTCTCTCATTAAATTTCATACCTGGGCAATGTTGAACCAGAAAGCTTGTTGGGGAAAAAAGGCAAAAACAAGCCAGTCTCTTTGTCATTTTACTTGGTTCCAAACAGAACAAAAATTAATAGTTCGTGATTTCTATACAGCTATCTGAGTGAGAATCTTTTACTTTTTTTTTTTTTTTTGCGGTACGCGGGCCTCTCACTGTTGTGGCCTCTCCCGTTGCGGAGCACAGGCTCCGGACGCGCAGGCTCAGTGACCATGGCTCACGGGCCCAGCCGCTCTGCGGCATGTGGGATCTTCCCTGACCGGGGCACGAACCTGTGTCCCCTGCATTGGCAGGCGGACTCTCAACCACTGCGCCACCAGGGAAGCCCTTTTTTTTTCTTTTTTTCAAATATAGAAAGGGATCAGATGAAATGGGAGGGCAAATTCAAGAGGACTTTTAGCAGACTTCTTTTACTTGCTTCCCTCTTTCCCACAGTCTTTCTAAAAGACATAGTAAGTGAAAGAATTAGACTTGAGGACATCTTTGAAGAAAGGCTACCTTCTATATAGGCCCAGAGCAGAAGCTGTCCAAGAGAAGGTGCATTTCTTTATGTGTATCGTTGTATACATGCTTACATTTTTCCCACGGCTTTTTTATACGTGTGTCCCGTTTCCCATCATTCTCGTTCATTCATTCATTTATTCAGTCATTCCCTGAGTACCTACCACTGTTCCAGGTGATAGGGATCCCTAGGAATCACAGATAAATTGTCTTCCCTTAAGGGAGCGTACTGTGTAGTGATGAATAAACAGTCCAATATAAAGTGGCAAAAAATGATAAACAGAATCCTGGAGAAGGGAAGGTGACCACCAGGCAGCCGGGGGAAGCAGGGGAAGAAGAAAACTCTAACAGTGAGCTTTACAGGTCTAGAGGAGCCTTCTGGGTGAACAAATGGGGAATGCAGGCAAGTGGAGGAAGGGCACCCACTAAGGGGGAACAGAATGTGTGAGGTCATAAAGCCACTCGAGAACCAAGCCTTCTTAGTAAATATTTTCTTAAAAAGGATTCTTTTTGGAGAGAGTAGACAGAAATGAGCAAGGGGCCAGGAGAGGAAGGATCTGTCCCACCACAAGGACTTTGAAACTTATCCTGTAAGATCATTCTGACAGCACTTTGGACCAGGGCAAGATTAGAGCCAGAGATATTGAATAGCCGACTCTCACAGTGAAACTGGGGGGGGGGGGGAGGGGGTGAAGGGCATTGGCACTGAGAATGAGGAGGAAGGGGTGTATTTAAAACATTTTGGAGGTAGAATCTGAAAGACAACATGGTAGTGAGACAGTATATCCTGGGATGACTCTGGACTCCGGTTTAGGTATCTGGGTATTAAAGGTGCCATTTTCTGAATTTAAAAAAAAGAATAGGGGTTAAAAAAGGAAGATCAGCCACAGGAGAAGATTACTTCTGTTTATGCTGAATCTGAAGACTATGGGACATCCTGATGTCCTAATGCAGCTTGTGGATGGGAAAAGTCCGGCTAAAGCTCAGTTAGTTTCAACAGACAAATGTTGATTATATACTTTCTATATGTCACCTATTGTGTTCAGAGGATGTCTGGGATAGAGATATTGGTTTGAGAACCATCTGTTTGTAAGTGGCAATTGAAGCTATGGGATATCACCCAGGAGTAGCATGTTGAATGAAAAGAGAAGTCTTGAGATGGAAGTCTGGGGATCCCTGATACTTCATGAAAGGTAGAAGAGGGCTTCCCTGGTGGCGCAGTGGTTGAGAGTCCGCCTGCCGATGCAGGGGACACGGGTTTGTGCCCCGGTCAGGGAAGATCCCACATGCCGCGGAGCAGCTAGGCCAATGAGCCACGGCCGCTGAGCCTGCGCGTCCGGAGCCCGTGCTCCGCAACGGGAGAGGCCACAACAGTGAGAGGCCCGCGTACCGCAAAAAAAAAAAAGAAAAAAAAAAAAACAAAAGTAGAAGAAAGCTGGGAAAAAATGGGAAGTGAGAGGAGAATTAGAAAGGTGGCATCACAGAAGCTACAGGGAGACAACTGCAAGAGGCCTTGAGGAGTCAATAGTGTGAATCCTGCAAAGTCAGGCAGGAGATAGGGTGGAAAGTGCCTTCTGCAGTTGACAGTTTGAAGCCATTTGTGACCTACATGAAAGCAATGGGGTAGATGGGAACTTTGCATTATCTTCTTGGGGCAGGGATCATGTTTTCAAATTCTTATATATTTATGCTCTACGTTTGCCTCTCTTCCTCATCCTATCCCTTTGCATCCCCCTCCCCAAATACAACATTATTTTCTGATTTCTCTCCTGAATTCCAGACATATTTACAACCACCCATGGACACCACGAGCAAAACAAAATGCATGCACTTTCATCTAAAAAGCCAGAATCTCTTCTTGTATTCCCTTTCCTACTTAAATAATCCCGCCTTTCATCTGGTCCCCTAAGCTAGAACTCTTGGGCTCATTGAATTCTTTGTCGTCCTCACCTTCTATTTCCAAACAGTCATGAGAATCTACTGACTGTACCTTAAAAATGTATCCAAATTCAGCATTTTCTTTCTCCATCTAGCACTGTGTACATATTTCTTCTAGAACTTATTTCATTTCATCATAACGTTGTGTATGTTCGTGTTTCTTCCTCTAAATCCTGGGATCCTTGAGAATAAGGTTGTCCACTTATTTAATCTTATAACTCTGCCCCTAGTGTAGTATCAGGCACCCGGTAG
This sequence comes from Monodon monoceros, assembly GCF_005190385.1. NCBI lineage: Eukaryota > Metazoa > Chordata > Mammalia > Artiodactyla > Monodontidae > Monodon > Monodon monoceros. The sequence goes on along the minus strand of NW_021703774.1, from coordinate 74,838,121 downwards.
ATGCTCAACACGTGTTTGTTGAATGAATGAATGGCAAGACCTTTTCATATTTGACATTTGCTTTACTGTCCAGAAGCTTATGGAACCCTTCCTCTGCCTGTGGTCTGCCCTTTCTGCTCTCTGATCTGCCTGCCAACCTCCCTCTTCACTTTAGCTCCAATTGCATGACACGTGACCTTTGCCTGAAGATGATCAGATGCATTAAACCAACCAGTTAAAATGTGCCCCTCTTCACCCCTCCAACAGAGGAAAACATTTCTCAGATAAGAAGAAGGATAGATAATCTAGTCCTCATGGGTATAGAGGTATGGGTAATTACTGGAGAGTAATGACCCCTTCATTTCAGGGATTCTGTCTTCCCAAAGTTACCCTATTTTGTGGCTCAGAATAGAAACCCAATAAGTGCCAGGTGGATAAATGAATAAATGAATGAGCAAAAGCTTGAATGCAAAGAAATGTCAATCAGACCCCCAACCTCAAAGAAGGACCACTTTCTTTCTACCAGGGAAGACTAACTTCAAGGACTTTTTAGGAAGACCCATTTTAAAGTTAGGCCTCATGGTGAGGTTCTTACTAGGGAGATTCTAGCCCTTCAGCCCTCCAGATGTGTGATCATATTCTTTTAACAGATACTTGAAGCAAGAGTGGATCATATTTTCCGGGACAGTCATAGTCGTTAGAGGGGAATGGATGGACGTACATAGTCCTAAAGATACCAGCCCCATTTGGGGATTTTCCTGGCCAAATGGGGTGAAAGAATAGACAAAACATGGTCTCACTGACACCTCTGCCTCAGGCGACTTCCTGGTACCTCTGTCATTTGTAGGAACCAGTCTTGGGTTGCTCGGAGGCCCATATTCACTGGGCCATTTCTCTGACGCCTTTAAATGGGAGGCCTTGTTTTTTGGCAACTTCATTGATTTTTTTTTTTTCCCTTCTGTAGCAACAAATGTAAAACACTTTTGTTTTTCTTCTGCCTCAGATGAGGAAAGCTGGTATGTTTTCTCAGGCAAATAACCCAACATGCTGTCTTCAGAGGGGCATAGTTCTATGGACCTGGGCACATCATGTAACCTTTCTGATCCACAGTTTTCTTTCTTTTTTTTTTTTTTTATAAATTTATTTTATTTATTTATTTTTGGCTGCATTGGGGCTTTGTTGCTGTGCACGGACTTTCTCTAGTTGCGGCAAGCAGGGGCTACTCTTCGTTGCGGTGCCCGGGCTTCTCATTGTGGTGGCTTCTCTTGTTGCAAAGTACGGGCTCCAGGCACACAGGCTTCAGTAGTTGTGGCATGTGGGCTCAGTAGCTGTGGCTCACGGGCTCTAGAGCGCGGGCTCAGTAGTTGTGGCTCACGGGCTTAGTTGCACCGCGGCATGTGGGATCTTCCCAGACCAGGGCTCAAACCCGTGTCCCCTGCATTGGCAGGCGGATTCTTAACCACTGCACCACCAGGGAAGCCCCACAGTTTTCTTATCTGTCACATGAAGGGGTTGGCTGACTTACCCAAATTCTCCCTTAGACCTGCTATGCTGTGATTTGGGGATTCAGAATATTTCCCTCACCACCCTAGCCACAGAGGCCCTGGCTCTCTGTCTGGCATGCCCTAGATAGCACCGGAAGCTGAGTTATCTCAGCTGTATTAAGAAAACAAAAATGATACATTGAAACTGTATTTACACAAAAGACAAAATGAGAATCAGGAGAATGGCATGATGATTCCTCTTATAAAAGGTTTCTTCGCTTTACCCAAATATTTATTTATTCATTAATATATTCATTTTTCATCCTCAAATTAATCACCTATTTTGTCTTAAAGCCTGTGCTAATTTTTGCTCCCTTTCAGGATTCCTTAAAATTGTGCTCTTCTAATATGTCACACTGGGGTTCCCTGTGACCAAGGGCCTTTCTCTAAGTCCTTCACTTGCTAGGGTAGCCCATGCTCTTAGGAATGGTAAGGAACCAATCCTTGTGACCGGTAGGAAATAAGGAAGGACTCCTTAGCTCCCATAGGTCTTCAGCCATATAGATCCATCTCCAGCAAAGTAAGAGATGGAGGCCAAGAAGGCCTTGTGTGTGTCATCTGCTGCTTGGGTGTAAATCTCTGGAAACATCCTGCCAGATGAGCAGCCAAACCAATCTCTGGCAAAGACAGACTCACACTTGGTCTCAGGGAACCTGCCTGCATGTCTCCCATCCACCAGCCATACACCATGGGGCCCACCCAGGCGTCCCTGAGGACACAGTGGGTCACAGACATTCCCAAGCAGGTACCATTACAATTAGAGACAATTAATTAGTGGGCAAGAGGTAATAACTCACCATTATGTGACATTTGCAGTGTGCGGTCAGTGGTAGCATTCATTACCCCTTTTGGTCCTTATAACTCTGAGGTGGGGAGGATTGCTTTTATTACCCCCATTTTACACAGGAAGAAAGTTAAGCTACCCAGTCTGAGACTTGAGTTTTCTGCTCCCAGCTCCATTGTTTCTTCCTTCTCTTTGTGCTTTCTGACCAACCATAACTAAGGCTCTCACCTTGCAAGTGAGGAACCAACTTGACATTGCCCCTGGGCAGTCTATTTCAGACAGAGGCAAGGGTAGTTAAGTGTTTTTCAATCTCCAAAGAGTTAGCTGCAGACAGAGATCCACTTTTCCGTCAAAGCCAAGCGTCTGGGTTGGGAAATGCTCAGTGTTCTGGGCATTCAGGCAGGGTCTACCCACCAGCCCCTCCGCAGGGTGATGTTGAGGTCCTTGGATTCTTCCTCAACAGGTGAGAAAGCATCCTCTTCCCTCATCCCATGTCATTTTCCTCCACAGAGAGACCCGGGAGTGAGGGAATCAGACTCAGAGACTGCCTTCACCACAGGATGTGGCCGTGGGCAGCCCTGCAGACATAGGAGTCAAAGAACAGCCCAGACTATTTAAGGTTACCTCCTGAGGAGATGCCAGAAGCATTCACCAAAGGGGAGAAAAGATGCACCTTCCCAGAGCTCCACATGTCTGAAAAGGTGTAGAAGCTTCTTTGGTTTTGCCCCAAAGTCCTGCACTGGAACCCAGTGCTCCACATACATTTATTGAACATCTACTATATGCTAGGCTCTGTTCTGGATACTGGAGATGAAACACGATACAAAACAATTCTGTCCTCCTGGAGTTTACATTCTAGTGGGGTAAAGACTGGAGGCAGGCTTTTGCTGCAAAGGCCACTAAGAGTCAGGTGGCCGATGTATTTACATTCTAGGCTCTTCTGGCAACAACAGAAATCACTTCCAAGATAGGCTGCAGGAAATTCTTGATCTGAACTGACCATAGGTGATCAGCCAGCCTTTGCATTTTGATTGCCTTAACACTTCTCTAGAAGAAAAGGTACCTGGTTTGAAGGTTTCAATTCTCTCTATTATTTAAGAACAGAGGTTTGGGCTTTATTTATGGGTTTTGTTTCCCCCAGTAGAACAATCCAGCAAAGAATTTCTGTCTGTGTATAAGTACTTAATATTTATGCAGTCTCTAATTAGACTCTGAGGATAAAAGAGAACCAGAGTCCCTGGTTTTACAAGAATTTTTTTCTCAGAGGGAAAAAAACAAAAGCCCCAGTGGTAGAGCCCAAAGAAGATAGCATAAATGAGGATTTTCCACAAGATGGAAGTTAGTTTCATTGTTGTGAAAAGAGTTAAGATATGTAATTCTGATAGGGGCAAACATTTATCAAAGTACAGGAACTCTAAGGCAGGTAGTCTAATGATGAAGTTTGTCAGGTGTTTGTGTTGGGGAGGGAGCATCTTATTTTCCCTAGAATGCCGCATATATTAGACACACAATAAAGACTTCATAATTGATTAGTATTGCTGGCTAAGAATAAAGTTGAGAGGTTCACCCCATAGGACAGAACCACAGATTCTCAGAGAAGCCTTCTCTACTTGCTTCAGTTACAAATGGGAAGGAAAAAAAAGGCAATTTAGTGTAACAGTGATTAAGAGGGGCAGGCTCTGGAGTGAGACATGGGTTCAATTCCTGACCTTGTCATATCACAACAGTGACAGATTGTTTTTGTTTTTGAAAATTATTTATTTAGGTCTCAGATTCCTCATCTCTAAAATGAGGAGTGTTGCTATAAAGGTTAAGTCAAAAAATTCATGTGGAACTGTCAATACTGGCCCTGGCTCAGTACATGCAGCAAAGTGTCGTTATTTTCCAGGAAGGAGAAGTGACCTGCTCAAGTCACACAGCTAGTTAGGGATAAACCTGAAAATAACTAGGTTTCCTAACTCCCTGTCATGTGCTTTTTCCATCACCACTGCACCATGCCAGAAAAGAGTAGCAAGACAGGTAACATGAGGACTTAGATCAGAAGTGAGTATTATGGTGCCTTAAAGAAAAAGAAAGTCCTGTTGCTTATTGAGGGCTACCATGTGCCAAGTACCATCCTGCATTCCGTATGTGTTACCTTCTTAATCCTCACAGAAATGCTGCATGGCATTATCATGAGCCCTACACTAGAGCTGTCAAACTGAGACTTAGGTAGAATAAATAATTTACCCAAACCCATGTCATACTGTATGCTCTGAAGACTGTGGTAAGACTGTTGATTGTACATGAAGTGTACGTGGAAAGCAAAAGGGACTCTGAACAAAGCTGTGAGTAGTCACCCTTTACTACTGTCACTGATCTCAGTGGCTGCCCCTTCATGGGGAGAAGACTGTCATCTGTGGAAGGACACAGAATGATCTGAGAGGACAGCATTTTTACAGTATTTGTTTCACTGTGTAGGAGAACTGCGTAGACAAATGAAGAACCCGCTGCCATCTGGGACCAGAATTCCAGAGGAGTAAGCTATCTGCACACCTTGGTGGCAGGGGATGGTGTTTCATTTCCAGTGTGAAATGCCAAATAGTCCAGGAATGATAAAATCACCCTAGTTTTTCTTATGAACTCCTAGAAGTCATCTTTGTTGGTATAAATGAGATCATTTAGCCTAATTAGTTCCAAGCTTAATTAGCAGTAATTATCCCAACATGGGAGTAATATCCGAGCAGGAAGTGCCGAGTCCTCGATTAGACAGATCTCTAATTGGTGTTACAATATTGTAATTAAAGCGTGTTTGTACGCCTCTGCCGCGGCACGCCATTTGTTTCATGTCTGATTAAACAGGGAGACCCAGCAGCCTTTTAGGGGGCCAGGACTTCAGATCTGACTCATATAACACGTTAGCCCTGTGACAAAGAAGATTTGGGGCCCTGCCTCCATGGTCACGGTGAGTGTGCTGCCCTGAGCCTGAGGGCATTCCTGCTGAGAGGATGTGTACTTGGCCTGCTTATCCCTTCCCCTCCTGTGTAGCACGTGCAGGAGAACATAAATATTCGGCTGAAGGTTCATTTTGTAAGTTTTACACTTTTGAGCACATTCTCATATATAAACTGGAGAAGGCTGTACAAAATGAACAAATAATAGCTGTCGTTTATTGAGCATTTACTATGTGCCAGTTGCTGCACCAAACGCTTTAGATATCAAAACGCATTAAATCTTCAGAGAAAACGTCTGAGATAGCAGTCATAATCCCTGTTTTACAGACAAGGACCTGAAAATGAGGGAGTTGCTTCACCTGATAACTCCAGGTCATCCTTCAGGTCTTACCTTGAACATCACTCCTCCAAAAGGCCAACTCTGACCCCTAGACTAGGTTAGCTCCTTGTCACGTTCCCTCACAAACTTTATTATAATTTAATTGTCCATCTTCCCCACCAAATGATAAACTCACTTCTCCTTTGTTCTCTGCTCTATGCCCAGTGCCCAGCACCCAGCGAAGTGCCTTCACTGTAGCAGGTATTTAACAAATAAGAGCTAAATGAATTGTCAAAGACACCCAACTAATAACTTGGGTGACTCAGACTTAGCTCTGTGTGGTCCTGTAGTCTGTGTGTTTTCCATTGCATCATGCTTCCTTTTTTTATTTTTTAAAATTCCAAGGTTAAGTCTCTAGGTGGTACAAGTACAACACTGGAGGGGAGGGATAGGGGATTTTCTTTCCTCTCATTTTAAAGTGCTGTATTACAATGTTGCAATAAGTCCCTTAACCATTCACCATATTTATCTATTCAATGCTTCAACCTTATCTTACAATTTAGAGATTTTTGCCCATAGTCAAATAATTGGTAATTGAATCTAATAAGCGCAAGAGAATTGGAGTAAACCAGATAAAATTTATGTGCGTTTATATACCACTGGATTCTGCAAAGTTTTAAAAATGTAGCTAGCACTCAGAATCTGTATTTCATTGATTCCTGGCTATAGTTTTGGCACACTCCAAGAATGTCCAGTTATTTTGAATAGTGACACACAGTTCTTGGGATGTTTTTCTTCAAGTTAACTTTGCTGGATGTTTAAAAGGGAATGTGGCACAAGAAACATTGTGGAGGAATAAGAGGCAAGCTAGATCAGAATGGAGCCAATGCCTTTAAAACTTTGGAAATCAACTGCTATTTAATCTTGGTCACAGCTGCAACATATTTTGGGATTAAGAAGCTCGACAAGAATATTTGTTTATTCATTAAAAAAATTTAAACATTTTTTAAATGAATAGATGATACGTACCCAAAGTATAAAATTCACAAAAAGATAAAAATGAAAAGGCCCCCTTCTACCTTGTCCCGTCCCCCAGCCACTTCAGAGATAACCAGTTTTCCATGTTTTTCTGGAGATAGTTGATGAATATGCAAATATATACATTTTAAAAGGTATTATTTCTTTTTTTTTAAATTTATTTATTCACATATTTATTTTTGGCTGCGTTGGACCTTTGTTGCTGAGTGCAGGCTTTTCTCTAGTTGCGGCGAGTGGGGGCTACTCTTCGTTGCGGTGCGCGGGCTTCTCATTGCAGTGGTTTCTCTTGTTGCAGAGCACGGGCTCTAGGCACGCGGGCTTCAGTAGTTGTGGCACATGGGCTCAGTAGTTGTGGCTCACGGGCTCTAGAGCGCCGGCTCAGTAGTTGTAGCGCACGGGCTTAGTTGCTCCGCGGCATGTGGAATCTTCCCGGGCCAGGGCTCGAACCCATGTCCCCTGCATTGGCAGGCAGATTCTTAACTACTGAGCCACCAGGGAAGTCCTTAAAAGGTATTATTTCTTGATAAAACACCATAGTACACACTGAATCATAAAAGTGAATTAGCTCACTTCCTAGTCAAGGCAAAAACAGGAAGTGAGAGGGAGGAATTCAATATATAGAAACCAAAAGCACAAAGCTCTGTAAGTCTATATTCTTAGAAACTATTACTAAACATCACGGTTATTGAAATTTGAAATATGGTCCTAATGAATGAGAAATGCTGTGTGACTTAGGACAATAATGACATCGTCAAGTGTGAGTCCTGCATCGGCCTGGGTGTTCTGTTCTAACTCTTAGGATGATGTTTCTATACGGCTGTTTATTCCATATCAGCATAATGAGGCAGATGCCATGGGTTCCAGTCACTTAACGTTAGCAACTTAACTTACTGCTGGTCTCTGTCTCTAGAGGAGTTAGGTGAGAAAATGAGTATGAATTCATGCAAATCTATTACCATCGAAAGAGAAATGTCTACATAAAGGACATCATCATTATATATTATTTTGCGTGGACAGGGCTTGATGCATATCTTGGATGACTTATTTTAGTGCAAGAATAACCCACAAATCTTCTGGCAGTTATTACACGAATACTGGGGATTTTTTTTGTTTTGGCTTTTGAATAATGAGAAATATCTAACCATGATATTAAAATAATTGGATTTGCATTTATACAAGTAACAGATAAACAGGGTTAAAATTGCTGCTGTATGAGTATCTTATGATGCCCAAGGAGTGCCCTGGCCAAGGTCATCATCAGTTTACTTTAGTTTATATTTAGAATTTATTGAGCCCTGCGCATGTTAGGCTTTGCAGAAAATCTGATGCCCTGGGAACTGATACTCTTATGTTATTTATCATCTCATTCTGTTTATGAAGGACTTGCCTGTAGTCCCTCTAGCATTTCTTTTCATCCAGGGCTCACCTTGGGTGGAGACAGACTCTGACGCTTCTCTTATGACTGTGGAAGTCTCTCATGACTCTGAGTAGAGTGTGATTCCCTTCTGAAACGTGCCTCTGGCAAACAAGAGGACCAATGCAGTGGAATGTTCTGGAAGCATCATCAAGGACCACAGTAACCTTTTGTTTTTATCTTAAATAGTCTGTTCCATTAGGCCTATAAATGCTCTTGTATTTTGTGTCCCAATTTTTGGCTTAGAAAATATTAGCACTAGAGTTAGAACAAAGTGGCTCTAGTTTTGGGCCCAACCCTTTCTCGCTTTCCTTAGAGAAAAGGTAAGTTTTTGCTTTGTTTCTCTGGACCTTAATCTTTCCATCTGTAATGAGACATTGGACCAAATGATCTCTAAGTCCTCTTGTCTTTAGCATTTTACTAGTATGAGCTTTGGAGCAGTGCTTCCCAAGTTTTCTACCTATTGTCTCATTGTGGGTTTTTTAAAAAAATGTCTCCATGATATCGATCTCTGAATGAATCTGGCTACGATCATGTGATGAATCAAGACATGTCTACAAGGACGAACTCCAAAATTTTTGAAATCTAAGTTAATTGATTGTTTCCCTTTTACCCAGCTTACATTTAGAAAAATTTGCCTCTCTGTAAAACCTTAATACAATCTGAATTCTCCCTCTCACTCTATATTTCCTCATGGTTCCTGGCCAGCTTTTCTTTGCCATCACAATATTTCCAAGAATCTGCTTTTTCCTCCTGCTGTCTTATAACTGTCTGTGTAACTTACCTCAGTCATTCCCCTTTTGCCATTAATAAATTTAGTTAGTACTGCTGTCTTTTAGGGCACCACTGTGTGATATTCATCTTTTGGGGCTTCTTCCTCTATATGCCAAGTGCTTGGTACACATTAGGCACTCAGAAAATTGTTGTTGAATTAAACTGAATTTCTGACAATTCCTACCAAACACATCCTTCAGAACTTCCTCCAAAGAAACCTTTCTGGACTAACTCAATTCAGACTCTGCATTCCTTTCATTTGTCTTCCACAGTACTTCTGTACACATGGTTTGTATCATATTAACTTGTGTAGCTATTTGTTCTAGCTGTTCCTTTTGAAGTATCAAAAGTGAACCATAAGGGAATGGTACCCAGACTTGGAGTTAGGAAACATTGGTTCTATCTCTGCTAATTTACTGGTTGAGTGACCAAGGACAGTCAATCAGCCTCCCTAGGTTTCAATGTTATTGTTGTTTAATCTAAAAGATGGAGGGAGGGAAAAGTTGAGAATGGATCAAATGATTCTAGGCTTAGAACTCTGATATTTGGCATACTGGTTCCCTAACAAAATTACAGACGTCTCAAAGGCAAAGAACTTCCTTTTCCTACACTATGGAATAGATATACTGCCTGACATTGATGGTGCTTAATAAATTCTTCCTTAGAAAATGACCGTTATTCTACGCCTTCTGGCAAGAAAGTTAACCCGAGTGTGCCCCTCTCATATCACAGCCCATGACCCGAAAGGCTCTCAGATCCGCTCTGGGAATTGCTATTCTGGACTCAGGACATCGGTAGCTAAGACCAGCACACGGTATTAGTCATGAAGTTAAGGGGTACACCTAACAGCTTTGCCTTTTTAAGTAAATGTGTTTATGGCTTGTGCTGCTTTCCTCAGTAAGATCATTTCCTTACAAGTAATGAGAGCTGTGTGTGATATGGTTGAAATCCCGTCCCTCGGCTGAGATGGAGAACTCACGTGGTGCTGAGCGGGGCCCATTATCCCACCGGCACTCACAGGAATGCTCAGTCTGGCAAATATTAACTCAGGAGCTACAGCAGCAGTTAGGAGACAGCCGTCCGCCCATCTTCCTGAACCTACCACTTCTGGGGTATTTTTTGATTTTCCTTTACTTGGCTTGAACATTGTGCTTATTTCCCCTTTCATTAATTCTTCTTTCCTCCTTAAAAAAAAAAAAGCAAAAACAAAACAAGATGTTCTATTTCCTCGATTTGTCCCCAACTGAAAGCCCTGATGTCCTCATTCATTTCAGAGCAAGGCTTTTCCTCTTTTGCCTAAGTGATGTACAGTACATGTATTCACCCTCCCTGCCTCCAAGCCACAGGCCTGGGCTTTGGAAGAATTCTGGAGTCTTCCAGAGGTCTCTGGGAACAGACCGGCTCTGGATAGAATAGATGGGTTGTGAGAGCAGCTCAAAACCATTTCTGTGTGCTGGAGAAGCTTTCTTTGGAGGGAGAGAAGCATATGCTGTTTTTCCATATGGCAGGGAAGGGAATGACATATTAGGTGGCAGAAAGCTAACACACATCTGAATGTATGTAAAGAAAAGACATAACTAACAGGGAGGAGTTGTGGTTTAGGTTAAAACCACAAAGGAAGTGAAGGACGTTACCACCTTCCTCTTTGTGGGTAGAAGATTCTCCTTTGGCTCATCTCATGGGCTCTGTGAGACTGAGTCTTCCTACAGGAATATGTTTATTGCTTCTACCCTTCTAGAAAAGCACCATGCACTGTAGTTTGTGGTCTTAAAGAGTTTAGACTTGCTTTTTAAGGCATGAACCTGCCATAACGTTCTCCCATTTCCAAACTTCTCCCAAACATGCTTCCCTTATCTTAAATAGAAAAGAATTAAAGCTCTCTGGGAAATGAGGGGAAGGAAAAGCCTTTTCCCAGGTTACCTTAGCAATTTCCCTACTTTACTTTAACTCTCCTTTGTTTTCCTAGAAGAAACCTTCTGATTAAGCTTTGACTTAGCAAAGGAAATTAGTAGTAGTTGTGTTCTCCTAATAGCAACCATTCATTGAGCACTTACAATGTGCTGGGTATTTTCCTTATATTGTTTCTGAACTTCCAAAAGTTTTGAGAAGTAGGTTTTATTATCCCCATTTTTATAGGTGAGAAAACTGAGGCTAAGAAAAATCAACTCATACTATGATCTTGAACCTTGAACTCAGGTGTGTTTGATGGTAACACTTGAGCTCTACCCTGCCTTTCCTTAAAATCTGGCTTTAGAAACATTTCAGCCACCAATGCCACAAACTTAGAAGATTTGAAACCAGGCTCTGCCCCTTATTACCTAGATGACCCTGGACAAATTATTTGATTCCTCTAGGCCTTATCTGGTAGGTCTTGACTGGTATGACAATTGCTTAGATAATGTTGGGGAAAGTCCTCCTTACTGGCTTCTTATTAGAACTAAATGAAGCAAACAACATAAAGGGGTAGAATATCAAGTAGCAAACAGTAACCTCCCCAAAAGATAGCCATACACTAATTGTGTGTAGGTCAGGTTCTGGACCAAACTGATAGAGATGAAGTTTGCTTGGGAACCCTCCATTTCCTGCCCTAACTCCCCACTCTCTTTCCAGCAAAAGATGCATCCAAGTGTAAATGGCTAGTTAACACTTGGAAGAGCAAAAGCCATACCTCTTTAAAAACAAAATGAAAGAAGCAAGCTTTCCTTATAGAATTCTGTCTTTCTAAAGCTTGAGACAGGGGTTGTTTTTTGGTTTATTGTTGGCAATGTGGGGGGGGGGGCGGCGGGGGGGGCGGTTGTTGGAAGAGGAGAAAAAAGAAGCGTCTGAGTGCCACACTGTGCACAAGGACAGGTTCTTTAATCTGTGCTTCTTTTGGGGGATATGTTCAGTGTAGGGTCAGTCATAGATTCCAGGTCTCAGCTGCTTTCGATCAGAACTTTTTTTTTTCCTCCTGTGGTGATTTTGCTTGAGTTTTAGACCCAGGCGAATTTCAGTTGCCTGGGTCTGTTTTTCATTGCAGATTTTGTCAAGATTTTACATCTAGGTTGCATTGGAAAGGCTTTTCTCTTTTTTTTTTCTTCTCTGACTATTCTGTGTAAACTTCAGATTCTGGATTTTTTTCCCAGTTTATTTTATTTTAAATACAATATTAGTGTCTTCCTAAGTACAAGGGTAGTAACTATTTATTGTACAGAATACTAAAACAAAAGAATAAACAAAAATTTAATCACTCATGAACCCAGCATCTAGGGCACTATTCACATTTTATTGCATTTCCTTCAGTCTTTTCTCTATGTACATATATGTGTATATTTCTATCTATATAAATTGTATGTACATATGTTTTGCAAAATTAGGATAGGACAATGTATACATTTTATATCCAGCCTTTTTCACATAACTTTATCACGAGCATTTTTCAAATGTCATAAAATACTTTTTGCAAAAGATTTATGGCTGCATATTTCATTGTGAACGTACCAAGGTTTAATAACCATTCCCAGTCTACTGGATGTTTAGATACTTCTTTGCATAAATTTCTGTCTGAGTTTCCTCATTTCCTTTTTCCTTATAAATAATTCCTAGAAAGGGAATTACAGGGCAATTAGGGAAAAGAGTACAAACTTTCCACTTTTCATTTTAAAAATTATTTGTACCAGATTATTTTAATACTGGCAAGCCTGTGTATGGCCTCTTTAAAGTCTCTTGATATATAGTGCCAAACTGATTTCCAGAAGTGTTGCTGTAGCACAGGGCAAACTATGACACATAAGCCAAATCTGGCCCATGGTCTGTTTTTGTACAGTCCCTGAGATAAGAATGGTTTTTACATGTTTAAATGATTGGGGGAAAATCCAAAGAAGAATAATATTTCATGACATTAAAATTATTTGGAATTCTCATTTCAGTTTCCATAAATAGCATATTGTTGGAACACAGTCATGTTCATTCATATACATACTGTCTCTGGCTGTTTTCATCCTACGATGGCAGAGCCCAATAGTTGCAACAGAGATTGTATGGCTTGCAAACCCCTAAATATTTACTGTCTGCTCTTTACAGAAACAGTTTGCTGACCCCTGCTTTCATATGTAATCCTACAGGTTGCATGTGAGAGCACTCATTTGACCACACACTGAACATTGGGATTTTCTTATTTTTTGTTAATTTGAACAAGTCAACAAATATTTACCACATGTTTATCCTGTGCCAGGCCTGCATAGAAAATATGATTTATTTATTATATTACATTTTTTTTTTTAAGAAGATGTTGGGGGTAGGAGTTTATTAATTAATTAATTTATTTTTGCTGTGTTGGGTCTTCGTTTCTGTGCGAGGGCTTTCTCTAGTTGCGGCAAGCGGGGGCCACTCTTCATCACGGTGCGCGGGCCTCTCACTATCGCGGCCTCTCTTGTTGCGGAGCACAGGCTCCAGAAGCGCAGGCTCAGTAGTTGTGGCTCACGGGCATAGTTGCTCCGCGGCATGTGGGATCCTCCCAGACCAGGGCTCGAACCCGTGTCCCCTGCATTAGCAGACAGATTCTCAACCGCTGCGCCACCAGGGAAGCCCTATATTACTTTTTTGAGTACTAGCTAGAATGAATTTTTTCGTAAGTTCAAGTGATTTTTTTTTCTGTTAATTTTCTGCGTATGTGAAGTGTTAAATTTCAACTCAGGTATTTACATTTTTCATATTGCTTTGTGTGAGTTCTTTATATACTAAGAATATTAACTTCTTTTCAGTCATATCTGTTGAAATCTTACTTGTTGGAAATATTTTGTTTTCATTAGGTTGTTTGACTTTTAGTTTTGTGATTTTTTTAACACAGAATTTTACATTTTTATGTAGTCAAATCTACTGAATTATTTATTTTTTTCCCTTGATTTTATTCTAAGAATATCTTTCCCTGTCCCCAAGTTCAGATAAATATTCATCTATGTTTCTTCTAGTTTTTTTTAAAAAACTAATTCATTTTTATATTTATCTCTTTAATCCCTCTGGAATTTTGTATTATATGATGTGAGATAAGGATCTGAATTTTTTTCCCCAAACAGTAGGACAATTATTTCAACATTATTTCTTGAGCAAGCCTTCCTTTTTCTACTTATCTGTGATATCCCCTTTACTAAATTCTTATGTATCCTGAGATGTGTTTCTGACCCACATTCTAGTTATCTTTAAGAGTGTGTGTGTGTGTGTGTGTGTGTGTGTGTGTGTGTGTGTGTATTCCTTGTGGATGTCCACTTTGTTGTTCCTGATTAAGTCTGTACAGTACATACATCCTGGCTGGGTTTTTGGCTTTATATTTTTTTTGTTCCTCCAGTGTTTTACTCCTTTACCATTGTAAATTTCAGTAGCATCTCCCCTTCTCGTGGTCCATTTGTCAGGAATGTGGTATAAGCTTATCTCCTAAAAGTACACAAATGGTAAGGAACCTTCCTACCAAACAAGAGATAAAGGCCAAAGCCAGGCCTTGCACCTATGTGACCCCAGAACCGTAGTACTCATTTATAACCAATCCAGGTGACAAATAGCATTTGTAACCTAGGAGGTTGGAGGTTTTCTGGCCGAGTAGTATCAACTGGCATGAAAGGAGCAAATCTCTGGAAGGGGTTCCCAGAAGAGCTGTTACATGATGCACAGCCCCTAACCTTCTGTTAATGGCTCACCCCAACCCGACCTTGGTTCACAGTGGAGTTATTTCATTTACCCGGTGTGAAAATTGGATTTTACCACAGAGGAGGGGAGTTATTACCTATCAGGTCTGCTCTTTAGGGGAGCAGAGATTGTGGTGGGATTTATTAAGAGATTTGCTATGCATGGAACATATAACTAGAGATGTGTTCCTTTAAAATGGATTTCCTATCTTTGTCATTTTAGGAGTACTGTTCTTTCCTGACAGCCTTCTTTCCCGTGTAGGTTGCGCATATCCTACCTAGGATCTGAATATTTTATACGGCACCCTTCTGCCAAGAGAGGGACCTCAGGGGTGTGTCAAAGTGTACAGTTTAGGGGGCTGGTGGGGACTGTCTGTAGTTTGGATGCTAATATTAGTCACATATTGATACTAAGAATGGGAGGGGGGATGACAAAGTAATTTTCATGTTTATTAATTGCTGTCTGGTCCAGGCCTCAGTTTGATAGAGATATTAGGGTCACTCTGAGACTCTCTGATGAAGGAATTCTTGAAAATCAATTCTTGAAAATCAAAATAATTACCTGTTGTTAGAGACAGCCACAAATTTAGTATCCGGTTAACCATATCTGCTTTTTAGAAAGACACCTTGTTCACTATCATGACGAGGAAGTGGCTGAATTTATTATTGTTTAGCGTTTCCAGCACACTTTGTTCTTGCCAAGTGCCTTGGACTTATTTACGTACGCATATTGGTTGCTCTCCACAGCACTCCCATGAGATGAGTGGGTGATAAGTTTTATTATCATCTGGTTTTCCAACGAGGAGGAAACGGGAGCTCCTGAGAAGAGAAGGGGCTTGCCTGGGTTTACAGCTCAGATTGCCCTTCACCTTGTTAGGGGATCCTCAACAAAATGGTGATAAAGGCAGCCCTTGCAGCCTTCCTCTGCCCCATCCCAGTCTTGGTGTGCGACCTGTGCCTCATTTTGTACACCACTAACCAGTGGCTGCTCCCTTAAAAGAAATATCGCTATTCTTGGCCTCTGACTGTGCCGCCACTTCACACCTCAACACCTTGCTTCCTCACCTGCTTTATAGTAAAGGCGTCTTCCTCCCCTGCTTTGCTTTTAAAGGCCTTACTGTTTTCCTCACTGCCCAACTCAAATCCCTGGAGTCCTCTGTGACTCAGCCCCTCCATCCACTTCAGTTGCCCAGTGAGCCATGTAGAGTCTGTCATCTGAACGTCTTTCCGTTTGTCCCTTCCCTCCTCTTCCCCCTGCCACTGCCATACTTCATTATACTCCCTACCTGGACATCTTTAACAGCCCTTGCCTCGGTCCCCGCACTTTCCAACCTCATCTCTCCTGTCTCTAAATCTTCGTAAGCACGGCTTTGATAAATACCACTCTCCCTCTGGGTCCATTCTCCGGAGCTCCCCACTGCCTTCCGATTTAAATGCAGATTCTTACCGTGCATTCAAAGCCTACCATCCTTTTAGCCTTCTCTCCTATTAAGTCACTAAACAACTGCGCGTCAAGATATGGGTAACCACGCGCTTGCCGGCAGACGTCCCGACTCGGCGGGTCTGCGTGGCGGCCGGGAACCTGAACTGTTAACACTCATCCCCCCCATCCCCCAACCCCCGTCAGGTGCGCCGCGTGCCGCGCGCTCTGGATCACCCGCGGCTCCAGCACCGTTCTTACCAAGCCATATGCTATCGGCCCTGTGCCTGGCTGTGCTGTTCGTTTCTCCTGAAACACTCCCCTCCCTGCCCCATCTCCACCTGTTGAAATTTTTCTCAGGCGTTCAGGCCCAGCTCAAATGTCTCCTCCTTCAAGAAGCCTTTCTGATTGTTCCAGAGGGAGAGGATGCAAACTCCTCAGCATTAAATGTAAGGTCCGTTCACACAGTACAGCCCGGCTATACAATTCCAGGTCCCCCACCCCCACCCCGCGTCTCCTGCCGGGTTCCTCCACTATCCCTAAACTCCTACTGAAAATGCATTCTCAGAACAGGCCCTTTTACACATACCTCTGCCAGGAATGCGGTGCCCCTCCCCCTCCTCCTCCCTTCCCCCATCTCTCTCTCTCTCTCTCTCTCTCTCTCTCTCTCTCTCTCTCTCTCTCCTCTCCCTTTTTTTTTAAACTTATCCTACTAGACTCAGCTCATATGTCACTTCCTCCGTGCCACATTCATCGCAACCAACAGTCTTTCTAGGCTCTCCTCGCCCCCACCGGCACTGAGTTACTCCCTCCTCTGTGCTTCCCCGGCCTTTTATACCCCATAGAGAACTCAATGCCAGTAGCTTACTTCGTGTTTTACCTGTTTAACTTAACCCTAAGCAGTGACCTTGACTAAGGTTGTATTCTGTGGACCGGGCACCGAGTGAACACTCAGTCACTCCTTCTGGAATGCAAGCATGAGGGAGTCTCTTTCCTCCCGAACCATCCCTCCCCCAGAACGATCTTTGCTCTTTGCACTTTCCCCTTAGCATTTCTCTTTCCCCTGTCTTTTCTGTACTTGTTTTATGCCGCCTACTAGATTGCTGGCACCCTTGAGGGGAGAAACCTTGCAGAGTTTCGCTTGCCATCCCCAAGCCTGGTTCCTTACCGGTTGCAGGAGCTCAATAAATGTTTGCTTAACTGAATTGTAGGGTGTTGTGCTCAGCTAGCTGCTAAACAGCCCCATTTAAGGGGTTAACTAATAACACTTGGAGAAGTTCTTCTCCTCTGGGGGCATTTGCAATTTAATGGGAATCTTAAAAACCCAAAGGAAATGTTCACTAATGGTGGGGCCACAGGCGCAGCAGGGAGGCTCATTTTTGGTGGTGCTGGATGAGGACTGGGGAGTTTTTCCAGCCAGGGAGTCCTTCACCTTTTTTGTGACATGGAACCCCTTGGGCAGTCTGGTGAAGCCTATGGACAGAATAATGATTTTAAACACATAAAACAAAAGAAATTGTGAACAAAAATAGTTATAATGAAATATCAAAATATTAAAGGCATCAAATTTGTGATATAGTATTACATGTGTTTCTTTATTAGAGCATTAATAAAAAAGATCTACTGGCAGATCTAATAACTACTGTAATTTTGTCGTAGTGATGAGTGTAAGTGATATTTAGGATATCTGCCACAGCTGTAAGATGATGTGAAAATATCTGTGATTCTATTAGTAAAAAGTCATGAATTGCTCTACCTTGATCTCTTGCCTACATTCAGAATTGAAGGAAATTATAAATTTCAGTTAGAAGCTAGTGAAAATAAAGGTTTATTTTCCTTACATCTAAATTCTACCTTGGTGTCCACCTTGCACCCGGGATTGAGAACCCCTGCTGAGCTGACCCCCCCC
>NW_021703774.1:74566864-74820250 GCF_005190385.1 Monodon monoceros | reverse complement strand
TTTTTTTTTTGCGGTACGCGGGCCTCTCACTGTTGTGGTCCCTCCCGCTTCGGAGCACAGGCTCCGGACGCACAGGCTCAGCGGCCATGGCTCACGGGTCCAGCCGCTCCGCGGCACGCGGGATCTCCCCGGACCGGGGCACGAGCCCGCGTCCCCTGCATCGGCAGGCGGACTCTCAACCACTTCGCCACCAGGGAAGCCCGAGCTCCCTGATTTTTTGAGTTTTTTTTTTTTAATCCTTTATTTTCACAGCCAAGGTCTGTAGTCTAATTTTGCTTCATTTATACCAGAAATGTGACAGAAGGAGAAACAAAAAGGATTGTCAGGCCTTGGGGGAGGGAAGACATCTTTAGTCCCTAGCCTGGGAGGGTCTCCTCCCCAAAGTTCTAAGCTTTGGGTAGGGATGGGGTGGGGGCAGGAGGAGGAAGGGTCCACTAATTCTGAGGTGAGAAAGCAGTTGTAGAGTTTACCTGAGTCTCTGCTGGCTCCTAAATTCAGAAGTCAATATTTGGGGCCAAAGAGTCTGATTCCAGGGGTGGTCCAGCATAATATCGATCCTTCTTGGTTGTTAGTAACTAAGTGAAATATCATTGCTCTTGAAAACTGCACTCCCTAATGCTGATGTTACTTCTAATTTGGGTAAAAGTGTGTGCAGTTCTCTTTTTTTTTTGTGCGGTTCTCTTTTTAACATCAAAATACAGGGAACATATTCAGTCCATTCCCAGTTAGCCTTGTGTATCTTAGTCACTTAGAGGCAATTTTCCCCCAAGTAGATTTACCCTACTGTTTGCCATGCTGTGGGGCACGTACCTTTGCTCTCAGTGGGTGTATGCTTAGAGAATACAAGTAAATCTGAATATTAGCTATAGATGCGTCGCTACCAGAGTAAATACCACATTAGCCCAGGTAAACCATCATCCTTGCCCCTAAATGGTAGTGACACCAAACGTTTGCCAATTTTGCCATCGGCATCTTCCTTTCTTCCTTTTGTCTTGTGTGCTTTTTCTTTTTCTTTCGTGATCTTATCCATTTTTATTGCTTTGGCTCTCACCTCTGCACCTCTAGCCTACCCTCTTACCTGGTGGGACATCTCCACTTTAGTGTTTAATGGTCACTTGTGATTCTAAAACTTAACTCTCTTTCTGCCTTCACAAACCAGCTTCACGTTTCTAAAGAACATCTTTATTGAGACACAATTTGCATACCATAATTTCACCCATTTTAAGTGTATGACTCAATGCTTTTTTGGTAAATTTACAGTGTTGTGCAGCCATCACCAAAATCCAGTTTTATAACATATGCTTCACCCCAGAAAGATTCCTCATACTCATTTGCAGTTGATCCTTATTCCCAGTCCCACTAAATGTGCTTTCTGTCTTCATAGATTTGCTTTTTCTGGACATTTCATGTCAATAAACTTATACAATATATATAGTCTTTTGTGTCTGGCTTCTTTCACTTAGATAGTGATTTTGAGGTGCATCCATGTTATAGTATGTATCAGTACTTGATTATTTTTTATTGTTGAATGTATTCCATTGTATGGATATACCACATTTTATTTATCCATTCATCCGTTGATGGATATTTGGATTGTTTCTATATTTTGGCTATTGAGAATAATGCCGCTGTAGAGCATTCACATACAAGTCTTTGTGGACATATAGGAGTGGAATTGCTGGGTCATATGGTAAATTATGTTTAACTTTTTAAGAAACTACTAAACTGTTTTCAATGGCGGCTGCACCATTTTCCCTTCCCACAGCAATGTATGAGAGTTACAGCATCTCTCCATTGTCACAACACTTGATATTGTCTGTCTTTTTTAAAATCCATCCTATGTTGGTGTGTAGTGTTATCTTACTGTGGACCAGTGCCATTTTTGAACCACTCTCATTTCTGGCCACAATGCTCCTCTTTTCACCAATTCTATGGCTAGAAGCCAAACTTAAGCTATTTTTTCTTCCTCTTATATTTACATGCTGCAGAAGTGAGCTGCTATAACCTTCCTCAGATATCCCCTGGCTTTGCCACCTCTTCATTCCCCCTCACACTATGCTACCTGGCTCTGCATCATCTCTACATACTAGTCTTCCAGCTGCTCTTCTTGCTGGTTGAAGCTCTCTCTTCAAATTGTCCTTCCTGTAGTTGCAGATTCATTATCAGAATAGTAACATGAAAAGGGCATGTGTGGATGTGGAATCTGGGGATCTGTGCTCTAGTCCAGGAATCACACTCGTTATCACATGACCTTGAATTAGTTCTGTAACTTATCTGAGCCCAGCCTCCTTCATTAAGTTACGTGACCTCTCTTAACACCAGTTAGGAGAGCCCCAGTTTCCTCATGTGCAAGTAAGGATAATAATAGAGCCTATCTTATAGAGTTGTTATGAACCAACCATACAATCCATGTAAAGTTCTTAGCATAGTGCCAGGTGTATGGGGAACACTCAATCCGTGCTGGCTAATATTATTATTCTAATGATTATTATGACTACTATTATTATTCACTATGCTGGAGTTATCTTCCAAACCTGTCACATGGTTATCATAAGGACCAGCTGTTGCTATGAATGTGAAAATGCTTTGAAAAATACCATGTATGTTGCAGTGGTATTATTATTACACAGTTTTCCCCTTGCTCAAAGAGAGAGGCTGTGTAGGATAGCAGCAAGGGCACAGGCGTTGCCGCCAGCCTAGCATTCAAATCTGGACTGAGCTGTTTGACTATTGTGAGGCTTGGGCAAGCCATTTAACCTCTTCATTTTGGTTTTCTCACCTGTAAAATGGGTGTAATTATAAATCACATGCAGGATGATACTGAAAGGAAGGTCCCTGTTCCACGAGCAGTGTTCAGTAGACTATGACTTTTTCTTATTAGTGGAGATTTAGAATGTTGTTTTAGCTATATAAATGCATATATACACATGCTTTTGGTTCTGTTTTGATAAATATAGGCATCTATTGCAATATTTGCTAGTATTTTCAAATACACGTATCTTTGTTAAATGTCTACCAGTAAATGACATTATAAAAATTATTCATAGAAAAGCTGTAAATTTTTTTTGTTTTTGTTTTGTTTCTTGTTTTTTGAGGCTGTAAATTTTTAAGCACGGTACTTTTCTTTTTACAATATTATTTTATTTAGAATGAACAATCTTTTGGTTGAAAGTTACCAACAGAATAAATCATGAAGAAAAAGTAAGCATGTTACTTTTATAATACTAGGGTTTTTGTTACTCTTTTTTTTATTGAAGTATAGTTACTGTATAATATTATATAAGTTACAGGTGTACAATATAGTGATTCACAATTATTAAAGGTTATATATACTCCATTTATAATTATTATAAAGTATTGGCTACATTCCACATGTTGTAGAATCTATCCTTATAGCTTATTTTATGTGGCTTTTTTTTAAACTCACAGTGTATCCTTCTTGCATGCTTTCTCTAAATTATATTTTGTGTCATGAATTCCCAACTTATTTAACCAATTGTATGCCCATTGCATCCTAATACCCGCACTGAAGAGAGGCTGTAGTGTGGGGTGATTAAAAGCTTCCACCTCAGGTTGACTTGGGTTATAATCTCAGCCCCCAATTAGCTGCACGATTTAGGACAGTTACATATTCCTTGAACCATCTGAGCCCTCAACTGTAAAATGAGAATAACAGATCATACCTCATGACGTTATTATGGGTATTAAGTGAGACAACATAAACATAGTGCTCAGAATAGTGCTTGTTACAGGCACATACTAAATGCTCAATAATGGACAGCTGTCATTATGGTTGTTGGAAATGACCTTTACTGTTGTAATTTTTGGTCCACCCATATGCTATTCTCTTTTCAGTCCCTGGCTTGCTCCTTGTCTCTCTTCCTCTGGGGTCATTGTCCCCTCCTGGAACTGCCCAAATCCTATTCTTCAAGGCCCAGTTCAACTTCTGACCCTTCAAATTATTGCTTGCTACTCCAGACTTTCCTCACTGCTTTTTTTTTTTCCTTCAAGTCTAGAGTTTGTGTCATGTCTGTAATACAATTTAGGAATTAATTGTTATTGAAATCTTTTTTTTTTTTTGCGGTACGCGGGCCTCTCACTGTTGCAGCCTCTCCCGTTGCGGAGCACAGGCTCCGGATGCGCAGGCTCAGTGGCCATAGCTCACGGGCTCAGCGGCCATGGCTCACGGGCCCAGCCGCTCCGCGGCATGTGGGATCTTCCCGGACCAGGGCACGAGCCGGCGTCCCCTGCATCGGCAGGCGGACTCTCAACCACTGCGCCACCAGGGAAGCCCTGAAATCTTTTTGCTTCCTCAATTGGACTGTAAGGTCCCTGAGAGGGACTATTTTTTCAGCCTCTAATGAAATTCTCGCTCTACTTAATTTGGCACTAAGACATTATTAATTTTTGATCATGAAGAAAGCCAACATGTAAAAGTCATTATGAAATTTTAAAACCAGGGGTGCTTGGTCACCTGTATAGTCTCCTTCATTAATAAGAATCAAGATGTATCCTGAAAAGAATGATTTATTCCAAAACACAGCACAGAGTGGAGAAAGGAGTGGTGGATGAAGAGTTCCAAAGTCAAGGTCAGCACTGTTTGTTAAGTTAGTAAAGCCTGTCTTTACTGACACAAATGACCTTGTTTTTGTTGTCCTCATTACTTCTTGTCATCTCTCTCCTATCTCACCTCTTACTCCAATCCCAGAGGACCTACTGCCCTCAGAAAGCCCTCTGAGTATCTCCTTCTAGCTTAAGTTTCTGGGGAAGGCTCTCCAAGCTTCAGAATTAGCCTTTTCTTTCTTCTCCATAATATTTCCTCAGTACACATGGCAGTTAAGAAAGATAGAGGTCTGGCCAGACAAATTATTAAAATAAAACAGGGCGAACGCCCTATTATGTTCCTTCCCAAGGGATTGGGGAAGTGACATCTTAAATCCAAAGGTATGAATTTCTTTTTCTTTCTTTCTTTCTTTCTTTCTTTCTTTGCAGAGCATGGGCTCTAGGCATGCGAGCTTCAGTAGTTTTGGCACGTGGGCTCAGTAGTTGTGGCTCATGGGCTCAGTAGCTGTGGTGCACAGGCTTAGTTGCTCCGCAGCATGTGGGATCTTCCTGGACTAGGGATCAAACCCATGTCCCCTGCATTGGCAGGCAGATTCTTAACCACTGTGCCATCAGGGAAGTCCCCCAAAGGTATGAATCTCTAATGATAGAATTTAAAGGAGTGTATTAGGAGAGTTGAAGAGATACCAGTGAGTGAGATTTGATGTCAGAATAAGTGAAGTATTGAGGAGATGGCCTTTTTAGTGCTTCTAAAATCTCTCCGAAGGCCAATCCCATTGTGGATAATCCAGAGATGAACAAATGTAATAATAATAACCAACATTTATTGGGCACTTACTGTATGCCAGGCACTATTCCTAGACATCTACATTAGTCATTCATTTGTTCCACATACTACCCTGTGAGGAAATACTATCATTACTCCATTTTGTGGAAGAAAAAACTCGACCCTAGAGACGTTAAGTAATTTTTCTAGAGTCGCACAGCCCTCTAATGGCAGAGCTGGGATTCAAAGCTAGGCAGTCTGATTGAGAGCCCCTCCACCCAGAAATGACTTTTTTGAATCATGAGTCTCCCCTTGTAAACATTCTGGGAAGAGGGAAGAGGCAAATTCATGAGAAAAACCTAGGTATCACCATCATCATCGTAATCATAACCATCATCACAGCAAACAAGGCACTGTGCCATGGTGTACAGGGCACTGCATAGAATGCTGAGAAGGCAAAGAGGCATCTGACCCCATGGCATGTCTGAACCTGACCCCCGAACCCTTCAGGTTGCTTCAAATGCCTCCACTTCCACAAAGCAGTTTCTGCTCACCTCATGGAACTCCCAATAATGTATCTCCTCTGACAGCCACTTTTTGCCTCTGCTCTGCCACTTATTTATTATATTACTTTCTATCTTGTATTGTGGTTATTTATATACATTGTCACACAGCTGAGCCTTTGCACATTGCTGAGTCCTTTGCCTGGCTGACTCCTACGCATTCTTTAAGATTCCACTCAGGTCTTATTGCATTTCCTGACTCTGCTGTCTGGATTAGATACGCCTCCTCTGTGTGCCCCAAATGCCTGGTATTTATCCATCTCACAGCATTTACTATACTTGATTATAAATGTTTACTTGTTAGTATTCCTAACTAGATAGATCCCAGATCCTAACATCAGGGACATGTCCTCTTATTTGAATCTTCAGTACTTTGCACAATACCTGGCACAAATTAAGCATTTAGTAAACTTTTTTTTCCCCCAATGAATGAATCTTCTGTATAAGTCTAATTATACTTTGAGGACAAAATTGGATATCTGATTCATTTTTTTGACCCCCTCAAGGTGCCCTGCACCTAGTAGATGCTCAATAAATATAGCAATGACTAAATGACTGCAAAACACAAAGAGGTGTCAGATTCTGCTCTCAGGATATAGGGGAGGATTGGCAACTACAATTGAAGGTAGATGACATTAAAAGTTTGCGTGTCTAGGCTATGTTCTAAAATTGGTGATATAGACATCTACGACTGAAATTAATGATAAAGAAAATAACGTTTTTTCCTATTGAAGTTTGAAGTTATTTGACCAGTAAAATGCAGTCCAATATTCAAACCCAGGTCCAGGTGACTCTAAAGCCAATATTGTTCCTGCTATACGACATTGTTGAGATGTTAGGGTAGAGAGGCCCTAGCTGGGCCCAGAAGAACCAGTAGGGCTAGGGTAATTAGAGACGAATAGGTACTACACAAATGATAATATACATATTATATATATATTATGATAATTATATCACATATATAATGATATCATATATGATATCATATATCATTATATATGATGATTATATATATATACACACACACACACACACACACACACACACACAGGTCTTTTAGGGAGCTCCATCTGGAAAGAGCATGGAGAATTGACTGGTAGGGGGAAAAGCTGGAGGCAGGAATGTCTACTTGGAAATTATTCCAACAGTCAGTCTCAACTTGGGAACAGAAAACAAGAAATTGATTTAAGTGGGAATTTGTGGACATTGGTGATTGAGAAATACATAGACAGCTGGAAACTTTGAGTCAGGATTACTCCAAAGTTTTGAGCCTAAGTGAGAGGCAGTGAATTCAGAGACAATTTTGAAAGATGGTGAGTTTGTTTTTTGATGTGTTAAACTGCCTTCTAGATGGGCAAGCTGAATGGATAGAAACGCAGGATTTAAGCTCAAGAGAGCCCTGAGCTAGACTTGAAGATGTGTTGATCATCCGCAGAGAGGTGATGGCTAAAGTTAGGAGAGCGAGAGAGAGAGAGATCTGAGGGAGAAGTGGAGACAGAAAAGCTCAAAGAACCAAGGAGTTTAAGGAACATTCAGGGAATGTTCAGGTCAAGGAAGTATTAAAATCAAGAAAGAAGACAGACCTCTGGCTTCCCTGGTGGCGCAGTGGTTAAGAATCCACCTGCCAATGCAGGGGACACGGGTTCGAGCCCTGGTCCGGGAGGATCCCACATGTCGCAGAGCAGCTAAGCCTGTGTGCCACAACTATTGATCCTGCACTCTAGAGCCCGTGGGCCACAACTACTGAGTCCACATGCCACAACTACTGAAGCCCACGCGCCTAAAGCCCAGGCTTCGCAATTAGAGAAGCCACCACAATGAGAAGCCCGCGCACCGTAACAGAGTAGCCCCCGCTCGCTGCAACTAGAGAAAGACTGCGCGCAGCAATGAAGACCCAGTGCAGCCAAAAATAAATTAAATAAATAAATTTAAAAATTAAAAAAAGAAGACAGACCTCTAATTATCTATTCGAAGGAAGTGAAATTACGATCTTGAAGAGATATCTGCACCCCCATGTTCACTGCAGCATTATTTACAACAGCCAAGACATAGAAACAACCTAAGTGCCCATCAAGAGATGAATGAATAAAGAAAATGTGGCGCATATATATATACTATATACATATACTATATATATACACTATATATATACATACACACACAACGAAATATTGTTCAACCATAGAAAAGAAGGAAATGTTGCCATTTGCCATAACTTGGATGAAACTTGAGGGCATTATCCTAAGTGAAATAAGTCAGAGAAAGGCAAATTACTGTGTGATCTCACTTATATGTGAAATCTAAAAAACCCAGACTCACAAAAACAGAGAACAGATTGGTGGTTACCAGAGGCAGAGGGTAGAGGGTTGGGGGAAATGTGTGAAGGTATTCAAAAGGTAAAAACTTCCAGTTATAAGATAAATAGGTTCTGGGGATGTAATGTACAGCATGGTGACTATAGCCAACAATACTGTATTGCATATTTGAAAGTTGCTAGGAGAGTAGATCTTAAAAGTGCTCATCACACACACAAAAATTGTAACTATGTGAGATGACGGATGTTAACTAAACAGTGTGGTAATCATTTCACGACGTATACATATATCAAATCATTATATGTACATCTTAAACTTATACAGTGTTATATGTCAATTATATCTCAATGAAGCTGGGGGTGGGGAGGGAGACAAAACCAGAATATCATCGTATCTTGGAATTCAAACTGTAAGAGAGTAAGGAAAGGATATTCATTGGATGGATTTGGTGATTAGGTTTGGCCATACTGGAGAAAGAATTTTGGTAAGTGGTTGGGTTAATTACTGAGGAAGAAAAGGAATTGTGGTAGCAGAGAATGTAGGTTACCCTTTGGATAAGTTGGGAATGAAAAGAAAGGGGAAAAAAAAGAGTATTTGTGTAAGAAAGATTTTACTGAAGATACTAAAGAGAAAGTAAATGGAAGAGAGAGAACTGAGCAAAACCCTTCTGAGGTGAGATGAGATGACAAGGTTGGTCCTGCAATGTAGGAGAAGTAGTGGATAAAATTTGGAATAATTGCTGTGGGAAATGACATAGGAGGCAATGAGGATGCATAAAAGGATTGCCAAGTAAAAACTAATAAAGTTCAATTGAAGTTTCATCACCTGAAATTTGATTGAGATCCATTTTCTTGTTTTCATGGTTTTTTTTCTAGTAATGTCTGCCAGCCCAGGAGTGGAAACAAATGTACGTACATCTTAGCCTTAGGAATTTCCATTGCTGGGATGATGGGTGGTCAAGGATTCCAAAAGGCAGTGTGGCTAATAAGAGCAACCTGGATGCAAACCATAGAGGTGAGGTCAAAGCTGCAGTAGTTGGGTACCAATCACAGAGAGGCTGGGAAGAGATTGTGGGAAGTGGGAAGAGTTCAGCAGTGAAGGCAGAACCCAGGAAAAATAACATAAGTGTATCTGAGGGGCAAAATTCCTAGAGAAATGTCTAGCAGAATAAAATGAAATGAAGTAGTAGAAATACTCTCCCAGAATTATTCTTGGGAAAGAGGTTAATAATAAGAAATGAAATAGTTAATTAGTGGAAACTGAAGAGGAAAGGGGACATGAGACTGTAAGGACAGATGTGAAGAACTGGCCTGAAGACCAAGAAATCTGGGGAGAAATGGTTAGAGCCGATGGAAAACATAGGTTGTTAAGCCATGATGGACTATGGCTAAATTGGAAAGCTGGGGAAGTGGATCAGCATTTAATATATCAATCAATTAGGGCTCAGGAATTTGTGGGCTGAATGTCACAAAGATTGACTTTTAGAAGGCAGGCAATGAGGGTAGGAGGCACAACCATGAAGGTTTGAGTGTGAATGTGAAGGAGAAACATTGGTGGTACTGTCTAAAGGGATCTGAGTGTCACATCACAGACCTGTCAGAGCTTTTACAGACAGGGTGCCTCTAATTCCCAGGTTGTGGAAAACAGATATGTGGGGACACAGAACAAGACCCAAGCTCACATCAGAGTGCCAATGGCCCCAGGTGGAGCTGCAGGAAGGCAGGAGGTGGGAATTTTGATTTTTTCCTTACAAAAGAGACACTTAGCCCTCAATTTTCCTGGCAGGGATGAAGCTCTGGGACTCCCCATTGGCTTAAATGGACTGGTGAAAGCTAGGATAGGGAGATCTTTTTCTCCTCCATGGGCAACCTAAAGAAGAAATCCCTTCCTGACTATTTTATTACAGCACTGTGAAAGTCAAGATGCCATTCCATTCTAACCCCTCATTTTCAGTCATAAATGACTATCTTGGTAGTATTCCTTTGGGGTTGAAATTTGCCACTTTTGCTTTAGACAATGAGACAGATGAATTGGTAAGAAACAGTATAAGCAGCAGGAAATCGTGGACAAACTAAGGGCTTTGACCAAGGCAAGGATTTATTAGGGCCTCTTATAAACCTAGCAGCAGCTGCCTGAGTGGGTTCGACCCTTCTGAGTCTTGATCTCATCATTCCTAAGGTAGAATTTCATGTTCTCTCCTACAATAGTAAATATTGTTAGGAATGAATAATCCTTGGAGGTTAGAACAGTGCTGTAGAGTGTTGGACTTAAATTCTAGTCCCTAAAAATGGGCATAATTTTGGCAAGTCATTAAACTTCTATGTCTTAGAATTCTCATCTGTAAAGTAGGAGGTGTTTCTTTCCAACCCTAAGATTTAGGTATACGTTTATCAAGAGCTGAGAGAACAAAAGTGTTTCGAAGGTAGAGTTCACAGGTAGAAAAGACTGGCGGCACACTTAAATAACAGATGCTGTGATTACTTGAAGAACTAAGAAGCCAGACATACAATCCATGTTTGTATCACAGTGAGTGCATATCATCATTATGAGAAGCAAATTTCAGAAAGTAAAACATCAAACCCAGATCTCTTTAGTGTTGAAAGCTTTTATTTTTAACAATACTACCATTTGGATTTTAAAAAATGATTTACCTTAGAATTTCTAGAGTGACAGAAATAGTTTGAAGCTTTTATTTATAGGATGCTTTTAACAATGATTTCATCATTATCCATTAGTATTTATGTATATACAGTGTACTAGATACCTGTACAGCAGAATAGAATTCTTTCTCAAGTGAGATGGAAATGCATGGAAGTTAGAAAATTCAGAGGAAAAAATTCTAGTAAAAATAGATAAACTATTTCATTACAATAAATAATATTTTAAAGTGCATTTCGATCCCTTGTGCAAGGTAGCTAAATTAACATGACTTTCGGCTTGCTTAAATTCTCAGTATTATTGCTCTTTTAGCCTAGTGTTGCACATTTAATATTCATTTGCTTTTTTCTTCTGGTTCAATAAATAATTCCGAACTTTGACACATATAAAGTGTCAAAGTTAAGTGAGGGTGTAAGGCCTAGTAAAATGGTTAAGACTTTTTTGCATGTGTGTCATTATTATAATGAGCTTGTTTTTTGAGCTCTCTGAGCAGAGGTGATCTGGTCTGGAACACCCCAGCCCAGAGTTTATTTTAGTAGTGGTTTTCTCTTACAGATAAGTCTGTGAATCCCTTCTTTCCATCTACCTTAGCAATCCCAAATGCTTCTTGTGTATTTCTGGATTTAGTTGTCTTTTCATATGTCCATACCTGACTTTTTCCTCCTGCCTTCTTTTACAGAGGTGCCTACTATGTTTCATCAAATATTCTATCACCAAAATTTGACAAGAAAGCATTTTAATTATTTCCCATTTGGAATCCTTCAATCGATCCTAAATTTATATTGTTTATACCTGCTTTTGTCTTTTTTCTTTATTTATATGCTCAGTTATAACAGAAGACAAAGAGAAAACATCTTGCTATGAAAAAAACAGTTTTTCATAGAATCTAAGCTGGGGAGCCATGGTATAGAAACTTACATGACCAGCTTACAGTTTTAAATGGTTTCTAAAGCTTTATCATTTTGGGCTCTCCTGTACCATCCTTTACAACCAGCACCATTCGTTAAAAGATTGCCCTAAGGAAGGTTTCCTATTTTCTAGACAGGGAAAGTGACATAGAGATAAGTACCTGGTTAAAACCATGGTGATAGAAGCAAAAGCAGAAGAAAATTTATCTACTTCTTTTGGCCATGTTGCCTCCATCTATCTTCGGGGAGAATACGCAGTACACTATAACATAAGCAGTCTTCGCTTAACTGATTCAGAAAAGCTGCCGGGCCAGTGCATATAGTTGCAGAAACATCTTAGATCAAGACTCTACAAACACAGAGATGTAACACTGTGTTCTGGGGAGGGCTGTGGAGCAGACAGGTCTGTAATAACAGTTGGGCAGGGCAGCGACAAGGGCCACAAAGATAAAACAGGAGTAGTGGGAATCTGAGCTTTATTCAGCAACATGCGCTCACCATGATGCCATCATTTTTCCTTCTAAGAAAAAGTGCAGTCTAATGGGTTACCCTCTCACTTCACAGGGGACAGTGCCGGGATGCCCGGGCTTTGAGCTCTCCAAAGCACAGGCCTTCCAAAAATCAGGGAAGTGATGCTGCGATTAAAAAAGCGGTCGTGAAGCGATTCGAGGATCTAGGTAGAGGTCCTCAATGGGCACTAGGTAGCGATGCGTGAGCGGGGCTGGGCCGGGCCCCATAAGGAAGGGGAAACCCTGCACCAGCTAACGCATCTGCAGGACCTGGCGAGAATGTGCTTTGGAGAAGCTGGAGGAGAGTTCAACCCCAAGGGGGGCCTGCACCCTTGGGAGGGGAGAAAGCCGGCAACAGCAAAGGCAGTGCAGAGATTGAGGGGTGAAGACAAGGGACGGGAGAGGGGATGGGGCAGGGTGGAACCGCATCCTGGAGGTGCGCGGGGGGTCGCCTTGAAGATTGAGGACTAGGCCGGGACCAGGACAACAGGGAAGTGTGAGGGAAAGACCCCTTCCTTTGGCAGCTCCCAATGTATTTCTGTCAAAGATGGCCAAATTCTACGCTGCCCTTCCCCCCTCCGCGCCTTTTCCACTGGGTTGCTTCTCAATGCTGCGAGAGGCGGTGGGGAGGTCCGGGTGAGTGCGTGCGTGGGGAGGAAGGTGCGGGAAAGAAGCGACCCTCCCTGGCCGCCCCTCCCACCCCACCGGCCTTTTGGGAGGTTCTTTTAGTTGAGAAAGGGGGCTCTGCCGCTTTAAGGTGGGGAATAGGCGTCACCTCTGGCCGGGTGACGAACTGGGGCGGGGACCTGGTGGGCGTGTCCATGCAAAGCAGGAGGTGGTGCCGGCGGTGGGCGGCCCCATAGTAAAATATTGGAGGGAGGGGCGGGGTCGAGGAGGGGAGGCTACTTGGTGGGCGGGGCTAAGGGGGCGGTGCCTCTTCGGGAAGGCAGGGGAGGGGGAGGAGGAAGCGGCCGGTTGGTACCATTACGCGCGTTCCGGAAGGGGGACAAGTGACATTCCCTTGGAGGGGGGCGGGCCCTTCCCGGCGGCGGGGCCCTTGCTGAGGCGGGGAGGGGCGTTCCCCCTTCCCCCGCCGGGCGGAACGTCGGGGCCGGGGGGAGGGGGCACTCCTTCGCTCGCGTCAGAGGCGGGGCCGGCGGTACCTTTCGTGGCGCGGTGCGGCTGGGGGAGGGCCGAGGGGAGGGGGAAGGGGCGGTACCAGGAGGGGGGTGCCGGAAAGGGGGAGGCGCCGGCGGACAATGGAGCCTATGTGTGCTTGCGGGAGTGGGACGGCGCCGCCGCCGCCGCTGCCGCCGCCGGGGGGAGACGCTGCGCCGCCGCTGCCGCTGGCCCGGGCCCCGGCCCCCCGGGGCTGAGAGCCGCCCCGGACCGAAGCCCCCTCCCATACTCTGTTCCTCCTCTCCCCTCCCCCACTCCTGCCTCGGGGGTAAGTGGCACCTCAGGGGGAGGGGGAGGGGAAGGACCGAAGCCGGGGGTGGGGGGGCAGGGTCCGCGTCCGCGTGTTTTGAGCGGGTTTGAGGGCAGGGGTAGCGAGACCGGGGAGGGGGGGGGGGGGGGGGGGGGGGGGGAGAGAAGCGGTGGGGGTCGAGGTCGTAGATTTAGAGTTGAGTGTAGAGAAACCTGTAGGGGGAGATGGGGGGGCGTCCTCTACCCACCGCTCACTGAGTGGTGGGGAGAGACGGAGGCATCTCTCGGTTTATTTTTTAGAGGATGTGTCCCAGGCGGTGCTTGGAGAGACTAAACGATGAGATGGGACGGTCCCAGGGTCCTGGGATGAAGGGGCATTCGAGGGGCGAGATGGAGAGCTAAATGAGGGAATTCGAGTTGAGTCTGGTGGGGTCTGTTAGACCCCGGAGATGGATAGTGAAGTACAGGGGACTTTGCAGACCAGTGACTTGTTGGAGGGTTGGGGAGAAGTGAAAGCGAAGAAGAATGTTCGTGTAGTAAAGGGCTCCAGCAGGTGAGGTGGGGATGTCTAGGTCACTGAGTCATTGTGGGGGTCGTGGACACACCAGTGGTTTCCAAAGTGGAGCTGTAGCCATTAACCTTTGAAAGTTGCAAAGACTATTAAGATGTCACTGGTTAGTGTTGGGCGAGCCTGGTGAAATGGAGATATCCCAAGGAAAAAACAGCAGGGTTGGTTATTATGTTCAGAGGAAAGGGCCAGAGGCCTATAACAGTGTTGCTGGGGGCCTTAGGTGAAGGCTCCCAAGCCTGAAGGAGGAGGCCTGAAATCTGTCCTCCAGAGCCCTGCCCTGTGATAGAGAGGAGTGACTTAGAGCCTAGATTGCAGACAGTTGGGGACTATTAAAGTTACTAAACAAAGTAGAGAAATGGACATAACTATGTGTTGGTAGCGAGAGACTAAGGTGGGGTGGAATTGGTGCAGAGTTAGACTGTGGTTAGGGCAGACATGGACAGATCCCTGGCAGTGACTTTAGTGGGAAAATGATTGAGTGGCTGTGTAAAGAGTTACATTTTGATCAATGGTGTGTGATGGAGTATTTGTTAGCATTTGATGTATTCAAGAATTAAGTGTTTATTCTTAGGTCAGAGATCTGGACTCTTGTACACTGAGCACAAAGTGATGAATCAGAATTAGCAGGTAGGAAGGATAAGTAGTTGAGAGTAAGGGGTAGGGGGTGCAAATGAATATTGGTAGATAAGACTCCTGTGTGGACAAGAACTTTTCACTCTTCATGGAGATTGTACAACATGGTTGTTCTGTTGATTTTGGTTTTTGACTGGATACTAATGATATGGGAAGGTTTAACAAGGATTTAGTGTGAACAATGTTATGGTCCTAAGTACAAATTTAAGAAAGACCTCCTTACTAACTATTGAAAAAGACCCAATCTGTAAAACACAGAAATGGGTTAATAAAAGCAGTTAGATGGCATAAGGATGCTTTGGGGAATGAGGATTCCATTAATTAGTGGTTTTGATAAGAGAAAATTTAATGCAGAGTTGAGATAGGGATGACCTTTCATAGTTTTAGAATCTAGGATCTAATGGTATTGAACCATTAGAATATTATTTTGTAATAACAGTGTTGAATGTAAGATGATAATAGTTCCTAAACATAATGGTAGATCGATAAGAAGGTCATTGACTAAAAGATGAAGGAACAATTTCCAAACTGTTCTCTTCTTATAAGGCAGGTTTTATGTAGTAACTTGGCTCCTGAGCTAAGGATTCCTGACCTGGATTCTTAGATGACTAGTGTAAGTGAAAAAGCACTTACGTACTTTGGAATTTATTCTATGGGATATTTTTCCCATAGCCTTCAAAAGTGTGTCTGTTCCCACGGATCAAAAGAAAATGCTCTCTGGGCTTCCCTGGTGGCGCAGTGGTTGAGAGTCCGCCTGCCGATGCAGGGGACACGGGTTCATGCCCCGGTCCGGGAAGATCCCACATGCAGCGGAGCAGCTGGGCCTGTGAGCCACGGCCGCTGAACCTGCGCGTCCCGAGCCTGTGCTCCGCAACAGGAGAGGCCACAACAGTGAAAGGCCCGCGTACCGAAGAGAAAAAAAAAAAAAAAAAATGCTCTCTGGCTTGTAGGGGGAAAAAAGTACAGAGGTTTCACAAGCATTATAATCAACTTAATATTTGATCATGGTGATCTGGTATAGTGGTTAGAGCCTTGAACTTGGAATCAGGAAGCTGGCTTTACCATTGACTTATGTGTGACTTTAAACAAATCTCTCATATTTATTCTCCAGTTTTCCCATTTATGAAGTGGGGATACCACTGCCCTAACCACTCACAATGCATTGCAGCACTTAACAAGTTAATGCTTATCTGCACAGTGCCTTGGACACTTCTGGGAATGAAAGTTTACGTAGCGCAACTTTTTCTCACTTGTAAAAAACTGCTATCTCTGGAACAGACCAAATTCAGCTTCTGTAACAATTACAGCAGCATGCTTGATCAGGGAACAAAAAGAAGTACCTTATACATCTACCTTGTTCTGTTGTCCAGGTTTTGGTTTTATATTAGTTTTGAAAGGTGATACCTCTTCCCCATTTAGTGGTAAAACAGGATACTGATGACAATTGTAGAAATGTAAGCAAAGGTCCCCATGAGAGAGTGGGACTGTACATGCTGTGAGTGTTAACCTAGGCTGATGCTGACTCTAAATTTGTGTGACCTTGGACATGTTACTTGGCTTCCTGGTGGCTTAATTTTCTTCAACTATGAAGTACTGCTAATGGAATGACTTACTTGTCTGTCTGCCTTGGTGACTATGTTAGGGTCTATAGAAACTTTATGTGCTCTAGATCAGAAGTTCTTAATCTTCTACGTCCCATGTTTTCCTTTGGCAATTTAATGAAGCATAGGACTTCTTCTGAGAATCATGTTTTTTAAATGTATAACATAAAATATATAGAATTACAAATGACACGGAAACAGTTATCAAACTGTTAAACAATTGTAATACAGTAGTTTGTATGTTTACATTAAATAACAAAATGTAGCTTCAGACCTAATGATACTATAATTTTGAAGTAGTGATGAGTGTAAATATTATGTTGAGAGATCTGCAACAACTGTAATGTGATGTGAAGTGTTTTGTGGTTCCTCTTGGTGACATAGTCAGGGGATTGCTAATACTACTGTGGGTTGTTACCTACATTCACAGTTAAAGGTGGTGCTATCTTTTACTTGGAGGTTAGTGAGTGTGAAGATCAAAATTTTCGCCAGCCAAGTTCACAGGTGCCACCCCTCCTAAGTCTCTCCAGAGACCCCTTAAGAGGTCGTGGATCCCAGGTTAAGAGGTCCTGCTGTAGACCTGCTGAGTTTTGAAAGTTGAATTATCTAATGGCCACTTGCCTTTTAAGCTTTGTAGTTTTTTTTCAGCATCTTCACCATGCTAAGAACAAGGGCATAGAGAAGATATGAAATAAAAGTCTATTTTACAACCTGTGATAACTGTGGGGAGAAAGTTAAAAACAGTGATTAGAATGAGGCTTTTGTGCCTGATGGATTTTGCTTTTCTAAACTTCCCAGTCTTCAATAGGATAGAAGTAGGCTATAGTGCTCCAGCTTCTTGCATTTTGAGTTTTAATGGTTTTGCCTTCCTTCCCCATTTTTGACCTAATTATTTTCTTACTATTCCTTCTTCCAAATATTGTTTTGGTCACAGAGCATTGGGGAATGGGTGGTTTTCTTTGCCGATGGTGTGATGGGCTATGAACTTTTCCATTCTTCTCATTCCTGTAGGACTGAATGTGGGACTAGCTGGTGTTACTCCACTTTGACCTAAAAATTCCTTTCTGTTTGGGAGGCAGAGATCACTCTTGGAAAGTTCCTCTGTGTCCCAATGTTAGAAGAGAGAGCAAATTGGACATCTTGAAAGGTAAAGAGCCCGATGATGAGCACGTAGCTTCTGTGATTCAGTCTGTGCATTTTGGATTTTGTTCCTGCTTCTGTAGGGTCTCTTGTAAGTTAAAACTATATTTGTTCATTACTGTAGCAGTTCCCAAGGCAGAGGTCATCAAGTTAAATGCAAGTCATAACTGTAAGTGCAATTACCTTGTACTTTCCTATGAACAGGGACTTCTGCAATAAATTATTTCCTAGGAAAGGCAGATGGTAAGAAGCTAAACAAGTATTTATTGTGTCATC
Source organism: Monodon monoceros (assembly GCF_005190385.1). Classification (NCBI taxonomy): domain Eukaryota; kingdom Metazoa; phylum Chordata; class Mammalia; order Artiodactyla; family Monodontidae; genus Monodon; species Monodon monoceros. The sequence continues at coordinate 74,802,319 of NW_021703774.1, read as the reverse complement.
ATTGATTTGTATGAATGTGAGGCAAGAGTAGCAATACACAAGCCTCAAGCTCATTATAATAAACAAATCAACCAGCATTTGTTGAGTTTCTTTTGGGCCCTGAGATGATGACCCTTTCCTCAGGGGGTTCCCTGACTATATATAACAGGGAAACAATTTTTAAAGTGTTCTAACAGTGTCATGAGTGTAATGCTGTGGGGCCATGGAGGACATTCCTGGGGATAGTTTGGAATCAAGGAAAATTTCACAAAGAAGGGATATTTGTGCTGACATTTTACTTTGGGTAGCCATTACTCTAAATGATGATAGATGACGTTCGTTTTTGAATGGTTAAATTCTGTCGAAACTCTTGAGCTTGATATAAATTTACTTGCTTGCTTAAAGTTTGTTAGCTTGAAGGACAGTAGGTGAGTTTTTACTCTTTGAATATGAAAACATATATTAGCATTTTGTTTGGACCAAAGTTTTCTATATAAGTCCATAGTATAGTTTTCTTTTCTCCACATGTTTGGGAAAGATTGGTTCTTCCTATTGTGTGCTTTTTCTAAGAGGAAGCCTTTGAGTAGTTGGCATGCCAGAAGTTAAGAATGAGCTAGGAATGGAATCCTGAGGCCTTTTAGTTCCACATTCTAAGTTTGATACTATGCCTTTTATGGTGTAGTGGTCATAGCATAGAAACGAAATTTGTTAAACATGACATAGTTGTAATAAACTTGACTTCTTAGAGCAGGAGAGTGGAAAAGGATCATTGGAAGAGTTGAAATCGGAATTATAGAGGTGATTCTGACCTAAGTTAGACTAATTTGTGAATTTATTTACAACTTTGTTGTAACCTTATAGAGTTTCCTTTTAAAGATTCCTAAATAATTTGGCTTTAGGACAATCTGGAACTTGGTTCTTCCTTGCCATTTCAAAACTATAAATTCTGGGCAAAGGGGGAGGCTTGGTGTTATAATTCTAGTTTACAAGGACTAATGTTGGAAATTGTTCTGCCTGGTGAGTTACTTAGTGTTTTATTGAATTATCTAGCTCAAGTCAGTATAGCATTTCACACACAGTAGGCTCTCAAGCAAAGGAAATCATATGGTCCTGTTGTTCAGTCATATGTTCCCACAAAAGTATGTGAAAATAAATTTCCTTGCTGCATGCTTGACATGTAGAGTTACAGTTGAGAGTAGGGAGGAACTGTGAATGGTGTGCACTTTGTGAATTCAAAAGTGTATCTGGAATTTTGAATCTTTCACCTTTACAGTCAGCTCTCAATTCTCTGTACTAATTAGGAATGGGAAGAAGCAAAAATGTGAGGGGTTTTTTTCCTACTAAATGTTCAGAAAAGTAGAAAAATTGATTTTATTTTTTATTAATATTTTTCCAGTTTCTGAAAAGAAAATATGCAGTTGAGAAGGAGGGAAAGTCACAAGGCCCTTGAGATACCTACAGATTGGATAATATACCCTGTAATAATTGGAAGGTGATTCTGTTTACATGGGAGGCGATAACTTCCTCTTAAACTAATACTCTAGAATAAATAGGAAACCTGTTCTTCTCTTAAGATAGTAACAATGATACTATTGATTTTTTCCCTAATCACTTAGAAACTCTTCTTCTTTATTTTATCCTCATCCAGGTGAGGGTCACCTTTGAGACAGGGGTTCCTGGACTCCGCAAGCTCCTCCCCTCCAGGATGAGCACTGCTGTATCGTGACCCTTGGGGTTTTGGTGAGTAGCCTGATGGATGATAGCACTAGAGAGCATGCGTGGCTTAGAAAGATGATCTTGGGGAAAAGCTTCAACTTTTATTCAACAGATATTTTTTGAGCAAATAGCACGTGTCAGACACTATAGTAAGTGCTAGGAATACAAGGATGAACAAATCAGTCTTGATCCCTGCCTTCATGGAGCCTAGCATGAGAGATGAATGTTACGCAAATGATCACATAATCATACAACATGGGAAATGTTGTGAAGGAAAAACACAGGATGCTATGAAAAGAGCGTAATGGAGAATTTTGTCTAGATTAGTGGCTATACAGTATCCTTTCTCTCTGAAGAAGAAACACTGAAGCTGAGATTTTCTTCACTCAGCAAAAATATTCAACTTGATATGGAAGGTTAGGGGTGAAGGAGAGAGGTGTGAAGAATGACTCCAAATTTCTGTCATGAGCAGCTGGGTGGATGAAGGTGCCATTTACTAAAACATAGAAAACTGAAGGGAAAATACTTTTGGGAGGGAGGCTATATACAGAAGAAGAATTCATCTTTGTCTTTGTTAGGTTTCAGACATCTAGTGAGATGTCAAGTTGGCAGTTGTGTATACAGGTCAGCAGAGCAGAAGCTGAGCCGGAGATGGAAATTTGGGAGTTGTTGGCATGTAAAGAGCTTATAGAATAAGAAGAGAAGACGCCCCAGGGTAGAGTCGTGAGCAACTCAAAATTGTAGAGATTGGATAGAGAAGGGGCCAGCAAAGGAAGCAGATGAAGAGTGACTTGAGAGGAAGGAGGAAGACTGGGAAGGTGTGGTATTATGGGAACCAACAGAGGGGAGTTTCAAGAAGGAAGTGATCAACTGGCAGAGTCTATGAGATGGAGTAAGATGAGGTTAGAAAAGCGGTCAGTGGTGACCTTAACAAAAGTCATGGTTTTTGTGATCTGTGGATAGAAGTTGGTTTAAAATGGTTAAAGGGTGAATGGCAAGTAAGGAACTGAAGACTGTGTCTTATCAACTCTGGTAGAGAATCTTGGCTCCAAAGGGGAATAGAATGCCAGAGCTGGTTTTGTTTGGCTTTAATTTTTTTTTTTTTTTTCATCTGGAAGATACTACAACATGTCTGAAAGCTGATTGGAAATATCCAGGAGATGCAGGATGTAGAGAGGTGGCCACTGGAGAGAGTGAGGGTGCTCAGTAAGCTGGAAGGGTTGGGACCTAGACCACCTGTGGTAGGACTGACCTTTGGGGAGAAGTGGGCTTTTTTTTCGGTTTCATTAATAGGGAAGAAAGATGGGAAGGTACTGATAAAAAGAGATTTGCAGATTTGGTGGTGAGGAATCCTGCCTGGTTACTTCTCTTATCCCTGTTAAGTCCTGGGCAAGGCCATGCACTAGGAGAGGAGGATGATGGTTGGAGACGGCGAAGGTAAGAAATGCCATTAGGCAGGATGGGTGAGCTTGCTAGAGAATGGCAGTAGTCATGGCTAACCTGAATGTTTATGTTGTGCTGCTGAGCATTTTCTGTGTACTGGCTCACCTTGTCCACCAAGTCCGTGCTTAGCCAGGCACTGCAGTGATGAAGAGCATGGCCAGTGTCTGGCTGAATGCCAGCTCCACCACTGACTGGGGTGTGACCCAACTTACTTGGGCAAATTACTTACTGTTTCAGAGCCTCAGTTTCCTCATCTCTAAAATAGGGATAGTAGTAGGACCTGCCTTCTGTGGTTGTTGTGAATGAGTTAGTATGTACACATAGTAAAAATTTTAAGAATTATTTAAGAAGAAAAGAGAGAAAAATTATATAAGCAGATCCTAGAGTTAGGAGATTTAGTTATACTGGGGAAATATCTCTCCCTGGCTACAATTAACCATTCTGTGGAAGATCTTTTCTAGTCCTTAAAGGTAAACATTTGAGCACTAACCTGCAAATGTAGGAGCTGAAAGAGTCTCATTTTATTCTTTGGTGTTGTATGATAAGATACTTGGCAGATTTCTTGCTTGCTTGTTTTTGGTGTCAGGCTAAAGCTAGGGTGACTTATTTCAACAACTCCCTTGGATTAGGGGTTAAAGCACCTGGATTTTATTCCCATCACTAGGTGAGCCCACAAGCTTGTTTCAGCCTTCTGTGCTGTCTCTCCACCCATAAAGTAATGGTAAGGAGATGGCTTAGAGGAAAGAGCAGGTCAGAGAGCACTGATGCGAAACCTGGGAGAAGCCCATTCACACCTGTGTGCTCCGTCCGTTCATCTGTAAAATGCCGTTGATTATTATTATTAGAAATAATCTTTGCTACCAGCTCATCAGAAATGCCTGGCACATTGAGGTGATTTGATATTTGTAATATGTTTAGAGTTTCTTTGGAAGGAGAGTGCAACACAAGTGCCAGGTGTTTCTGCTCTGAGAGGAACTGGGTACATCACCAAGAGTCCAACCACATTCTTAGTACATCATGCTGAGTATTATAGAAAAACCGAAGAACTTTAAAACAAGGTTCTTGTCTTCAAAGAGCATAGTCTACATAGGGAGATAAAAAATACACGTGGGGGCTTCCCTGGTGGCGCAGTGGTTGAGAGTCCACCTGCTGATGCGGGGGACGCGGGTTCGTGTCCCGGTCCAGGAGGGTCCCGCGTGCCGCGGAGCGGCTGGGCCCGTGGGCCATGGCCGCTGGGCCTGCGGGTCCGGAGCCTGTGCTCCGCAGCGGGAGGGGCCGCAGCAGTGAGAGGCCCGCGTACCGCAAAAAAAAAAAAAAAAAAACAAAAACACATGGGACTATTCAATTCGACGTATGATTGAGTGCTAGAATGTGTGATGCAGACAGAAAGTACCAGAAGAAGTTACAGAAGGGGACTATATAGGTGATAACTTCTTTTTTTTCCTGAGGTGAATGTTTTCTGATGGCTTTGTCCATGCAAGATTCATTTACCACTTCTGTTTTACCAGTGATTCCCGATGTTTAGTGGGAGGTTACAATATGGTGTATGATCATATATTATATTGAACTTGACAACCACAATCAGTTTTATAGTCTAAACTGGAAAAACAAAAAAAGCTAAAGGTGGTGGGGGATAAACATACAACCTTAAATATAATCAAGACCAAAATATTTTTAGGATGCTTTCTCCCAAGGTCAGCATAGAAACATTCCGTAACATTGTATTCTATTTCTTTTTCCTGACTTCTTCATTTAAAAGAAAAAAACGTGATTGTATGCACTCAGAACTTCCATAAATTCCTTTCATGGTCTCAGGTAAAATCGCTGGGACTGTTGCAAATTTCTAAATGAAGAAATAGACATCTAACACTTGACAATGATCATATTCAGTGCCAAGTCCTAGAATATAATGGGCCCTCCCAATTTTAGTCCAGTTCTTGAGGCCTCTCAAAGTGTATGTAACACCTAAGCTACTTCTAACTCCCTTTGATTCTTTAGCCACTAATCCTGCATCTAATATCCTCATTCAATCCTATACCCCATGGATAAGATACCAGAAGGTAGAGCGGGAGGTGCGGGGGGACAGTGGTTACCAAAAAACCACATTGGAACTGCCCTGGAAGGAGCAGTGACTGAAAGTGTATCTTGGTTTTCCCTGTTTAGGCTTCCCTAAATAAAGGGCTTTCTCATTTGTTCTCTGGCTAGGTTTGGGAATATTTTCTTGACCTTTATGCTTCAAATTAGCCTTGCAAATTGGCTCAAAAAATATCTTAGCCTTCAAAGATGTTCTTTTACCTTCCGCATTATGGATCATTCCCATGCTTACCCATGCCTACAGCTCCTGTCATTAAGCAGTGAGAACACAGGACACGTACTCAGCATAATTTAGTAGAAAGATGATAGAAATCAGGGGACAGAACTGATTGTATTGGCTCAATAGTTGATTTCAGAAGTACCTCCTTTAATGTCTCCCCACCCTGAGGCCCTGAGAATATAAACAGAGAGTAATTTGTTTCATGGTTTGAAATTGGGTTGGGTTGGTTACATTTCAGAGCCATCAGAGGTGAAACACCAGATAGTTGCTATGGATTTGGAGTACTCAGTGGTTTCAAAGCATTGTTTTGAAGAAAGAAAAACCCAGGTTTTTGAGGGTTTTGTATTTGGACGTAGAGAAATGTAAGGGAGGATATACGGCTAAAGATAAAAATGTCTTTCTCATCTGCTTACAAATGCCTGGTACACGAAGCTTGGGTGGGAGGCTTGTATGCTTGGCAGAAAGTCTTAGTCACCCCTCAGCTGCATTAGCACCAGGGCCTTTTGGCCGGAATATGAACATCTCCCTTTTCTTTAACCCTGATGGAAGCTGAGGAACCATCTAGCTCTGCACCATCAAGTTGGCGGTGCTTTAGCCTTGGTCCTGCTGTAAGGGTGTTTGATGTCTCTGTTTTTGCTCTTTTTGCTCCCAGTGTGCCCTGGAGATGCGAGATTTTCCTTTGGCAGCAGGAGGCACACACCCAGAGAATGCTGGAGCCGCAAGGGGACAGGACCCACTTCCACAGCGGAGAAAAACAAAGAGGAAAAAGGCGTGCAGGTGGCCAGCGCTAAGGGACTCACCCAACAAGCAGTGGGCCACTGCCGCTGTCCTCAGCAGCTGCTTCTGCTGCAGCCCGAGAGGAACTCGGTGAGCCCGTCCCTGTTTGTGGCTGCAAGCTCAGGATTTCAATCAATGCATTCCAGTAACCCTAAAGTGAGGAACTCTCCGTCAGGAAACACACAGAGGTGAGGGCTAGGGCCTGGCCCAGCTGCCCTTTCGGGATGTCATAGTGGACCGTGAATGCTCATTGGTGGAACAACATGTTGAATTAGAAGCGAATGGGGAAAGAAAAAAAGATAAGTAAATAGTGATAGAATAGTGAATCAGAGTTTAGGTTAGAATTTTCCTCTGTTATTATTTGTCCATTATTACCTGGCCGCTCCTATTTACCACCCCTCTCCTCACCAAAACATAAAGAAAAAGACCTTAAAGACCAGCCAGTACAGTGAGCTAAACTTGGCAAATGAGGAAACCGAGACCTGGAATGGTGAGGAGGCCTAAGGTCCTAGAATTAAACACCAGTCCCTGGACTCCCACCGTGAGGCTTTTTCCTCTGTTCCATGGAAGTTAAGCTGACGCCCTAAAAGAATTGTTTCCTTCTCCCCTGGCGGCAGTGGTTAGTGTGTCTGCTCTGGTGTGATCCTGCTTGTTCAGGGAGTATGTCCTGGAGGGTTTCCCTAACCTGCCAGTCATGGGCAGGTTTCCTCGCGCTCTCCTGGACCTGCTCGTATTTTCCAGCAGGGAGGCTAGTCTCCTGTTACAGCTGTTCCTTGTCATCAGCCGAGGGGCGGGTGGTATTTTGATCTTAACGATGTCTGTTTGTTTACTCTGAGCTAGTCTTAGTGTGAGAGTCATTTCTCTATGTACATAGAAACCGTTGTCCTTTATTGACAGAAGCCCTAGAGATGGGTCCCCATGTGACTCTAGGGTTCCCAAGGCCTGGCAGGCCACTCTGCTTGATCCTCCTCTCTGTTGAGAGCTCTGAGATGAGAGCAGGGGAGGAGGGAGCAAGCAAGTGGCTGCGATGAAAGGTGGGGTGGTTACTTAGTGGTCCAGGTCTCCTTGACCTATGATAAAAATCAGTCCTCCCTAATTTGTGCTGCCCAGTTGCATCCGGTGTCTGATCTCCCTTTGTTATTTGTCTCTTTTAGTAGCCCTAAGTCAAAGCAGGAGGTGATGGTCCGTCCCCCTACAGTGATGTCCCCATCTGGAAACCCCCAGCTGGATTCCAAATTCTCCAATCAGGGTAAACAGGGGGGCTCAGCCAGCCAATCCCAGCCATCCCCCTGTGACTCCAAGAGTGGGGGCCATACCCCTAAAGCACTCCCTGGCCCAGGTGGGAGCATGGGGCTGAAGAATGGGGCTGGAAATGGTGCCAAGGGCAAGGGGAAAAGGGAGCGAAGTATTTCCGCCGACTCCTTTGATCAGAGAGATCCTGGGACTCCAAACGATGACTCTGACATGAAAGGTATGTCTATAAGATATTTGAGACTCAGAGGGAAGTAGGTATTCCTGAGGAAAGGCCTCTGACACTGGTGGATGCCAGAGAGCCTAATAGCAGCCAAGTGGGGAGAGTAGGCGCATCAGATTCAGGAGTTCTCGCAGTTTAAGATGGAACTATTTCTGGTCGTTTTCCTACTAACTGAAGAATAGTTTGGAACCACCTTGTTGACTTCTTGCTCTTGAGGATGTAAGCGTTTTAGGATGTTCCACGGCCCTAGCCACGTTCTCGTGGATGTTTCTGGCCTCCGTACTCTTTGTACTTAAGTGTCAAGCCGGTAGCTCCAGTTTGTCTATGCCAGGGTCCACCCTGGAGCGGTCTGTCTGACACTCCTCTTCTCCATCAAATTCATCCTTCAAGACTTGGCTTTTGTGCACTCTGGCTGCCATTTGGCCAGAGTTGTAGGCACAAGAGGCAGCCTTGGCACTAGTCCAGGTTTGTCACAGTCAGTTTCAGTGTGGCAGGAACGAGTGGCTACATGTAGTAGAGATACAGTAGGCACCAAAATGGAGTGAGCCAGAAAGAGTATAGGACCAATGGCTGTGGTTTTAGGCTTTTTCCTCCTAGTATAAAATAAAAAATCTTAACTATAGGCCAGAACATGAAACTAGTATTCAAGCAGTGGAAGTGTTACTTCCCGACCCAAATTTGAAATGAGAACCTGGGTGATCGTTCCCCTGTCTTTCCTTTCTTCTTCAGGTTTTTGTAGGAGGCCTGTTACGAGCGCCAGCACTATGCTGGGGGCTGGGGGTGCCATGGTCAGCAAAACAGAAACAGTTGCTATCCTCAAGGGTTTGAATGCACCTAGACAGCAGATCATTAAACAATTACAGTAAATTTGATAAATGCTGAAATAAGGGGCGTTAGGGGGCTATGGGTTCAACTAGCAGGGGCAGCCAGTCCAGGAGGATCCAAAAGGGGTTTCCAGGAAGGAGGGACATTTATGCTAATATCTGAAGAATGCATAGTAGAGAAGTAAGGAGGTGGGGGAAGAGTGCTTTGTAATTAGTCATTTAGGGAGAAGTGTTTTTATGAATAGAAGAGGTTTCCTCTTAGCAAGGTACTTCCTCCTTGAAATTCTCAAGGTGTTTGCATTATGATGCTGTAAATGCTGGCAGAAAAAAGAGTTTTATTCTTTCTATGACATGACTCTTTTCATTCTTTTAGAATGTAATTCTGCTGACCACATAAAGTCCCAGGATTCCCAGCACACGCCACACTCGATGACCCCGTCAAATGCTACAGTCCCCAGGTCTTCCACCCCCTCCCATGGCCAGACTACTGCCCCAGAGCCCACACCTGCTCAGAAGACTCCCGCCAAAGTGGTGTATGTGTTTTCTACTGAGATGGCCAATAAGTAAGTTGATGGCTATGTCTTGCTATTGGCGTGGCTTGCGTGTTTGGGCATCTAAGTTCTTACTCCCTTTGAAGTTTGATCCTTTTTTTGCCCACTTGTATTATTACTTAAAGTTAACGCTACAGAAAGAGGTAAAATAAAATGTAAAACCTCCCCACCCCTACTCCCCAGAGGCAACCATTGATGATACTTCCTTGGCTTTCCTTCCAGAAATTTTTTGTGCTTGTACAAATATACATATATATACTTTTCTAAGCACAAAAGGGATTGATTGCACAATATACACTTTTCTGCAACTTAGTATTCTTTTTAAAATGACACAAGTAATGTCCATTTTGGAATAATTAGAAAATGTAAACAACTAAAAAAAAATCTCAGGAATTTACAGAGATAACTACTGTGAACATTTTGGTACATATGTCTCTAGTGGATGGATGGGTCAATGGATATTTATTTATTTATTTAAAATGTGAATATACCCTAGTTTTTTTCATTTAAGATTTTAAAAATTAAGATATAGAATGAATCTTGGCAGCGTTTAATTATTATTAGGTGTGAGAATTCATTTTACCCTTCTTGGGTTGGGATTTTGAACTAGGATGCTCTATAAAACGCCTACTAGAGTGGATGGCTTTGAAGGAGAAAATCCTGGGGGTTTTTAGTACCTCTTTTGAGATTGGCTAATGGCTATCTTTTAATTTCAGAAGTTTGATGGTAAATGATAGACAAATAATGAAAACCTTTTTCTCTTGATTTCTTCTCATTCAACATTGCTGGTGGTTCTTTATACTTCTCCTTCCTCTCTTATACCAGTTTAATCGGGTTAAAGTGCTTTAAATTTACAGTTAGTGAAATAGGAACAAGTCCTAGTGTGTGCATTTCTTCTGTCTTTGCAGAGCTGCAGAAGCTGTATTGAAGGGCCAGGTTGAAACTATTGTCTCTTTCCACATCCAGAACATCTCTAACAGCAAGACAGAGAGAAGCACAGCCCCTCTGGTATGTCATTTTGGAAACGGAATAATGGTTTAAAGGTTCTGCAGTGACTGTAAAGGTGGGAGATGGTGAATTTCACTGATAGGGAGATAGTCTTTTTTTTCTTCTCCCAGTTTTATTGAGATACAACTGACCGACAGCACCATATAAGTTAAAAGTGTACAGCCTACTGTGCTGTATACTGTATACTTTAACTTACATACGTGACGAAATGATTACCATCATCTCATATAGATACAAAATTAAAGACATAGAAAAAAAAATATTTTTTCCTTGTGGTGAGAACTCTTAGGATGTACTTTCTTAACAGCTTTTATATAGAACATATGGTAGCATTCATTATATTTATCATGTTGTACATTACATTCTTAGTACTTATTTATTCTATAACTGGAAGTTTGTGCCTTTTGACTACCCTCCTCCAATTCTCCCTCCCCCAGCCCTCCCACTTCTGGTAACCACAAATCGGATTTCTTTTTCTATGAGTTTTTTTGTGGTCATTGACCTGCAACACTATGTTAGTTTGTGGTATACACGTAGTGATTTGATATTTCTATACATTTCAAAATGATCACCATGATAAGTCTAGTTACTGTCTATCACCATACAAAGATATTACATACTCATTGACTGTATTCCCCACACTGTGCATTTCATACCCGTGACTTATTTATTTTGTAACTGAAAGATTGTACCTTTTAATTTTCCTCACCTATTTCTCTCCTCTCCCCAACCCCCATCTCCTCTTTCAGCTACCTGTTTGTTCTCTGTATCTATGACTCTGTTTCTGTTTAGTTAGGTTTGTTCATTTGCTTTGTTTTTTAGGTTCCACATGTAGGTGAAATGATACAGTATTTGTCTTCCTCTGTCTGACTTATTTCACTTAGCCTAAACCTTCTAGGTCCATCCATGTTTTTGAAAATGGCAAGATTTCATTCTTTTTTATGGCCAAGTAATATTCCATTGTATATATGTACCACATCTTCTTTATCTGTTCACCTATTGATGGGCACTTAGGTTGCGTCCATATCTTGGCTATTGTAAATAATGCTGCAGTGAACATAAGGGTACATGTATCTTTTCTAATCGGTGTTTGTGTTTTCTTTGGATAAATACCCAGGACTGAAATTGCTGGATTGTATGTTAGTTATATTTTTAATTTTTTGTGGAATCTCCACACTGTTTTCCATATTGGCTACACCAGTTTACATTCCCACCAACAGTGTATGAAGGTTCAATGGGAGATAATCTTGATGGTATAAACTACATTTTGAGCATTTAACCTAATTGTGTGGTTTTAGGCATATCACACTGCATTGGCCTTTTCTACTAACACGCTGATATATTGATGAATTACTAGGAGAGAAGAGGTACAAAATAAAAAAGGAGATATTTAGATCTCTTAGGATTTCCGTCGTGTAGCCATCTCTGGGAAATTCTGAATTCAGACCCTCTGTAAAGAGCAGGATTTTAAAAAATAGCAAACACTCTTGAGGTACTTGAAGAACAGAGAAAAAGCAGCAACAAAAACTGCAGTACTGGAGTACGTGCTGATGATACCATAATTAAGGTCTCAGTGACTTTCAAAATGATTCTTATTTATTTCAAAGTGAGAGAACCATTGAATGCTTTTAATTGCTTGATATTTCCAAAATTATAGTAAATGTTAGTCTGTTTCCTCTCTGGAACTTAAGCACCTACTATAAATTACATTAGAAAATGCATATAATGGTTGTTTTAATACATGTAGTGTTCCAAATTGAACCAAAAGATATTTCTTGTGTCTCACATTGTCAAGGCATTGCACCGAATGCTGTGGGGACACTAGAGGTTCAAGATACAGTCCCTGCGTTCAGGAAGCATAAAATCTAAAACTTGGATGAGTCTTAAACATGGGAAAAGTTAAATGACAATAAACGACTGAAGTGACAATTCAATACAGAATGGATGACATTTCGTCCTTGTTGTATATGAACATAGAAGTCCCCCCCTGTGACATAGCAGACTTAGGCTTTCCTAGGCCTAGGAAAAGAATTTCATGTCCCTCTGCATCTCTGCTACTCAAGGGTAGACGATGGATATATATAATATTTTAAATGTATATATTTTTAAATTTATACTTTAAAAATATTTGTTTATTTATAATTTATATTGTTTTGGAATGCACGGGGCACATTGCAACTCAAACCGACATTTTACTGACTTAATGACAGATCTTAAGTCATTAAGACAGTTTTCACCTCCACCTTCTCTGGTACTAAAATGAAATCAGAAAAGGAGTTTATAAGGAGTGAATTGGGAATAGTCCAATCACCATTGCTCCAAATCTAAAATATAAAGGGTGGTACTAAACTGTTTCTTCTGTCACGGTCACCTTGTAGGAAATCAGTGACCACCCTTAACAACAAAACCAAACTTAAACTAGCACTGGAGAGAAAATTAAGGTGACCTCCACACTCCAGTTAAGGAGTCAGAGAGACAGAGGACACTGCAACATCCAGAGTCATCCAAGTTCAGCCAGTCTTACCCCACCAGTCTCGGTCTGCAGACACAGATGCGTGGAGAATACCAGCAAGTGGAACATTTGCATACATACCCACGGAACATGAACTGTTCGTGTTCAGGGATATGTATGATGATTCCTGTACAAATCTGCGCCTTGATAAATGTTCCAGAGAGTAGGTGGGGATGTAAGTAAGAGTGTTAGGGGTTTGGAAATACAGGCTGGATTAAGCGAACAGGTAGGAGCAAGTAAACATCAAAAAGGGATCACGCGGCTCACTGGAGGCTGGTGAGAGATCCCTTGATGGAGTCGCTAGACTGGGCCTGTCTGTTCTTCATTACCACCCTTCTCTAGTACCAGTACCTCCAGCAGTGCCGAGGTGTAGACTCAGAACATTACGAGCCCCTCTTCCAGACACTGACAGCGTCCGTGTCACCTATTGTAGGTGAGCATGCCTTTACCCAGGACTTAGTATAGCATCGGTACTTAATAAATAATAATAAGGCAATCATCCAGCCTGTAGAAAGGGCCGCGTGCTGTCTATTGGAAAGAACAGATCAAGAGACACCACGAGCTAGATAGCCTCAGATTTCTCTGCAGACCCTTCCTGCCTACAGATGGTCTTACTACAGTTAATGTACAAATTCTCGAATGGAATCAGTGATCACAAACTGAAAACAGAAATCGGAGATGTCAGGCCTCTGGAAACTCAAGGATAGGAGTACTTCACTAGTCACCGTGCCAGGGGAAACACTGAAGTGGAGCGGCCGTACCTCCCGCCTCTGACGGGCAGAGTACAGAGCTGGAGGTGACAACGACTTTCTCTTTCAGTTGAAAACATTAGACTTTTTGATTGACAATGAGAAGTCTACATACCCAGTTATACTTTCGGGGAAAGAAAAAGGTGTTAGGCACAGCCTCCCACATACCAAGAAACTAATCTCTCCCTGAATCAGAAACACATAGTAGACATGTGATATCAAACCTGTTCCTCGAAATAGATACTCAAATGTATTCACTTTGGCAGCGTGGCTTTCCCTTGGCATGCTTTAAAGTTATTCAGCAAGGGAAAGAGGATGCCGTTTGACAGCAAAGTGTGAGAAAGAAATCAAAATGTCTGCATGTCCAGAGTGGGGTTGTACATGAGCAGTTTCTACAGCAAGTGTCAGTGTAGATTTATGTGGCTGGGACAAGTCCTTTATAACATATCTTGCTCTTTTCATTGCCCTTCTGTTCAGTTCACCAATGATTTTTAAAATCTCGTTTATCTTCAGAACACACAGATATCTGCCCTTCGGAATGATCCGAAACCTCTCCCACAACAGCCCCCCGCTCCAGCCAACCAGGACCAGACTTCCTCCCAGAACACCAGACTGCAGCCAACTCCACCCATTCCGGCACCAGCACCCAAGCCTGCCGCCCCCCCGCGTCCCCTGGACCGGGATAGTCCTGGGGTAGAAAACAAACTGATTCCTTCTGTAGGCAGCCCTGCCAGCTCCACTCCACTGCCGCCAGACGGTACCGGGCCAAACTCGACGCCCAACAACCGAGCAGTGACTCCCGTTTCCCAGGGGAGCAGTAGCTCTTCAGCAGATCCCAAAGGCCCCCCACCTCCACCGGTGTCCAGTGGAGAGCCCCCCCCGCTGGGAGAGAACCCCGACGGACTGTCTCAGGAGCAGCTGGAGCACCGGGAGCGCTCCTTACAAACGCTCAGAGATATCCAGCGCATGCTTTTCCCTGATGAGAAAGAATTCCCGGGAGGACAGAGTGGGGGACCCCAGCAGAATACTGGGGTGTTAGATGGACCTCAGAAAAAACCAGAAGGGCCAATACAGGCCATGATGGCTCAATCCCAAAGCCTAGGTAAGGGACCTGGGCCCCGGACAGACGTGGGGGCTCCATTTGGCCCTCAGGGACACAGAGATGTGCCCTTTTCTCCGGATGAAATGGTTCCACCTTCCATGAACTCCCAGTCTGGGCCCATTGGACCCGACCACCTGGATCACATGACCCCTGAGCAGATAGCGTGGCTGAAACTGCAGCAGGAGTTCTATGAGGAGAAGAGGAGAAAGCAGGAGCAAGTGGTCGTGCAGCAGTGCTCCCTCCAGGACATGATGGTCCATCAGCACGGGCCGCGGGGAGTGGTCCGAGGGCCTCCCCCTCCGTACCAGATGACCCCCAGTGAGGCCTGGGGGCCTGGGGGTGCAGAGCCCTTTGCTGACGGGATCAACATGCCCCATTCTCTGCCCCCGAGGGCCATGGCTCCCCACCCCAACATGCCAGGTAGCCAGATGCGCCTCCCTGGATTTGCAGGAATGATGAACTCCGAAATGGAGGGGCCTAATGTCCCCAACCCAGCATCTAGACCAGGTCTATCTGGAGTCAGCTGGCCAGACGATGTGCCAAAAATCCCAGACGGTCGAAACTTCCCGCCTGGCCAGGGCGTCTTCAGTGGTCCTGGCCGAGGGGAACGTTTCCCAAACCCCCAAGGATTGTCTGAAGAGATGTTTCAACAGCAGCTGGCAGAGAAACAGCTGGGTCTGCCCCCGGGGATGAGCATGGAAGGCATCAGGCCCGGCATGGAGACGAACAGGCTGATCCCAGGCTCCCAGCGACACATGGAGCCGGGGAATAATCCCATCTTCCCTCGAATACCAGTAGAGGGCCCGCTGAGCCCTTCTAGGGGTGACTTTCCAAAAGGAATGCCCCCACAGATGGGCCCCGGTCGGGAACTCGAGTTTGGGATGGTTCCTAGTGGGATGAAGGGAGATGTCAGTCTAAATGTCAACATGGGATCCAACTCTCAGATGATACCTCAGAAGATGAGAGAGGCTGGGGTGGGGCCCGAGGAGATGATGAAACTCCGCGCCGGCGGTGCAGACATGCTGCCTGCTCAGCAGAAGATGGTGCCCCTGCCTTTTGGCGAGCACCCTCAGCAAGAGTATGGCATGGGCCCCAGGCCGTTCCTCCCCATGTCTCAGGGTCCAGGCAGCAACAGTGGCTTGCGGAATCTCAGAGAACCAATTGGGCCCGACCAAAGGACTAACAGCCGGCTCAGTCATATGCCACCACTACCTCTCAACCCTTCTAGTAACCCCACTAGCCTCAACACCGCTCCTTCCGTTCAGCGCGGCCTGGGGCGGAAGCCCGTGGATCTCTCTGTGGCAGGCAGCCAGGTGCATTCCCCAGGCATTAACCCTCTGAAATCTCCCACGATGCGCCAAGTCCAGTCGCCAATGCTGGGCTCGCCCTCGGGGAACCTCAAGTCCCCCCAGACTCCATCGCAGCTGGCAGGCATGCTGGCGGGCCCAGCTGCTGCTGCTTCCATTAAGTCCCCCCCTGTCTTGGGGTCTGCTGCTGCTTCGCCTGTTCACCTCAAGTCTCCATCACTTCCCGCCCCGTCACCGGGATGGACCTCCTCTCCAAAACCTCCCCTTCAGAGCCCCGGGATCCCTCCAAACCATAAAGCACCCCTCACCATGGCCTCCCCAGCCATGCTGGGAAGTGTAGAGTCAGGTCAGTATGCTTTCATCCTCACAGTTGCACCTTAAAGCCAGAGATTGCAAAATCCTGATTTACATCCTTTAAGAAAACTGGTGTCTTAACCTGATTATGCAACCAAAGGAGGTGGCTTTTGCCAAGATGGACGTATTTGTGGCAGAGTGCGTAATCAGTACTTCCAGGGGGTTATGCTCTTAGTGCAGAATATGTTTCTCAGATGGGACTGGGAGGAAAGTGGGAAATGTGTGTCATTTCACTGAATGATTTACATTTGCACAGTGAACTCACAGTGGTGGAATAGAATGTCTCAACAGTGGGTAAATGTGCCTTTAAATACTAGATCCACCCACTTCAAAGGGCTGCCCTTCATCATGTCAAGAGAGTCTGAGTATCATCCCAAGCAAAGAGGAGAGGCTGCTGAGAGACTTGAGTGGTTCTCGTAAATATGTGTTGACCATAGAAACTGTTACCGAAACATTCTCCTTGGTAAACTGCTGCTCTCAGAGATCAGCTACAATTTATTAGTATTTTCTTCCTAGGAGAAGCTCTCACTGATGATGGTGGTTTTGTGAATGGGACCAGAGGTGGTCAGTGGAAGATGAGCACTGAGGTATAAATACTAGGTCTGTGCTGTCTCCACTTGAGGAAGACTAGAATCAAAATAGGATAGGAGATTTATCCTCCCAAGCTCAAGTGTGTCTCTCCGTTAGGTAGCAGTTCACAAAAGCGGTACAGTGGAGTTGCCCCCTCAGACCTTTTCAGTTCAGACATCTTGGTGGCAGAAAATCAATCAAGAGCGTGTGTAGGGCGATTCGGTTAGTACCTGGGGTGGGATTGCTAATCTGGCTTCCTAGCATACTAATGCCTGAATCGAATTCTAAATTGTGATTGGCAAGGGAAAGAGATCCATAAGAGTTGCCTGTAACCCATGGTTTTCCCAAGTTTGAACTAATATTTCTTATGCATTCTTGGTGCGTTTGTCTTCCCATCTGCTGAGCTGTCACCTCCATCTCACACTGCAGTCTCCCTCTGCACACACACGGAGCTTGACTAGAGACCGATGATTCACGTCCTGGGTCTAATAACACTGTCCTGTTCATCTGTCTCGTTCCTGGCCCTGCTCGTTCATAACGATAGGCCCAGTAGCTTTCAAGAGAAATCTAATTCCCTGCCCTTTTTTTATTTTGCTTTCTTCTCCTAGGTGGCCCCCCACCTCCTACAGCCAGCCAGTCTGCCTCTGTGAGTATCCCGGGAAGCCTTCCCTCTAGTACACCTTACACCATGCCTCCAGAGCCGACCCTTTCCCAGAACCCACTGTCTATTATGATGTCTCGAATGTCCAAGTTTGCAATGCCCAGTTCTACCCCGTTATACCACGATGCCATCAAGACCGTGGCCAGCTCAGATGACGACTCCCCTCCAGCTCGTTCTCCCAACTTGCCATCAATGAATAATATGCCAGGTAAGAAATCAGGAAGATAGGATATGGAGCTAGCTCTGGACAAAGGAAAACTTCTTGAAGTCTTTTCTTGATGGCTGGACGTTCACCAAGTTGGCAAAGTATACTATCTGAGTTAGTTTCAGTAAAACTAAAGTGTCTTGCCTAGAGGAAGAGAATGATCACAGTATTTTTTATTAGCTTAATTCAGTATTCGTTGATAAGAAAGCAGGCTTCTTTATAGTTCTTGTCACTTTCTTATGGAAGTTTTGATGCTTCTGTGTACCTAGATGCTTTTTTTTTTTTTTTTTTTTTTTTTTTTTTGGTGGAGGTTGGGGAGGTCCTCCTGGCACAAAACTGAGAGCGGTATCTTTTTAACATGCTGATCAGAATGTCTTTAGTCCTCAGATATTTTCCTGGAAGGGCAGCCTCAAACCACAAGCAGCCGCAGGATTTCAGACAATGGAAAGCCCCTATTTCCTAGAGAATCACTTTCTTTAGAACTAGAGAGAGAATAAAATTCCTCCCTTCCCTACTCATTCTGTTCTCCTTCACCCCTACACCTCCCATCTCCCCAAATCTCACTAATAGGACATGATCTGGGATGGTGAAGGTGGTCAGTAAAGAGACCGTGACTTTTGAGCCATGGGTTTCTGGTTCCAGTTCCATTCTGATTGTTAGGGATGCTCTTTATCATCAAGCACCATCCTTACCATTCTCAGTGGTTGACTCCATGGAGAGACCAAATATTTAAATGTCCCAGAGACCATAGTAGAACCTGTGTGTTTTCCTTTTCCATTAAAAGTTAGCTTTTCTTTACCATTTCACGTAACGTAGAGTTCGAAATGCTCTCTCTGTAAGGTAATATAAAATAGTGATGTCAAGTATCAATTGAAAAAGGCCTGTTTGGTTTCCTTGTTGTTGTTGCTGATTCTTAGACTCCTAGGACTGGTTAGTCCTCTTTCTCCGAAAAGGACCATACTAAGCCATCCAGGCAAATTGTTTTCTTCTGTATTAAATGTCTCCAATGAAGAAGACTGTACTCATTTGCATATTCACTTGTAACTTTTCACACAGGAGACTTTCTTCCTAGCTGTCTTCTATATACCTTTATGTCCTACAGTTTAAGACTCAATAATATATTGTCTTGTAGAGCTGTTGGTTTGTGTGCCCCAAAATGTATTATAATCTTATTGAGGGCAGAGATTGTGCATTGTATGTTTCCCCAGCACAGTACCGTGCACACTTGATGCACAATAGTTTGTTAATTTGATTTATGATAGTTTTCCTGAGTTGCTTTCGGTTAAGTTGATTCCTTTGATATCTTTATTTTTCTAGGACTGGGCATTAATACACAGAATCCTCGAATTTCAGGTCCAAACCCCGTGGTTCCAATGCCAACCCTCAGCCCAATGGGAATGACCCAGCCACTTTCTCACTCCAATCAGATGCCCTCTCCGAATGCCATGGGACCCACCATACCTCCTCATGGGGTCCCGATGGGGCCTGGCTTGATGTCACACAATCCTATCATGGGGCATGGGTCCCAGGAGCCTCCGATGGTACCTCAAGGACGGATGGGTTTCCCCCAGGGCTTCCCTCCAGTTCAATCTCCTCCACAGCAGGTTCCATTTCCTCACAATGGCCCCAGTGGGGGGCAGGGCAACTTCCCAGGAGGGATGGGTTTCCCAGGAGAAGGGCCCCTTGGCCGCCCCAGCAACCTGCCCCAAAGTTCAGCAGATGCAGCACTTTGCAAGCCTGGAGGCCCAGGGGGTCCTGACTCCTTCGCTGTCCTGGGGAACAGCATGCCTTCAGTGTTTACAGACCCAGATCTACAGGAGGTCATCCGACCTGGAGCCACCGGAATACCTGAGTTTGATCTGTCTCGCATTATTCCATCTGAGAAGCCTAGCCAGACACTGCAATATTTCCCTCGAGGGGAAGTCCCAGGCCGTAAACAGCCCCAGGGTCCTGGACCTGGGTTTTCGCACATGCAGGGGATGATGGGCGAACAAGCCCCCAGAATGGGACTAGCATTACCTGGCATGGGAGGTCCAGGGCCAGTGGGAACTCCGGACATCCCTCTTGGTACAGCTCCATCCATGCCAGGCCACAACCCAATGAGACCACCAGCCTTTCTCCAGCAAGGCATGATGGGACCTCACCATCGGATGATGTCACCAGCACAATCTACAATGCCCGGCCAGCCCACCCTGATGAGCAATCCAGCTGCTGCCGTGGGCATGATTCCTGGCAAGGATCGAGGGCCTGCCGGGCTCTACACCCACCCTGGGCCTGTGGGCTCTCCAGGCATGATGATGTCCATGCAGGGCATGATGGGACCCCAACAGAACATCATGATCCCCCCACAGATGAGGCCCCGGAGCATGGCCGCTGACGTGGGCATGGGTGGATTTAGCCAAGGACCTGGCAACCCAGGAAACATGATGTTTTAAGCTGCTAAGATTGGATGTGCCGATCCTTGTCAAGATGAGATTCCAGGTCCTGAGAGCTGCTTTGAGGGAGTTCCAGGAGTACTGTTGGTCATGCAATAGGAGAACAGAGACCCAAGGGCTGCTTTGGGGGAGGGGGGAACTCGAGAATGTATGGATTTATCTGAAAACAAATTATTCATTTAATCAACAGGTGTGTTTTTTTTAAGATTTATTTTTTAAAAATTATTTTTGTGGACTTGGGTATCCCATGATGGCACCTACTTTTGGGAATCTGTAGCCGTGCTTTGAGAATTGCCATGGGTCATGTGTTGCACCATTCTCTGTATGTTTACGTCCTTTGGACTGGCTTCTCCCAGGATTCTTTTCTGGTTTTGTTTTTGCTTTGGGCTTTATTTTTTGTGTGTGTACTGTACTATATTGTAAAAGGGATTTTAGCAGAGACTTTAGTCTTTGGGACAAGAGAACAGGAATGCTGGGCTGTTTACTTTAGGTGGAGAATCCATCTTCAGACCTTTGGACTATTTTCTTTCAACTCCAGTGTATAGAAAAACCAAACTACGACCTCAGAGCAGAGTATTAATGAAAAGCACAAAAAGAGGAACTAAGTTCAGCGAGGGGTGGGGGGAGGGGGGAGATTTTTCTTTTTAAAAATAATGATGCTTAGGACATTTGTTTTTCAGTTCAAGTGCTCTTCAGCACTGTCTGTCTCTCCCAATCTGAAGACCCACCTTCACATTTTTCTCTTGTTTTCCCTCCTCTCTCCTTCCCTATCTTCTTGGTTAAGTGAGTTTCCTCCTGTTGTGTCCCCCACTGGTGACCCCCTGCTTCCCTCCTCTCTTTTTCCCTTTGGCAGCTGCAATACACGGTGTTATTTTGGGGAAATAAATCTAACGAAGCCTCGCCTTCCATGCCGAGCGTTGTCCCGGCTCTGGGAGGGAAAGGTCTGTCTTTGGGATGCTCAATGGTCTTCTTTGCCCTTCGTCTTTTCTTCCCCAACCTACCCCTTCCCTGCCCACCTTGTTTTCTGTTCTCCTTTTATTAGGAATTCCCAAGTGAATTTTATTAATGTGGGAGTGGAACAGATGCTAAAAGCTATCCAAGATTTTGTTTTTGTTTTTAATTTTGTGTTTCCTTCCCTTTCCTCCCCGTCCCATGCGTCAAACGTTCTGTGTAACCTCCATTAAATTTGGTACAAAACCACTCACCAGAGCTGTGGTGTCAGAAAAATAAAA
This sequence comes from Monodon monoceros, assembly GCF_005190385.1. NCBI lineage: Eukaryota > Metazoa > Chordata > Mammalia > Artiodactyla > Monodontidae > Monodon > Monodon monoceros. Next base: position 74,781,106 of record NW_021703774.1, on the reverse strand, counting down.
TATATTGTTTCTTACAAAACTGAATTGCCTTTTTTGTCCATTTGGATTCCTGTTTGTTCAGTATTGGGCTTATTAGTTGCCATGTGACCCAGAAGCATAGTAGCTTTGTATCGGAGTTGATCTGGGTGAAGGTTAGTGGAAGTACATAAAAGTGCTTTTGCAGATGAAGCGTATTGCTTGCTGTTGAGGAGTAACTACTCGTGTAGACTGATCCTGTGCTGTTTCTGTCCCAATCAGGAAACCCTAGCTATAGGCAGAAGAGCAGCCCTGGTCCCCATGCCCCACCTCTAGAGGCAATTCATGGTCTTTACTGGGAATTTTTGTGAGAGCCAATGTAATGGTGTGAAGTAATTAAGAGGCCAAAGGTATATTTTTAGTTATTTGAGAAGCCATGAAATGTCCCTGGAGCTTGTCAAGGTGAAGCATTCTTACTGCACGCGCAATCGTGGGTCTCTGTCGTCCGTTCTGCTTCCCCACCTTGCTGCCTGTCCGCGTCCCCTCTGCAGGCCCTGCTCAGTCTACACAGTTCACTTCCACGCACACACCTTCGGCACGTCAGCGTGTGTCCCGCAAGGTGTGCCTCTAAGGGACCAGCTGTTTGTGTTTCTGTACAGTTAGGTTTGTTCTGGTGTGTGTATTTGAGTTGTAGGCGTCTTTAGCTAAGCAAGTGGGCATCTGTGTGCGTGTTTGTTCTCAGGTGAGAGAATCTAAGCGAGGAGCAGCAGGTGCAGAGTCGTCTGCAGACAGGCTTGTACAGATTGGGCTCTGCTGGTGTTCCACAGTCTGAGTTTTACCTGTGAATGTTTCTCTCTCTCCCCGAGAGTGTTCTGAGAGTCATTTTCTCTTCCACCTTCAGCAGCACTATTTTCTCAGTAACACAAGAGCCCCGGACCACAAAAGTGAGATTTAATTTGAGCACCTCCTCTACCAGTCACGTCCACTCTACTTGCGTTCCCTTGCAAATTCTTGAGGGGCCCTAGGAAGTAGGTCGTAATCATCTCATTTGCAGTTGAGAAAACTGGGCTCACTGGTTTAAGAATTCTGACACAATCAGATCTTTACAGAGGGTCCTGGGCGGTGAAAATTTTACCTTGTGGAGAAATGAGGAGAGTACAACGAGCATTTTGTTTCATGAATTTAGCCCTGTTCCTAGGTTCTCTGGCTTTGAAGTAATAGAAGAGAACAGGGAAACAGCTAGGCATGGGGAGCATGAGATGAGAGCCCTGAAAGGAAGGCTGGGACCTGGCGTTTGTCCACTGGTCCGGCTTCGTGGGCAGCCCCACTTCCTGCTGCATCTCATAGTGCTGTGGTCACTAATGCTGTGTGGTCCCTTTGCGTCTGTCCCAAGGAGGGAGCCAAAGGCAGGCAGGAGTCTTGTGGACCCTTGCTGGGAGAGGCTGGGGATGTGGCACTCCGCGCTGCCCCCTGCTGGAGAACTTGCAGCAGTGCAGACCAACTTACCCGTTTCAAAGGAGCTGGGTTTTGAAAAGACCCCTTCATAAATCTTCATTCACTTACATTATCAGCTTATACATTTCATCATGATGACATCTGATAAACCAAGTTCATTTGGGGTTTAAATGTAACAATTTCTAATTTGCCACTCTTGCTATGAAATAAAATCACATTTGAGAGGCTGGATGCTTTTGCATGGAGAACTAATGATGCAAGATTTTTTAAAAAATCAGCGAAGGGGTGATAAAGATGTTTCATGTCAACATAATCCCGTGAAAGCCAAGGCAGTCTCTCCCACTCCTGCCCCTGCCAAAATTTTGGGATTAAATGAAGGAGATACAATAATGATGTGTAACTTCATTTCTGGGGTAAGTGGTGAGGTGTGGATCATAGCATTATTTCTTAAGGACTAATGAAGCATATGTGGTATTTTCCCTAAAACAATGTGAAATAAAATTACTTTTTTAAAGGATCTGCACTTATAAATGAAAACAAGCAAACATAACTGAAGAGGCCTTATGAGGGGGTTGGGGCAAGAGAAAATAAGTTTTAAAACAATTTTACATATTTTAAAGCTATGATCCAAAAAATTGATCCAAAATTTCTCCCAGCCTCCCTGCTCTCCTGTACTTCTTGATACTGTGATCGTGATGCAACTTCTGTCATCAGGGCAGCTTCCTGGCCATGCGACCTGTGCAGCTGCACAAGGCCCGGCTTGGTTTAATGCCCTGCTGCCACATGTTGAAATTCTTAATAATCTTCGAACAGGGGCTCCACATGTCCATTTTGTACTGAGCCCCACAGATGAAGTAGCCGGTCCTGGCTGTTGTGAGAAATTCCAGCAGCTCCACAGCAGAGCTGGGATCCTGGTCTCTATCTTTATTCTTGCTTTCTCCTTCCCAGTGGTCGGGAGTACCCTAGACAGGGTGGGTACTGTGTTCCGTTTAAACTGTCTACACTTTAGTCACTTCCTTTTCCTTTTCTGACTACTTTTAAAGTGCTGAGAGGAGAGGAAAGCTGTATTTAACCCAAAGACTCATTTATTCAGCAACCAGCAACCATTTAGAGAGTGCCTAGTGTGTGTTAAGAACTGTGCTAAGGCTGGGACCGGGAAGTGCGTGTGTGAATTGACCATTCCGTGCATTGCCATAGTGAAGGTGCGGACAGAGTGCCACGGGCCAGAGAAGAAGGTACAGTGAAGACTCCACGAAAGGTGGTTTTGAGTTTACTCTTGAAGGAGGGAGTACTTCCTGGTGGAGGGTGGTGGTAGGCTTTTAAACAGGAAGTGGGGGCAGCAAAGGCCTGCTTGTTGCAGCCAGCTGGGCTCTTCAAAGGGGGTGGAGAGAAGAAATTAGCCCAGAAAGAGAACAGGCCACGGGAGAACCTGGGGTGGCCCGCTGAGGAGTTTGAACTTCCAAGTTTTAAGCACGGGAATCTGGTGATGAGATTGGCTCTGCAGAGAGATTACTGCCCTGGGGTGTGGAGGATAGGCTGGGGGAGGGGTGAGAGAACCACAGGAAGATCACATGCAAAAACTTGCTTATTCTACGAAATCTTTAAACTCACAGACTCATCTCTTTTGCTTTAAAAAACATCAAATTGCATCATATTTCTTCTGCTGCTTAAATAAGTTGAGCCTACTGTCACTTTCTTTTCTCTAACCCAGGCCAGTCATGTTTTTCAAAATCACAAACACTTATATTTAAGAAAAGTCAAGGAATCTTAATTTGGTGGTAAAATTTTAATGACACATTTAAAGCAAACAGTTTATAGAGCCCAGAAGCCGGTTTGTGGCCCAATATTTTATATTGGAGGGAGTTAAATCATAAACTAGATTAAAAAGAAGGTATGCTATGAGGATTGTGTAAATTAAAAAAGCCTCTCTCTCTCTCTCTCTCTCTTTTTCTCTCTCTCTCTCTCTCTCTCTCTCCCTCACATGGCTCCTTATCTGGGTTACTGTAACAGACCCGATCTGTTTTCTGCCTATAGGTAACCACACTTCAACTGTTAACTTTCTGGCTCAGTACTTAGTTGTGCTTGGCAACCAATACTGCCAGAGGAAGAAGGTGAGTATATGATCACAGAAAGAAGATAAAGAGAAGGTTCAGAAATGAGTTCCTCACACGTATTTAAAAATTCAGTTATTTCACCAAACATACAAGAACTCAGGCTTCCCTTGCAAAATCCCCCCTCAGAGCCTGAAGCAATTATGAGGGACCCCAGGGTTCCAAATAACAGGTTAAAAAAAAACAAAAACAAAAAACCCAGCCTTAGGAAAGTGCAGGTCTTCCCCATGACGGGGAGAGGGGGACAGGACTGGACTGGTTTGATGTGTGGCTCTTCATACTGTACAACCTGCCCACAGCTCTGTGCTAGACTCCCTCTTTCTTTCTCCTGTGGCTGGAGCTAGGGTCAAAGGCAAAAAGGACTTAGAAATCTCAGTGGTATTCAGTGTCCAGTTAATTAGTGTTGAGGGTGGATTTAACTTTTCAAAAAAATTTTTTTTTTTTTTTTTTTTTTTGGTCACAGCCTAAGTTTCTTCCGTTGAAGACTCCTGGGAGCCTGTATTTATTTCTCAGTCTTTGCCAAGCTTTCAGGAGCTTTCATTTTCTCCGCTTCCCACATAGAAACCCCACAGCTCCACCGAGAGTTTCTTTTCCTGGAAACTCTCGCCCTTCCCCATGAATCAGTCTGATCTAAGCATGTGCTTTCGGCTGGGCTTTAAGATCTCTGGAGCTCTGGCCTCTGGCGGCTCAGTTCCCAGCATCAAATGCAGTCCAGCCGGGCCCAGCACCTTGCTAGACACTGAGTCATCACCATTGCCTTCACTCAAAGTGTATTTGGTTACAGGGAATCATGGATTACTGTGATTTATTTTGTTCTCCAAACTGCAAAAGTTCTTCCAAGGCTTTGGTGAAGTTCTCTGTTACAGCTGTCAGTAGTTGAGCTATTAAAAAATTTTATACACACACACAGATTTATTTATACAAATGTATATGTACTTTTAGTATACTACAGTATGTAAATAATTAAATGCTAGTTTTGAAATGTCAATACACTGTCATAAAGATTAGTTTGTCTTTTCCTTGTCAATGAAGCTAGAGAATTCCTACAGTCCTCTTCATTCCTATTATACTTAGTGTCTGCAAGGCCTTTAAAATATAATCATTATTATTTAAAAGTGTAATAATACCAATAAGGAAATACAAGGATCACATCCATACAAAGTATGAACTAGGCGTCACTTGGCCCAGGAAAGAAATGGTCTTTAGCATTATATAACAGAATCCATGGTTTCAGCAAGGGCCTTATAAGAAACATTGGGCATTTATCTTAGATCCTGCACTGTGCTGGGCACAGTGGAGTAAAAGGAAAGTATAACAGCTGCCTACAAGGAGCCTACATCTAATTGAAGAGATATATACTAGCAATGGCTGTAAAATAGAACTGACACCTTCACATCCTTCAGGTCTCAGCTTAATTGTTACCTCCTCAGAAAGGCCTTTTCTGATTACCCCATCAAAACATCCACCCATCCTCAGTGCGCACACGCACACACACACATATACACATCATCATTTTGTAGCACAACATCCTATTTGTGTCCTCTACAGCAATTGTTTATTCTATCTCACCCACTCCATGAAGTCAGGAACCGAATTTTTCTTGCTCATCACTTGTTCACGAGCATCTAGCATAGTACCTGCATTCTAAGAGCAATCAGTAAATATTTATTCGGTGAATGAAAGAAAGGAAGGATCAGCGTGAGTTTGGGTGGCCAGGAAAGATTTTGTATGGCTGTGGTACTTGAGGTGGTCTCTATAATAAAGCGGGGGTGGGGGGGCGGGGGATACACAGAAGGACAGCACACATGAGGGAATGGAGTGGGAATGAACCGGTGAAGACAATCAGGCTAGTTGACATTGAAGCGAACAGCTTAACCAAAATAGATCATTTGAGTAATAGAATGTGAGATGGAAAAGACAGGGAAAGAAGAATGGCCCCAAAAGGCAAGAAAAGAAATTTCATTTTGACGTGGGAGGCAGTGGGAAACCACTCTTTGGTCTTGATCAGGGGAATTACATGGTAAATATTTTATAAAATGAGTCTGGCAGGGGCATGCAGAATGGATTGAAGCAAGCAGCCCCAAAGCTGGAAGAGCTGACTGGCAGCACGCACAAGTCATCCAGGGATGAGGAAGTAAGGCTGCTGGCAATGGCAGTGAAGAGTAAAGGGTAAAGCCAAGAAGGCTGTGAAGGAAGAGCCCTGAAAACATCATTAGATATTGGGGGAAAGAAGAAGGAGGAGTCAAACAATGCCAAGACTGAGAAAATGAAAGGAAGCTAGAATCATGGTGTCGGAAAGGACCCACCTACTGCCCTACAGCGTTCCTGACAGGTGGCCACCCAGTACCGGGAGGCCATTCTACTGAATGTCATCAGTTCTAATATTTAGAAAATTCTGCCACACGAAGAATCAGCCTTCTTTTAGCTTTCTGTCTATCCCAATTCTGCTCTTAAGAGTAAATACAGAATAAAGACAGTCCTTATTTCACAGGCCAGCCTTTCAGGTAGTTGAAAACAATTATTCTGTCCCTCTTAATTTTCTTTTTCCCAGGCTAAATCCCCTTATTCATCAACCAAGAACCGTGAGGTCTGGTTTTGAGTTCCCTAACAGTTCTCACAGTTTTATCCTGCTTTATTACAGCTTATAAACTCCTTGAAAGTACAATACCGAGAACTGAAGAGAGCGGTGCCCCAGTCTTGTCTGATCAGCACTGAGCACAGTGAGACCGTTACCTCCTTTTACCTGAACACGGTTCTACAAATAGGGGAAAGTGATCTTTAAAAAAAATATATTTCTGCTGTGGGGTTACTTTGGAATTTTAGGAAATGAAAACGCCAAGATCTTTTTCATGTAAAATAAGTCATTGCCCTAATCCTATATCAATTTTGCTTATTTATATTCTGCATTCAGAATTTTACAGTTATTCCTCCTTAATTTCAATATTAATTTTAATCCATTGTTCCAGAATCTTAAAGTCCTTAGAAAATTGTTCTAACATTGTTTGTTTTGGTTCTCTCCAAGTGATGAAAGGGCCCAGAATAAAGTCCTGAAGTTCACAATTACTCTTTTTTTTCCACCTATTTCTTTTTATTGTGCTAAAAATGAACTAACATAAAATTTACCATTTTTTTTTTTTTTAAAGAAGATGTTGGGGGTAGGAGTTTATTAATTAATTAATTTATTTTTGCTGTGTTGCGTCTTCGTTTCTGTGCGAGGGCTTTCTCTAGTTGTGGCAAGCGGGGGGCCACTCTTCATCGCGGTGCACGGGCCTCTCACTGTCGCGGCCTCTCTTGTTGTGGAGCACAGGCTCCAGACGCGCAGGCTCAGTAGTTGTGGCTCACGGGCCTAGTTGCTCCGCGGCATGTGGGATCCTCCCAGACCAGGGCTCGAACCCGTGTCCCCTGCATTAGCAGGCAGATTCTCAACCACTGCGCCACCAGGGAAGCCCCCATTTTAACCATTTTTAAGTGTACAATTCCGTGGTAGTAAGTATATCATTGTGGTTCAACCATCACCACCATCCCTCTCCAGGACTCTTCATCTTGCAAAACTGAAACTCTGTGCCCATTAACAATAACTCCCTGTTTCCTCCTCCCTCCAGCCCCTGGCACCCAGCATTCTACTCTCTGTCTCTATGAATCTGACTGCTCGAGGTGCCTTGAATAAGTGGAATTATCATATAGTATTTGTCCTTTTGTGACTGGCTTATTTCACTTAGCATAATTTCTTCAAGGTTCATCCGTGTTATAGCATGTATGAGAATTTCCCTCCTTTTTAGCACTGAGTAATATCCATTGTGTGTATATATCCCATTTTTTTTAATCCATTCCTCTTTTGGAAATGGACACTTGGGTTACTTCCATCTTTTGGCTGTTGTGAATAATGCTGCTATAAACGTGGGTATACAAATATCTGTTTGAGTCCCTGCCTTAACTTTTTTTTCTTTAAATAATTTTTTTTTTTTTGCGGTATGCGGGCCTCTCACTGTTGTGGCTTCCCCCGTTGCAAAGCACAGGCTCTGGGCATGCAGGCTCAGCGGCCATGGCTCACGAGCCCAGCCGCTCCGCGGCATGTGGGATCTTCCTGGACCGGGGCACGAACCCGTGTTTCCTGCATCGGCAGGCGGAATCTCAACCACTGCGCCACCAGGGAAGCCCTTTAGTTAATCTTTAATGTAAGTCAACTTCATTAACTTACAGAAGTAGAATTGCTGGATCATATGGTAATTCTAAGCTTGATTTTTTTGAGGAATTGCCAGTTTTCCACAGTGGCTATACCCATTTTGCATTCCCACCAGGAATGTACAAGGCTTCCAATTTCTCTGCATCCTTGCCAACACTTGTTATTTTCTGTTTGTTTGTTTGTTTGTTTGTTTAATAATAGCCATCCTAATGGGTGTGAAGTGGTTTGGGTTTACATTGTCCTGATGACTAGTAATGCTGAACATTGTTTCACGTGCTTATGGGCCATCTGTATATCTTCTTTAGAGAAATGTCTATTCAAGTCCTTTGCCCTTTTTTTTCTTTTAACATCTTTACTGGAGTATAATTGCTTTACAATGGTGTGTTAGATTCTGCTTTATAACAAAGTAAATCAGCTATATATATACATATATCCCCATATCTCCTCCCTCTTGCGTCTCCCTCCCACCCTCCCTATCCCACCCCTCTAGGTGGTCACAAAGCTCCAAGCTGATCTCCCTGTGCTAAGCGGCTGCTTCCCACTAGCTATCTATTTTACATTTGGTAGTGTGTATAAGTCCATGCCACTCTCTCACTTCGTCCCAGCTTACCCTTCCCCCTCCCTGTGTCCTCAAGTCCATTCTCTATGTCTGCGTCTTTATTCCTGTCCTGCCGCTAGGTTCTTCAGAACCTTTTTTTTTTTTTTAGATTCCATACATATGTGTTAGCATACGGTATTTATTTTTCTCTTTCTGACTTATTTCACTCTGTATGACAGTCTCTAGGTCCATCCACCTCACTACAAATAACTCAATTGCATTTCTTTTTATGGCTGAGTAATATTCCATTGTATATATGTGCCACATCTTCTTTATCCATTCATCTGTCGATGGGCACTTAGAATGCTTCCATATCCTGGCTATTGTAAACAGAGCTGCAATGAACATTGTGGTACATGACTCTAGAGCTAATCAATGAATTTGGTAAAGTAGCAGGATACAAAATTAATGCACAGAAATCTCTTGCATTCCTATACATTAATGATGAAAAATCTGAAAGAGAAATTAAGGAAACACTCTGATTTACCATTGCAACAAAAAGAATAAAATACCTAGGAATAAACCTACCTAAGGAGGCAAAAGACCTGTATACAGAAAACTGTAAGACACTGGTGAAAGAAATTAAAGATAATCCAAACAGATGGAGAGATATACCATGTTCTTGGATTGGAAGAATCAACATTGTGAAAATGACTATACTACCCAAAACAATCTACAGATTCAGTGCAATCCCTATCAAATCACCAATGGCATTTTTCACAGAACTGGAACAAAAAGTTTCACAATTTGTATGGAAACACAAAAGACCCCGAATAGCCAAAGCAATCTTGAGAAAGAAAAATGGAGCTGGAGGAATCAGGCTCCCTGATTTCAGACTATACTACAAAGCTACAGTAATCAAGAGAGTATGGTACTGACACAAAAACAGAAATATAGATCAATGGAACAGGATAGAAAGTTAAGAGATAAACACACACACATATGGTCACCTTTGCCCTTTTTTGACTTGGGTTGTTTGTGTCTGTTGAGTTGTAGGAGTTCTTTATATATTCTGGGTATCAATTCCTTATCAGATACATGATTTGTATCTCCCATTCCATGGGCTACCTTTTCACTGTTGATAGTGTCCTTTGAAGCACAAACTTTTAAAATTTTGATGATGTCCAACTTATCCACTATTTTTCTTTCATGTGCTTTTGGTGTCATATCCAAGAAATCATTGCCAAATCCAATGTCATGAAGCCTTCCTCCTGTTTTCTCCCAAGAGTTTTATAGTTAGAGCTAATCTTTACATTGGCATCAATTCAGTAATTCATTAATATTTTAAGTATACTTTTGCAATCACTTATAAATCTATTATCATCCAGTTTACATTTTCCACCTACCCATTAAGAAATTAATCCTTTTATCTATTCTTTTAATCGGTACCTACAAAGCTAAGAATTATGGATACAGCAGTGAAGTGGTCAGGAATGGTCCCACCCTGCCCTCACCGAGCTCATAGCCTATTGATTGAAGAAGCCAGACACTGAACGGGTGATTACAAGCACAGGTATGACATGAAAGAAAAGGAAACTGCCAACATGTAAGACTGAGAAACATAAACTAAACAAAAAGATTTTATCAATTTCTTGGGAATCTTTGACTTATTGGTCTATTAACCCAAACAAAAAAATACTTTAGCTAACTACTGACTCCGAATGGTAATTATTGCTTTCTTCTCTAAGTGCTCACAGACTTTTATTAGTTTCAGAGTCCACTCTAGGCTCTACCGGGGGCCAAGGAGCTCTTGGTCTTCAGATTCTGGAATCTAACATTTCACGGGTTTAAAAAAACTAGGACCACATTTGCCATTGTATTTTTGGCTCTCTGAGACTCAAAATCTGAAAATATCTTAATTTCTCATAGATAATTCTCTGAAGTAACATTTATAACTTCTTTATCTACCTCAGGGTATTATTCACTGGATATGAAGATCTGAAGTTAAAAGCAACCCGGTGTTATGTGCTCACCTCTTTAAGGTTTTGATCCCTCCTAACCATGTTTGTTTGGCCATTTTTGGCTTGAAGATTGGTTCCCTTTACAGCAAAGAGAGGAGAATTTGGAGTTAAGTGATTTCATTTTGTCTCTCTCCTTTATTAAATCTTTTCCCCCAGATACTTGGGCCTATATTTTACTTTATTATTATATTCTCAGAATATAGTTTAAAAGCAGTTAGTTTCCCCTCCTCACCCCACCTTACCCAAGCCTCAGGTATCACGGATAAAAATTGGGGGAGTTGGGGACAAGTGCTTGTTGGGGGTTGAGGAAGTGCTGAGTATGAAGTGAGTGATTGTGAAGTGAGTGGCATCTATGTGTGCACAGCTGGAAGTAAAGGCAGGGGGATGAGAGGTTTGGATTGGTTATGGAGATGTGAATTTTTCCACATGGAGATGAGTATAGATTATCTGTCCATGGAAGTGGGAGAAAAGAGAGTCACATGGAAGGCCAAGAACTAAGTCATGAAGGATTGGCACAGTCAGAAGCGGGGAGAAGTTTCAACCAAAGAAACTGAAATTCATAGAATAGGAAGAAAGCTTAGAAATGATCTAGCCCACCTCTCTCGTGTAACTGATGAGGAAATGGTTGTCCAGATAAAAAAGAATCAGTCAGTGGAATAGCGACAAATGTATAGAGTTGTGTAAGTCCTGAGAGGGTGGGAAAGTGGTTTTCAAGAAATAGGAGATGGTCCACAGGGCCAAATGGTACAGAGGAATTGAAGAATGAGAGGGCACTAAGGATGGGCCTCAAAATTGATTAAATGATGCTTTGGTCTTCCAGAGTACAGTTTTGATAAAGCAAAAAAAAAAAAAAAAAAGGAAGCCAGATTGCAAGGGTAAGTATCAGGGAAAAGGGTGGGTTTGAGTGTGAAAGAGACAAGGAGACAGATATAATGAGTTATAATACACTCAGTAGGTTTGGCAGTACTAGGCAAGAGAAATAAGATGATAGCTAGAAATAAAGTTTAAGACAATGGAAATATTACTACTTTAAGACAGAAAGGAAGGAACCAATTGAGTGGGAGGGATTGAGGATGCAAGAGTACTCCTACCATCCTTGGCAGGAAGATCACAAGAAGCAGAAAAGGAACCAGAGCACAGGTGGATGTAAGCTTTGGAAGATACTGGAAAGTGAAAAGAAGAAGGTACCACATGTGGTGAAGGAGGCAAAGCAAAAGGAAAGCCACATCCCAGAGGACAGGTATGGGGATATGGGGAGAAAACCAAGCTGAACTCAAGGTCCAAGGTGGGACTCTGAGTCCTGCCTCTGCCTCTCCCTGGAACACTGACTTTGATCCCTCAGAGCTTTGTTCCCTCGGAGCCAGCAGCTTTACATTTGGATGTCACAGTTTTTATGAGACGGATATCAGGTAACATACATGCATATGCCTTGTACAAGCTGAGTTATCAAAGCATTTTTGAGATTCATCCCGGGGCTCACAATGCAAAAAGAGAAGATCTGAAATGGCTGCGCTAGTGAGTAAATTCAAAAGTTCACAAGATGTGTGCTGGCTGGGCAGTAGGAAGGTTCTAGCTGGAGCTGGAAATTGTGTTTCTTTGTTCAGAAGAGAGACCCAGGGAGCCCTCTTGCTGCTCTCCTGGGCACTGAAAGGCAGCACAGAAAAACCTTAGAGAAAGAAGCACCAGAGTGTAAATTCTGAGATGGGATGGTGGGAGCAGTAGCAAGAAGGTACTATTTCAAGGGCCACTATTCCCTGGAGTCTCAAAGCCCAACCGGCCCAAGGTGATGGTAGCAACACTTTTAACAGGGTTATACTGAGGTCACCAGATTCTCAAGCACTCCCCTCTTCTTTAAAGTTCAGAATCATCAAATTAGAGGACCAAACCCCATCCTTGACCACATGAAAAACAAAACGAGGCCTGCCTCTGACTCAGACTGTTCACCGGGAATGAAGGATGCTGTGGAATCATAGGAGCACGGATTCTCAGGGTGGGTAGAGACTTTAAAGGCCATTTATTCCACCACCTGGCTGGTGTGCGACCCTTTTCCATAGTCTGGCAAAATGCCAGTGTAAGCTCAAAATCCTCCAGTGACAGCCCAGTTCATGCATGGCAGCTCTGATTATTTCATCGACTATCCTTATATTGATCTAAAGTCTATATGTCCCTATAGCTTACATACCGGTCTGAGTGTGGTCCTTGGGATCCACATAAAAAAATCTTCGATGTGCCCTCAGCATCTCCATTCCTCCCCCTTGATGGTCCTTTTCCAGTTGACATGTTTGTCTGTCTCTGCTACCAAGTCTGGCTCTCAGATCTGAGCACAGCTCTCTGGGTGTGCTCCGGGCTGCACAGGACAAAACAGGGCCATCACCTCCTTCATTTCAGGGACCAGTGCAGACACAGCACACTTAGAATTTTGAGGAACACGTCATATTATTGATTCACACTGAACAAATTGCTCACTACAACCCCTATACTGTTGTGGGCAACTGATTGTGAGATCAAGAACTCTGTATTTATCCCTAGTAAGTTACATCTTGTAATATTTGGCCCAGGAACAAAAGAAAGGTATCAACATGGACATATCTAACATACTTATCATTTATTCACTCTCATTCATTCATTCATTCAATAAGCTGTTCCTCCCAGTTTTATGCACTTAGTAAATGTGACTAGCCTGCACTCTACGTTTATTCAGTTATATTTTTACGCAAACTGTTGAAAAACATGTCCAAAAGGGCAGAGGCCTACTGTACAACATGAAACCTCTCCCTGAAGAATGATTGACCACTGATTTAGTTACTTTATTAATTCAGAAAATTCACTCAATTAATATGTGTTGAGGCTGCATGCGCCAGGTCATGATCTATGTGCTGGAGAAACACACAGCAGTGAACAAACCAGACAAGGTTCCTGCTGATTATAGAGGGAGAGACAGGATAATGCTAATACTACTACTAATAATAACTAACATTTATCGAGCATTTCCTATGTGCCAGGTATTTTTCTAAACACTTTACATGTTTATTCTTCACAAAATCTTATGAAGTAAATACAGTACTGTCATTATTCCCATTTTATAGATTAAGTGTTCTGAGGCACAGAGGAGTTAAGACACGTGCTCAAGATCACACAGATCCTAACGGATGGAGCATCAGCCTAGGCTGTCTGGCTCCAGAGCCTGTCTGTTTAACCACTGAGTTTCTATTGTGTCTCTGCAAAAATAAACACTAAATTAAACATACACATAAACACATAAGGAAATATTCTCATACAAAAAAGTCGCATTTAAGCTGAGGTCTGAATGACAAGAGGGAGCCAACGTCTCAAGAACTGAGGGAAGAGCAAGAGGTAGGAGAGGTGGGCAGAGGGCCTATCATGAGGGGCCTCTTGTACTAGGGGAATGCTAGGGATATAGCTATAGGAACTCAAGCGTTCATAAATATGCCTAATTGCTTCAGTATTCAGCCTACACATGATCATTTTTTCCACAAATATAACGTGAATGATTTCCATTCCTAATCCCCACACGTGATCAAAGATGCCCCCTTTACATTCTGACAGTTCCCTTCTAGCTGTCACCATCACTGGTGTGTACCAAGACACACTCTGGACCCACAGTCAAGATTCAGCATCCATTACATCTGCATCGTGCTATGTGATCTTGGCCAAGTCACAGCCTCTCTGATCTTCAGTTTCTGGGGATTTTGCCCATTGCTCCAGAATGCCACCTTACACCTAGAACTGAACCACTAGGGTGTTAAGCATCTGGGGACACTTTGATCTAGGGAGCAATCACTCTTTCAACCTTTCTCCTTCCTGATCTCTTCCATCCTTCTCCCCACAGGCCCAGGTAAGCTGTGTCTAACATGATGCATCTGGCTTCCATTACTAGCAGCTCCAGGGACTGCTCTCTCATCTCCCAGAAGCCCTGCTGGTTTGACCCCATCAAGTTCTACTTACCCAAGTGTTATACAACCCTCCCCTTAATTACACACTCAATCAGTTCCTCCCGATCTCAGCAATTTGTGGTCTCTGGGCATCCCCTGGCTGCTTTTCTGGAGGTAGCTCCCAGGCTGGGCCTTGGCAAGCCTCTGAAGCACTGACTGGGTTTCTAAGGCCAGAGTTGAAAGCCTTGCTGCTATTTCACACTCTATTTCCTTCCAAATTAATTCTCTGATGAATACTGTCCTTTGCAGTGATTCAGTACAGGCCATTTTCTTACATCTTTCCTTTACCTTTGACACTTTTAATCTCTCTTGAATCCAGATTTTCCTCCGTGGAAAACCTGCCTCAGGGGAAAATGCCCTGCTTTCCAACCTATATAAACAGACCTACCCCGCAGCACACTTCCTTTACTGGTTTACCTAGGCCCTACTTTTGATTTCAAAGCACATGCCTGCACTCTCTAAACATCCCTACACCACAAGGAGCAACTCAAAACTTCAGGGCATATAACAAGCTGCTGAATTGTAGTTTCTCTAAGCCCCAAGTACATGAAGATGCAGATTCAAAGTTTGTACTTAAGAAGCTACCACGTTCCAGACCCTTTTATATAGTGATTTTGTTTTACACTCTCCACCACTTTCCCTCTCCAACGTGCAGAGAGTATCATCATCCTCAATATACAGATAAAGAGAGGCTTGGCCATTACGTGAGTGGCCCACGGTCACAATATACAGATAAAGAGAGACTTGGCCATGTTACGTGAGTGGCCCACGGTCACAGAGCACGGGAAAGTGGTAAAGGTGGAATTCAAGTCCCTGGTTCTTCACTCCAAGGTGGGTGCTCTCTTACCATCCCACAAGTGGCTTAAGTGCCTCTAAAACAGTCACCAGGATCTTAACCCCCAATGGCAGGCCATCTAGGATGGGGCGCCCACCGCCACGGCTGCCTGAGGAACACTCAGAAGGAGCCACAAAGAGGCTTTTCTGGCAATAATTTGAGCAATGCCTCACGTTTTTATAACACTTTTTACATTATGAAGTGCTTTACACATGTGGCCCCTGGGATAGTTCTGTGAGGGAGGCGCTATATTTGAGTCCCACCATACAAACGAGGATATGCAGGCTTGTTAATGGAAAGTTAACAGAATGTCCAAGGTCACACAGGAAGTACATACAGAGGTAGGACTTGAACTCACAGCTCGTGACTCCAAGACCAGTTCTCTCTCAAGTCCTTACACATTAGTTTGGATTTTTGCTTCAGAAATGGAGATTCCATGCCACTAGCCCTCTTCCACCACCTCCCACCTTCAGGGAAGTGTGCATTTCAAAAGCCAGGTGGAGAGAAAGGAGCTCAGGGAAGAGCAGCTTTTTATTGGGGAAAGTGTTTCTCCCCTCTCTCCACTCACCCTTGGACAGGGACCAGGTTCCTAGAGGCTGGCGGGGTGGACTGAGAGGGTCAGGACTGCATGGCTGGTCCCCTTGGCCACTAGAAGTCAGGGTCTGAACAGAGCACACAGCCTCTCCCCAGACAATTCTCCAGCCAGCCAAAGGGACTCACACTTGCCCTAGCAGACCCAGGGTACACAGCGAACCACAGCTCTTGGCCCCAAAGCTGAAGAATGATACGTCCCTGGCATATAGTAAACAAAGTAGTTGCTCTTAGCCCCTCCCAGCCTCCTTCGCAGGTACATGGGCAGTGCCCTAGAGGAGTCCAGCTAAGGAAAAGGGGTGCCAGGTATCACTTACAAAGACCCAAGTTTCTTATAATAAATACAAACAGGTCACCATGCCAAGACCCAGTGCTCTGAGGCCTGGGGGTGGGGTGGGATGGGAACTCTTTCTTCCTCCCTCTCTCCAGGTGGAACTTTCAGAGTTTTGATGTCCTTGCTGTTCTTTTAAACTGTCTACATGCAACTATTAAAGGGGTGCCAGCACAGAGCAATGCCTGGCCCTGTCTACTAACAGCTATTTCATCCCACTGCGTACCAGACCAAGAGCTCTTGAGTAAGATAAGCCATGAGGCCCTCAGGAGGGTTTGGCAGGTGAGTTCCCCATGAAATCAGCCTACCCGAGCAAGCCCGGTTATGTGGGGGAAGAGGAGTGACCGCTCTCCTCTATCCTGGGAGGCCCTTTACTTTGCCATCCAAGGATGAGATCCCCTCTGGAAATTATTTTAACCTTAACAACACTCATTTTCAAAAGCATTAAGAGAAAGGAGTCAAGGGCAAGGGCTGGTTAGGAGTTTATGAAGTGCTTTGCACATCCACCCTCAGAACAAATCGTCAGGGAGGCAAATAGCAACATCACTGTTTTATAGTTGGGAAAGCATAAGCTCTGAGAAGTTAAATGACTTGCCCACAGCTGCACAACTGGTGGGCGAGGGGCCAGAGTTCTCCCGCACACACAGGCTCACTCTCCTCCGTAAGGGCAGGCACTGCCTACGAAGAGGGTGGCTGGAAAGAACAATCCCAGTTTCCTACTAGTTGAGGAAACCTGTTACAGCTAAGAATCTAGTGGGGAAGAAATAGCCAAAGGGCAAAAAGGAAAGTTTGAACGCCCTTATATTTACTCAATTCTCACAACAACCCTAATTAGTAGGTATAATTATCTCTGTTTTACATGAGAGGAAAAACAGGCTCAGAGACACCTGTCCAAGGGTCACAAATACTAGCTTCAGAATTTGAACCCAGTAGAAGCCGCGTGTTTTCTTTACTCCATGCTTCCCCCTGGTGGTGAGTGGGGAAGAGTACATAGAAGCCCCTTTGTGCAAAGCGGAAACAAGGAGAGGGAGAGGTCAGAATCCATTCAGTAGATCTTGGCTGAAGTCCACTTTGTGCCACGTCTTGTGCTTGGCTCTAGGAACACAATAATGGACAAGACAGGCAGCCCCCTACTGAGGGACAAACAGAAACACGGGAGGCATCAAGATGAGAGGGATAGGGACTTCCCTGGTGGTCCTGTGGTTAAGACTCCACACTTCCAATGCAGGGGGTACGGGTTTGATCCCTGATCGGGGAACTAAGATCCCACATGCCACAAGGCACGGCCAAAAAAAGAAGAAGAAGAAGAAGAAGGAATTCTCAAGACAGCAATGTAGAAACCCTGCCTGAGTTTCCAACCATCAGACCCAAGATGGCAACACCATCTCTTACCTGAGCCTACTTCCTAAAGACTTGCTGGTCCCCAGGATTGTGTGAGCCAACTTCTTAAAATAAATGTCTCTCTCTCTCCTTAAAAAAAATTGCTTAATTTAAAAAAAAAAAAAAAAAAAAGATGAGAGGGATACATGGGCAAAGGGAGGGTGTGTCGGGGGCCAGGGGAGGAAACAGTGTGTCACAAGAGCCAGAGGAGCGGGACTAACTGTTCTTGAAAGAGTTCAGTCTGGCCGGGGGGCGATGCATGAGGGGGTGTGAGGGACGAGGCTGGAGATATAAGCAGGGGCCACGTCTCAAAGGGTAACGGAGCACAAGAAAGGGAGTGTCCCGTTAGGAAGGCACTGAGTAACCTGGGAGGATGATTATGGGCCCAGGAGAGCAGTGTCAGAGGTGCTCACTCACTCAACAAATGTGTGAACACTAGTGCATGGCAGGCATTATTCTCAGTGCTGGGGACACATCGGTGAACAAGGTAAAGTCTGCCTTCGTGGAGTTTACGTTCTCATCAGGGAGATAAATAAATACACAGATGTGTAATATCAAGCACTGAGAAATACCACAGGGGAAAACAGACAGGACAAGGTGGATCCTGGATTTGCTTGGGCTACTGTAACAGAGTATTACAGATCAGGTAGCTTAAACAACAGAAATCTATTTCCTCACAGTTCTGGAGGCTGGAAGTCCAAGATCATGGTGTCAGCAGGGTTGGTTTCTGCTAAGGCCTCTCTCCTTGGCTTACAGATGCCCATCTTCTCCCTGTGTCTTCACATGGTCTTCCTTCTGTGTCAGAGTCCTAATGTTCTCTTCTTTACCCAGTCATATTGGATTAGGGCCCACCCATATGACCTCTTTTTTTCTTTTTAAGTTGAGAAATATGGTTTTTAAAAATTAATTACTTTATTTATTTATTTTTGGCTGCATTGGGTCTTTGCTGCTGTGCGTGGGCTTTCACTAGTTGCAGTGAGTGGGGGCTACTCTTCGTTGCGGTACACGGGCTTCTCATTGCAGTGGCTTCTCTTGTTGCGGAGCATGGGCTCTAGGTGCGCGGGCTTCAGTAGTTGTGATGCGTGGGCTCAGTAGTTGTGCTGCACGGGCTCTAGAGTGCAGGCTCAGTAGTTGTGGTGCATGGGCTAAGCTGCTTCACGGCACGTGGGATCTTCCTGGACCAGGGCTCGAACCCATGTCCCCTGCATTGGCAGGCGGATTCTTAACCACTGCGCCACCAGGGAAGCCCATATGACCTCTTTTTACCTTAACTACCTCTTTAAAGACTCTATTCCAAATATAGTCACATTTGAGGTACTGGGGGTTAGGACTCCAAAATGTGAATTTTGAAGGGACGTAATTCCACCCATAACACAAGGTGATAGAGTGTAACTAGGCTGGAGGTAGAGTGAGGGGGTGGATATGAAATATCTTATGTAGGACAACAGGGAAGGGCCTCCCTGAGATGACAGTGAGCTGAGATCTGAATGAAGAAAGGGCGCTAGCCATGCCCATGTCTAGGAGAGCATTGCAGAGAGGGGAAGAGCTTGTGCAAAGAGCTTGAGGTGAGGACGCGACTTGGGGCTCCTTGGCAGATGAGAACGGTAAGGCGGCTAGTGCAGCCGGCGTAAAGTAAGAAGAGACAGGTAGGAGAGAAGTCACATAAAAGCCTTGACGACCATTATGACTGGCTCTCGCTTTGAGATGGGAAGCCCGGGGAGAATTTTGAGCAGAAGAGTGACATGGTCTGACTCGTATTTTAAAAGCAACACCTGTGTTGAGGATAAGTTAGCAGAGAGGGAAAGGGCAGAAACAGGAGACTGTGCAATAATCCAGGTGAGAGGTGATGCTGGGATGAAAATAGTAGCAATGGAAGTCTCGAGAAGTGGTCAATTCTGGATAAAGTTTGAAGAGAGGTGCAATAGGATTAACTGACGGATTAGATGTAGTACAGGAGAAAAAGAGGAGTTAAGGGTAACTCCAAAGTTCTTGGCCCAACCGGCTGGGTTAATGGTGGTGCCATTTACCTCAAGGGGGAAGCGTGTGGGAGAAGCCGAAGAGGCATGAGAACTGAGAGTTTAGCATGGACAATGGGAAATTCAATACATATTAAATAGCTTAAATACCCACGCAGAGATGTTGAGTAGACAGTTGGAAATGGAACCAGAATTCAGGGGAAAGGTCCAGGTTGAAGGTATGAATTTAGGAGACATTATGTAAATAATATTTTAAATTATGGAACTGCTTGAGATCACCTAGGGGGGTAAGTGTAGGAGAAAAGGTCCAAGGACTAAGCCTCGAGATACTCCAACACTTAGAGATTTTTAAAAGGTAGATTCAGCAAAAACTGAGAATTTGAGAAATGAGGAAAACCAAGAGAGTATTTGTCAAGGAAGCCAAATGAAGAAAATATTCCAAGAGTGCCGATGAGAAGCTGAGTACAAAGACTGAAAGCTGGCTACGGATTTAGCACCCAGAGGTCACTGATGATGTTGACAAAGCTGTTTCCATGGAGTGGGAGGGGTGAATGCCAAATCACAGTTGGTTCAAGAGAGAAGGGGAAGGGAAGCATCAGAGACGGCAAGTATGAACAACGCTTTTGAGCAGTTTTGCTACAAAGGGAAGAAGAAAAGAGCATAGTAGTTCAAAGATGTGGGAAAACTTAAGACAGGAGATTTTACAGCATATGTGTAAGCTAATGGGAATAACTGGTAGGAAGAGAAAATTAACAATAGAGGAAAGAAATAATTGGAGGAATTACTGCAAAGCTGGAGGGTTGGCCTTGGATAGGAGTAGGGATGGTTCATTCTTAGTAACAGGAAGGAGGGCCTTATAGGCACCAATGCAGCTGGGTTAGCAGGTTGGGGGTGGCGTGATGGATATGGAAGTTCTCTTCCGATTGCTTTTACTTTCTTAGTGAAATAAGAAATAGAGCAATTAGTAGGGTGAGGGGATATTGAAGATCGAGGAAAAAAGATATGAGTATATTCAAGAAATAAACAGGTAGGACTGATAGAACTTAACTGATTAGACATAGAAAAGTGTGAGAGGAAGGAGACAAGGATAGATTTCTGGTTTAGTATCTGAGTGGATGGTGGAGGCGTCTTCCATTCAAATAGGGAAGGCTGTAGGAAGAGCAGATCTAGGAGGAGAGAGGGAAAATTTTGTGTCTGTGGGACATCCAAGTGGACATAAGTGTCTGAAGCTCGGGAGAAAAAACTTGAACTAGAGAAGTAGATCTGGGAGTCAACAACATAAAGATAGGAAGCAGAGGGGTTTTTGTGCTTGCTATTTTCTCTGAGAAGTAAAGGTGTTGGTGGCTTGAGATCAGAGAAAGTTTGAAATAGATTCTGGGGAAGAATGAGAAAATTGATAAGGAAATAGGGGGATCACCAGGTAACCTTGGGGACCCAGGTCAAGGTGGAGGACTTATGCTAAGAGTGGTCCCGACCCGCCAAGCGAGCCCTCATCCACGCTCCTGGAGCTCCAGCCACCAGAAGCCAGTGCCCTTCCTGCCAGGTCCCCACAGCAGGGCTGCACCTCATTGCCCAGCAACGTGCCCTGACCTTCAAGCCTGCCTTTTACATGACACCACTTCCTTCTTGCTTGCCTGGTTAACTCCTACTCCCTCATTTTCTCTATTCAGATCAGGACAGAACTTCCCAAGAAGCGTTTAACTGCTCCCCCCAGCCCCTGCCAACTGGGGCTGGGGGTGTCTTCTCTGTACCCAAGTAGACCCTGATGTACCTTATCACAGAATGAAATATACTGTATTGTCATCACTGATTTACTTATCTGCCTCTCCTACTGGACTGAAACAACTTGAGGGCAGTAACCTTTCACCTTTATAATGATCACTGCTTAGTAGGTGCTCAATATATGTTTGTGAAATGAAGATAAGAAAAAAGAACTGAAGTCCAAACCCACACTCAATTCTACAGGGTCATGATGTCCCCAGCCTATGTCACAGGCAGCTGCTTCTGGCCATGGAAATCAAGCCACAAAATAGGATATATCATTCCGGTCTCAACATTACATGCCTTTTCCTTTCAAGAAGAGACCCTAATATACCTACAGGAGGGAAATACCCTTCCCTCATGTTAAAGTACCCTTAACCCTTGTTCCTGCCTTTCCCAAACACAACAGCTGGAGGCATTGTATAAAGGCATTTTATTCAAAAAATCAACACATCCTACTTGTACAAATCACTCACTCTCTATTTCCAAGTCCCATCACTTGGGCTTCAGAGCAGAGTGTGTGGTATTTTTCTGGGCTCAAGGTATAAATTGACATGGTGTCCAAGAACTTGTCCAGTGGACACAGCCGGTCAGGGCAACCTTTCGGCACCTGCTCCTGTGGAAGAGACAGAACTCAGCAGGGGCACTGAGGACCCTGTCTGGCTGTTTTCAGCTGTGCCCGGAGTTCTGAAAGGCTTTGACCCAATGGTGTGTGTATACACACATATAACAGCCAGGAAGGTCCCATTAACTGGTCAACTTCCAGATTAAGAGCACTATGCCCTGCTTGTGAAAGTCCCTCAAGAACTGTTGGTTGAATTGACTGGGAAAACACACTCATGTTTACTCCTGAGCTGGGAAGGCTAAAGGTCTAAGCCGTGGGGAGTGCTCTAGCCCCTGCCCTGGACAGCAACCTGCTGAAGCAGCCAAGGCACCAAGAGTACTGACAGTAAACATCACCTCCCAAAGACATCATCATTAATTTTCAAAACAGGCCTCACAGTCAGGGTGTTACATCCTGGCAGAGACACTCAGGAGAAGAGAAGGGTGGTCCTATTCTTAGAAGATAAGGGATAAGGCCCAAGTCCCAGCCTGCCACTATATGCCCAGTTCTGCCTTAACCCTGGGCCACAGCCTTGAGAGGATTCAGAGAGCTCAGGTGCCAGTGGAGACTCCCTGGGCCTGCGGAGGGAGACTTGGTGCTAAACCAGGTGGGTGGGGTCGCCCAGCCACCTCCCAACCCCACCCCAGAGCTCTTACCTCCCCACGGTAATAGAGCTGCACAAACCATTCCTTAGATTCCCGGTGCTGGTAGAGTTCCATGGTCAGGTCCACAGCAAACGGGGGCCATCTGTGGTCAAAAATCCCCAGGGCCATTAAGAGAGGCATGAGGGTCACATCATGAGCTGCATAGAGGTACAGCTTTCTGCAAGAAGAAAACAGCCCTTCACGATTAATTCTTTACCTTAGGACTCTGGAGGCCAGGACACTGCTGCCTTCGCGAGTGAGGACACCGGTGACATCTACGAATCAGCTGAGCCTACTAAAAACTCCTTTGAAGTAGGTCGTGGGGAGAACCCTCATCCCGCACGCCCCTCCTTTTCATGAGGAGGGATCCCCACTGGAGTAGCTCTCCGGGCCTCCTCCTGCCCGACCAACCACCTACTCCTCCCCCGGTGAGTTTTGAAGAAGAAACTGGGCATGTGTGGCACAGCTCTACCTCTCTCTTCTCTTCGGGACCCGCCTGCCTACAGCAAACGTTCTTCCTACTCTCAGCTGTGTGATGAGTTTAGCAGAGCAAGCTCTCCTTGTTAGGGAAGCTTGCAGTTTGGGGGAATTAAGTCCATTTCATTAATATGCCTGTTTGGCCCTCAATACATTCTCTAAATGGGCTTTAATCAGTAATAAAGTTGCCTTTTAATCTATATCTACCTGAACCCTGTATCTGTCTCTTGGGAAACACTGAGGATTTTATTTGTTGACCCTCAACCTAGAAGGCTAGCATTGGACCCTACAGTACTCTACAGACACAAGGCCGAGGCGGGGCAAGGTGGCAAAGGTCAGTAAGAAATATATTGTCATTGCAGGTCTGTGAAGGACAGGGAAGGTCATTCACATGATTTGCTATTATAAATCTAGGCCCAAAGTTCCTGAATGTTCCTATTTCAACTCACTGTCCCCTACCTTTCCCACACTCATCGCGCATTTCTAACTACGTACAATTCTTTCTCTCAAGAAGGCAGTCTACAACAGTCCTTCTCCAATATTAGGGTGCTTACAAACCACCTGGGTGTCTTGTTAAAATGCAGATTCTGATTCAGTGGGTCAGGCTGGGGCCAGAAACTCTAACAACCCCAGGTGACAGTGAAGCTGTTTATCTGCAGACCACACTTTGCTTAGCAAGTGCCCAGGACACATAACATTCCAAATCCATGGTCCCTAACCTGGGGTTCCGGGCACTCCGAAAGTGGCAGTGGACGTTCACAAGCCACTTCCACCATTTTTAAATGCCCAGTAGAAATCCTACCTTCCTGTATACTCAGTGAAGGTGTTCAAACAATCTATTAAGCAATTATCCGTGTTTGGGGCTATTATAATACCGAATCCGTGTGATGTCCTAATTAGCTACTCCATTGGACACATGTTCAATTAGTTAAAAAAAAAAAGGAAAAATAAATTTAGGGTTCTTTTTTACTAAAATAAAATTTCCGAACATGGTAGGACAGGTGTGGCAGGAAGAAAGGTAGAAATGTTGTGAATGTCTCTGGGACACGTGGCCTCTTAAACATCTACTTTCAGCCTCCTTCTTGCCCTCCTAGAACCTGGATTCTCTCCCTGCAGCCAGACGCCACCCCGCCCCCACCCCCACCCCCACTGCCCCCAGCCACACCAAGCTGAGCTGCTGGGCCAGGTACCTGGTCTTGCCGGGCGGGGTGGCAGGGTCCACGACTTTCAGCAGGTTGCTTTCCAGAATGTGGAGGAATTGGCCCACTGCCATCTGAAGGCTTTCCCTATGGCGAGTAAACAATATTTAAGTACCCAGCGGGCACCTGGCACACAAGGGATGCAGGCTAGTTCTGCCCCCTTGAACCTCATGAGCCCAATGAGACAGAGCTGAGAAAAGACAAGGGATGCATGAGGGACAGTGACAGGCGGTAAGGAGAAAAACAGCGCTGCCACAAGTCTGAGGGCTCTCTGTGCGCAAAGACTGCCAACAATAACAGCAGCAGGATAGAGACCTGGTAAGAACACAGCTGAGACAGGATAAGTCATGGAGAACCAGGCCTTCATGGTTAAAAGAACAAAACTGGGAAGGACACGGTATAATGAATTCCAGGAATTCCAGAAGGCCTTTAGAAAAGCCATCCAAAGGAACTGCCTAAACTACACTTCCTACGCTTCTTTGGAATTTAGACCATAAGGACTTTTCTTATTTATTTAACAAGAAGTTCAACACTAGTGCTCCCAGGCTTGGCACTGTGGCTCCACCACTTTCATTCTCAGGACTGTCAACCTCATGATCACAAGGTGGTGCCTCTACTCAAAGCACTTCTTCTCACAGTAGCAAACAAAGCTGAAAGATGGGGGCTAGTAAGTAGCAAAAAGGCTTGGTTTGGGTGCCTCACACTTTTTATCAAAGAGGAAAAAAAAACCTCTCCCAGAATTCCCAGAACCCAATCACTGACAAAAGGAAATGGGGTTGCCATGATTGGCTTAGACCAATCTTTACTCAGGGTGACTGGGTAAATGGCCACCTTTATAAATCAAGGAAAGTTGAAGCAATAGCTGAGGAGTATGCAAATATGCTTTCCAGAAGAATGTGTGCAGGCCAAGCCAAGTTGGATGGCACTGTGAAGTTGTAACCATTTGTCCTTGAAGAAACATCAGTTTTATGAAACCAGGGCTAACGGAAAGGAGAATGGATCAGGTCTTGTGTGAAACGCTTTACACCAGGAGAAAGCAAACTATGGCCATGGGCCAAATCCAACCCACCTGCCTGTTTTTGTAAATAGAGTTTTATTGGAACACAGTTGTGCCCATTTGTTTGTGTATGATCTATGGCTGCTTTCACGCTACACGGGCTGAGATGAGTGGATGCAACGGACAATACACGGGCCGCAAAGCTATATTTACTAAATATGTGTGTATGTGTTGGTGGAGGGGAAGGCAGTGAGTGACAATTTAGGTCCAGTGGGGCCACTTCAGGAAAAGATGAGGGAAGGAGACAAGTCACAGGGAGTGGCAGCAAGCTGAGTGGCGCGACTGGAGCCTTTCAGATGCCCGAGGCAAGTGCAAAGTGGACACACTGGCTCTGTGTGGGAGAAAAGCAGGCAGAGGCTCCTATGCTTACGCAAGACCAAGCAAATTCTTGAAATGTTAGCTGCTTTTTCCTCCCACTCATCTTCCCCAGGACTGTTCCTCTACTTCCCATCTCCCCTCTCTACCAAGTCACCTATTCTGAGGACAAGCTGAATGCTTTGAACCAATCACAGAAAGGTGTTTTTTGAAATTTGGTAAGAGAGGCATTCCCCATTCTGGTAGTCAGGAAATATGTCTTCTAAAAACAGAGCCCTAAGTACCAGTAAAATAGAGAAAACACAGGACTGGCGGTCAGAAGATCTGGGTTCAAGTCCCGTCTCTGCCACTTGTTAGCTGAACCTGGGCAAGGTAGCCCACATCTCTCAGGTCCAGTTTCTCCATCTCTAAAGCGAGGACTTGGGACTTGTCAGGGATAATGACACCCACCTCACAGCGAGAACAGGAAGGTGCTTTGTAAATTGTAATGTGATGAATAAAGTAGCAATAATGATTCTTCCTTCAGCATCCCCGCCACCCCAATCTTTTGAAACTTAAAGCAAAGGAAAAAGTCAGTGATTAAGAGAAATCCAGTCGAGTGGTGGCTCCCGGGTCTGTGTAATAGTGAATGGAAGCACTAGTCCCAGCTCTGGAAATGTAAGGACCTAGGGCCGAGTCCATTCAGAAGGCCAGGAGAATGGGGTGATCTCGGCCTCTGCACACAGAGACGCCAGCTAACAAGTGTGAGCAGGCCTGATGAGCCCCCTTCCCCACACACTGGGAGGTATGACCGAGCGTGACTTTATGCCAGCAGCTGAAGAGGCTCCTTACCTGTCTTCCCTTTGCAGGATGTACAAGGCTGTGTCCACCGCTCTCTGCTCAATCATCCATGCAAACCTCTTCAGCGTGGGGCAGCTCGGGAGGCTGTGCACCTGAAAGGTCCAAGGTACAGTTTTTGAAGGAAATGCTTCTCATCCACTGAGCCTGGCAGCCAGTCAGCTTCCATGGAGCCCTAGGGGCCTGTCTTCTCCTGGGGAGAGCCTTAACAGCTCAAAAATCTATGTCCCCAAGGCCTGTCGGAAGCTATTCCTCGAGATCTAAAGGCCCAGGAAAAAAAATTGTTTTTCCTTTTTCTGATACTCCTCATCTACCCCAAAGTAAAAAAAATTTATATTTTCTTAAGCTAAAAAAAAACCAAAAAATTGAATAGAATACAAGGCAAGGAATTCATAAATTTCTACTTGACCTTCATTTTCCCCAAGATGATTTCTAAAAAGTATGCCATATAAATATGTTATGTATGCAAACTCTTGCTTATTAAACTTAAACCTATTTTACACATAAGCACAAGGTGCATTTCTGCCTTCAGGGCACACCATCATCTTCACAAGAGAAGGAAGGAAGATCCAGGCTATACTGCCTTCGGGTGTCCGACTTTTTTTTTTTTTTTTTTTGCGGTACACGGGCCTCTCACTGCTGCGGCCTCTCCCGTTGCAGAGCACAGGCTCCGGACGCACAGGTTCAGCGGCCATGGCTCACGGGCCCAGCCGCTCCGCAGCATGTGGGATCTTCCCGCACTGGGGCACGAACCCCTGTCCCCTGCATCGGCAGGCGGACTCTCAACCACTGCGCCACCAGGAAAGCCCGGGTTTCCGACTTTTGAATCTAGGACAGCATTTCCTATTGTGCGGTCTTCAGTATTTATTAGATAAGAAAGATTCTATGGCTAAACAAGTTTGAGAAAAACAGACTTAAGGATGAACCAACTTTCTTTACTACAGGCTTCTCAGATTCTTTAACATGCTGACGTGTGTATAGACTCTCCAACAATAAAGAGGGACTCCAAAATTTTTAGACAATAACCTCTCCCTACCATCACCCACCCCACCCCTGCCTGCCCACGTAATACACACTCACATCATGAGCATTCTGGTGAATGTGCTTTAAGAAACTCTGGTTGAGAGTTAAAGGTCTGGGCTCCCAACCCAGTAAGGGGTCCTCCTTGATTGTTCCCTATCCCTCAGTTCCCACGTCCATTCTGTCTGCAAGTCCTATCACAGCTGCCTCCAAGCCAGGAGCTCTCCACCCAGTTCTAACTCAGAAGGCAGCCCACCAAGCCTCCCCCAGGGTCCCCCACCCCCAGGGCCCGAGGAGGACAGCCAGCCCACCTGCTCAGCAGCCATGTTGTCCAGGAGGATGAGGAAGTCCACTCCATCGCTACTGGCAATGCCCATCCCTTCCTTCACCTTCTTCAAATCCTCTGAGATCCCTGGCTGCAAAGAAGCAGCCTGCCTCCGGCCTCTGCCAAAGAATAAAAAGTTACTCCTTATATTTCATCATACTGTATAGTGATTAACAGTTGACAAAGTATATCTCATTCTTCATTTGGGATCTCATTTAACCTTCAACGACGACTCACTGGGGTTAGCTAGTATTATTGCCATGGTATAGATGAATAAACTAAGACTCTATGAGGTCAAATGACTTGTAAAAGGAAGTTAGTATGTACCAGGACTAGAATAATAACCTGGATTTTCCAAATCCCACTCTAGCATTATCAAAAACAATGCAAGCATGGCCAGGTCTGCTTGAAAACAGCATTCTCCTTCTTCTGGGGGAACACATACTACATAGTTTTAGTGCAGACCAGAAATACCTGAAAACTGCAAAGTGCCATCAGCCCAAACCAATCTATCCTACACGGCAGAACGTTGGTAAGAAAAAGGGAAGCTGTGTCTTCTTCTGCTCGTCCATCTGGATTTGCAGTTTGATGACTGACTTACTCATCTTTATTTAATCATCTTTTCTGTAAGGTTCTTCATCTGCCCCATCTGAGAGCATTGAAGGATTGAAGAGAGGATAATGCTTGGCAAACGGCAAAGCCCCACTCATGGCTGTATACACCATCTTTCCAGCCCAGCGCGTGGCTCTCCCCAGGCATCCTGTACCTTCACTATTAGCCTGTCACTGTGAGTAAGAGCTGCCTCACTTCCTGGACAGTTGATGGCAGACCTGAGCTTAATGCAATCTCTTTCATTCCTTATCCACCAGCAAGGCCAGCCTGGGCAGGCCCTCAGTTCAGGGAGCGCCTGCCAGCTAAGGCGGTAAAACGCTGCCTGTTCACCCCTGGTGAGCAAGAATCAGGGGCAGTTACCTGGTTCTTTCCCGGAGCCTCTGGCAGTTTTGGTAGTTGGGGTACAAGACTTCAGAGCTTGCTTCATCAGTGTGGATGATGATGGGTCCTGGAAGGAATGTGGGAAGCACAGGTGGGAAGAGGCTTCAGCTTGTTCTTCCCAGCAGCTCCACCCCCTTCTTCTTCTCTCTGTCTATACAGACGGAGCTGCTCCCAGAGGCAGATCATCCCCTTAAGGACAGTGAATGCCTTCAACATGCCCTGGCCTTGCCAACAGGAGCTCTGCTGCGGTCTGAGCAATGGAGAAAGCAGTAGCAGCCTTGCTTTGTTCAGCACAACCTCTCCTGCTGGGCCACCTATAGCCGAGAGCAGGTACAGGTGCCGATCAGACTGGCACGTCCATGACCCAGTCCAAAAAACGTCGCCTCGAGGTACCACCAGTACCTGGGGATTCTAATAAAGAATGCGTCCTCCCTCACTTTATCAGAACTAGGTGACATTCTTGCTTCCCAAAGTCCGATCCTATAGGCCAATATGGTGACTGACATGACAATCTGAGAAGGGTGGCCACAGGGTCACAAATTCTCTCAGACCCTATGGCCTTACCCACAAGAAAACCCAGGCTTCCAGATGAACTACCAGGAACCAAAGACTAGACTACAGTGTTTCCTACAGACCTCGCAGCAGCTTGCTCCTGTCCAGAGCTCACGAGTACCCTTGTCCCGTCCAACGATGCCCAAGAAAAGTGCTCTAACACCTTCCCATTCTTTGCTCTGTGCCAGAGATGGCAATGGCCTGTGGTAGCGCCCTGTTCTACCCAGCTCAAGCCTCACCTTCTCTGATGGCAGAGAAGCTTTTTGGAATTCACTGAGGTCAATCCATGGAGTGATTAGGTGAATCTAAACCCCAAAGAGCTATTATTTCCGAACAAATTATTGATAGCCAAAACCTCAGTATTTAACAGTAGCCTATGGTGACTTGAGTAGAATACCAGTATTCAGACACACTTTGTTGGTCTGGACAGAAAAAGCAAATCAGACTGAAAGTCATGAGTTTAGGCCTGAATCTATAACGAACCAGTAGGATGGCCCTGGGAAGTCACTTCCCTTCTCTGGGGCTCATGTGTAAATTGAAGGGATGAGACTAGTATCAGCAATTTTCAATTGTTTCTAAAGCAGTGGAAGCTTTTTTCTCCCACTATTAGATAAGGTAATAAAAGAAAAGGTGCTGATGGCTTCAAGGTAGGGGTCCAAAGTATAGTCTACCTGCATGCCCCAACCCCCTCCTTTTCTGTAGTTTCTGACCCCTCTGAAGAATCCTGGGGTTCCGCAGGAAACGTTGTAAAAAAGAATAGACCAAATGATCAGAGGCCCTCTCCAGATATACATGTTTTCTGAGAAGCAGGAGAGCACAAGAGCGAAGAGTATGGATTGTGAAGCCAGACTGCCAGCGTTTAAATCCCAGCTCCTCCATTTACCTCCATTTACCACGGTTTAAATCCCAGCTCCTCCATTTACCAGCTTACTATCTGTTCCTCAGATAGTCATTTAGCCTCTCTGTGCGTTAGTTCTCTTATCTGTAAAATGGGGATAATGTTACCTACCTCACAGGGTTATCACAAGAATTAAACAAGTTAATATCCGCAAAGCTCTTAGAACAGTATCTGATGTATAGTAAGTCCTTTAAATGTGAGAATAATAGTAACTATGATTTAAACCTCTAATTAACACATGATAATTCCTACCTGGTACCCGACATTAGTGTCTGGATAATGGACCTACAGTTTATGATAAGTAAGGCACATTTGAGTTGGCACTCAGATACGCATTGAATGAATGAAAGACAAAACGGTGCAGACCAACACCTTCCAGCTTCCCCCCACCAGCCTGATTCTCTGTAGTTTACTCAAAACCTTCTGGGCCTTCTCTAGGATTTTACTCTTGAAACAATATCCCAAAGTTGCACCACTTCCACCAATGGTAGCACCTTGTGGGGTTCTTAGGTCTATTCAAATCCCTTGATACTGGCCAAGGCATGGAAGTAGCTGTGACAGGAGTCAAACTGGACTGTGAGGATGTCTGGGTCCAGTGCAGGGAGCGGCTACCCAGGCAGCCACACCAGAGGCTGGTGATGATACCACTTCCTTCCTTGCACCAAGAAACCCCTTTCCTACCTCAGTTACACTTTAGGTGGTTCTGAGGAGAGGACATTTGCCTTTTAGAAGCTGAGCAAGTGAACAGCTTTCAGAAGGCCAGGCACTACGGATTATTCCTAAACTCAGGGGCTCCCAAGAGGTAAGGAGCAGCCCATCCTGTTTGCTTTATGTTACTTAGGCTTGCTGTTTGTGTTCAGCCAGCTTCAGCCAGAATTAGCAGCAGTACCCAAGCCAGCTGGGGGCAAGGCCAGCCTCCTTTGGCCTGGAGGTTCTGTATTTTACAAACTTTTTAAAAGCCTGATGGAAGTTTTATCTCTATTTGAGATACTGCTACAGAAGCTAAAGAAAATAACAAGAACCTCTGCCTTATGGCATCGTTTTAGTATTTTAATATTGGTGAGGTCATGATGATCTGAAACTCAGGCCAGCAGTTAAATGTAAATTTCAACCAATTACAAATGACAAGATATGGCTTCATTTGATAGTCAAAGGGCCTCAACACATGAGATCCATAAAGGAAAATACTAAATGTAGTTCTTGGTGGTGAAAAGGTTGAGAACCGCTAGCTGTGCTCATTCACTGGCTGAACAGGTCAAAACCCAAACTCGACAGATTTTCTTAACTAGGAAAGGCGGTACGGAATACTGTTAATACCATCTGGGTCATGCTGTGGATTATCACCAAGACCAGGGCAGTAGCAGCAGACCCAGGTCCCAGCAAAGTGTCCCTCCTGCCCTCCTTCCTTTTCAGCAGCGTCTCTACTAAGCAAAAAGGCCCCAGTACTGTTCACAAGACCTGGCTGGGGCTGCCTCTTGCAGCTTGTGTAGATGCTTGAGAGAAAAAGTCAGGAGCCAGAGGCGCATCAGAGCAGCTGACGCATTGCTGCAGGTGTGCAGGTCAGGCTGACAAGGGCAGCAGCAGGCCAGACAGGGAGGGGCCTGCCAGAGGAGTAGGTACACCATGGAAGCTACCTGAGCAGGAGGAGAGAGACCAAGGGGACAGATACCAAGAAAGAGAGAGCGGGACTTTGGAAGTGAGAAGAAAAGGCTCCTCAGGGACAGGGGCTGACTCGTAGAGCCCAAACTCAAACCTTCTTTCTGACATTGGAAAAGCCCAGCCAGCAAACACCGGGTAGACTCCAGATTCCGATATATGTTAGTGGAACGAACGCTGGGAAAAAAACCAAAAAGGTAGATTAACTCATAAAAGGAAGATTCATATGTACACTCCACCTTATTCCACAGAGCAGCTGGGAGGCTTTCAAGACTACATAAGGGGAGCTATAGGGCAGGGAAGTATCCTTTATCTCTCTGTGGGATGGCTGCCCAAGGGACCTGAAGGCCAATGAATGTGACCTCCGGTGACCACTTGTTCACTGAATCCTACTGTACTAGGGTAACTGCTCCCAGACTACCTTGGACGTTCTAACAGGGGAGAGCAGCTTCTCGTCTACCCTTGACCGGGAGAATGGTCCTCCTCTATCGGGGAAGGTCGTCCTCTTCGACCGAGTGTGCAGCTTCGGGAGGGACACACATGGAGAGGTGGGAGAGGAAGGGGACACCCGCCTAGCCAGCCAGATCAGCAGAATCAAACCCTGGCGACCAATGGGATGACAGATGTCACAGCCAGATCGACCACACATCCCCCCAGACTACCTTGGATGAGAGTGGGAACCACCTGGGGCATCAGGGCAGGTTTTCTCATGCTCAGGACCTTACATTGGGTGCAACATCCCTTTTTCAAGTGACTCACAAGACCTCCAGTGGGTTGAAGGTTGGCGAAAGAAAGGGGATGTCCTCCACGTAGTTCTTCCTCAGCCTCTCTCCCAGGGCAAACATCTGCTGCATGCCCACCTTGGTCAGCTGTCCAGCAAACATGCCCCCCTGAGGTGGGGGAGGAAGGAGAGGAGAATGAAAACACCTGGTGGCCTGCTAACCTCAGGCCAGAGCAGACCATCACAGCTCTGCAGGGGGCTTCCCAGAGCAGGGAAGCATCGCTCACCTTCAGCGTGGTCTCGTGGTACTGAGAGTCGAAAGGAGAATGTGGTTTCGGGCCACCAGCTAGATTGGTGACTGTGTAATCAAACCGCGTTTGGGGTGGGACCTCTAGTAGCTGGGGTTTCCACTCTACCTGCTGTGACCACAAAAAACAACATATTGTTTAAAAAGGTTCTTGAAACTTAGAGCATTGATATCCAGCAGCACATAGCTAGAATCACACTGACACTAGACAAGCAACCTTCCAATGGGAAGGAAGGAAAGAAACTTTAACTCCAGCTCCAATTAAGGGAAGAAAAGACTGCGACTTATTATTCCAGGTGTCCGCAGCCCAAGTCCTGTTATTGCTACACCAGTACTCACTGTTACGGTGTTGCTCTGGCACTAAGCCCAGACTGAAGTAAAGGGGAGAAGCAGCCAGAGTGCCGTGGCGAATGAATGAATGAACTAATGATGGGATAAGTGAATGAATATGATATAATCTCAGTGACCGTATACTTCAGAGTTTTTAAGAAATCAACCTGCAGGCTTTTATGGCCCTTCCTTAAGGACTCTTGTAACTACTACGTATTTCCCTTCCTTTCATCCAACTTCTCAAATAAGTAGCTGCCCCCTAAAAAACCTTCACTTCTTCACCATCTTCCTTTATTCCTTGCAGTCTGGCTCCTGCCCCAACTGTACTGATTTTCAAAACATAACAAGTAGTCAGAGGCCTCACAGCTCCAACTGCCAACTGCCCATAAAATTCTTACATGCACTGAGTCCAATGTGATGCCTTAAATTTTAAAAACAAAAGTCTTTTCTTCTAATCCCATATACCAGCCCCTCTTCCCAACTGACTATGATTCTCAAGGCTACCCCAATCCTCCTAGTTGCCAAGACTCAAACCTCTGACTCACCCCACTGCTCCCCCATCCCCACCCCAGACCCTGTGGATCACTGGCTAGAAAAAATGTTACTCACACTGGTCCTTCTTTTATCTTATTATTAGAGTATAAAACCTTATTACCTCAGGCAAAGTCCTGTGACAGGCTCTCTCCCTCCCACCCCCCAAACCATATATACATAACCACCCAATTAATCTTGCTAGGCCACTCTCATCATATCAATAGCTATTTCCTAATGTTCCAAGAGAGAAGCGTCTGCCTTTCAGGACTTTTGGCCCAGCCTCTGTCCCCAGCTGTACTGCCACTACGCCTCTCTCTTCCCCTACCCAGGCCAGACCATACCCACTGCTTCCTCTACATCTTCTTTCAGCTTGCTTCCCTTGCTCGGAGGGACTCCTGTCCATCTCTGTCCATCCAGCTTCTCTCCAAGGTTCAATGACAGCTCAAGCCTTACCTCCCCAGCTGTGACTGCGCCAGCTTTCAGTGGTTGTCTTCTTATCCGAATTCCTACAGCACTTACAGTATATAACTCAATTTCTTACTGCTTCATTTTGTTTTAAAACTAACTTTTGAAAACCTACGATGTCACACAGCATTGTATTTATCTTGGTGCCTCCCAGAAATATCCCAGGAGATGGCTACTGGGAGTCCCAGGTCCATTCTTCCAAAAGGCATTGTCTCAGCCTCACCTGCACCCGGTATCCAAACACCTGAGCCTCTTCCCCTGCTGGTGCTACAGCAACTGATATCAGAAGATTGGGTGTTCAGAGCCGAGACCTTCTTCCTACAATCTTTTGATCACTGTTCCTCCTTTCAAAGTTCTAACACTATAACTTCCCTTCATAAAACCCTTCAAGGGCTCATAGCTGCATGATGGCCCCTGCCTCTCTCTCTTCACCAATTCTTCCCTGCCCTACACACTTCTTCTCTAGCCACACAACTCTGTTGCCTAGAACACCATCCCCACACCTCCTGGCCTTTCAACCTCATGTTTCTTCTGCCTGGAATTTTCTTTTCCCTTTCGTCTGGAAAGACTTCTGTTCATTCCACAAAACAGCTTAAATGTTGCCAGAAGCTGTGACCTTGGGCCTGTGCTCTCACAGCAGCCTCAGTGGATCTTTTTGGTAGCCTTTGCCAAACTGTATTAGACAAGTCCCTTTACTAGTCTGTCCTGCTCAGCAGACTTAGCTCCTGAGAGCAGAGCCTGTGTCATCTATTGACCTCTGCATTTTGGATGTCCAACAAAGGGCCTGGCACACAGTAGGCATAATTAACAGCTCCAACAGGGAATTCCCTGGCAGTCCAGTGGTTAGGACTCTGTACTTCCACTGCAGGGGGCACAGGTTCCATCCCCGGTTGGGGACCTAAGATCCCACAAGCTGCGCGGCCAAGGGGGGAAAAAAAATAGCTTCAACGATTTGTTAGATCCTGTGGAAGATACCAAGATTGAGATAACATGACCCTGCCTTTTTTGGATTTTCCGGTTCGTAGAGACAGCAAGCTATGTATGTAAATGATAGCAGAACTAAAATAGAAACTATGTGCTACAAGAAACCAGAGGAAGGCCATAGTAGTTCAAAGGCAAGACAGACCTTCTCTTCTGGCTGAGGATTCAGGAAAAGTTTCATGGAAGGAATGGTATTTGAAATGAATAGGATTTAGACAAGCAGAGGCCAGACTTGAGAGTAAGAGGCAGGTAAGAAGAGAGGGTGGTATTCAGAATTCTAAGAATAGGTAGAAAGCTTGAGCAAAGCAGAGATGGGGAAGAATATATAGAGGAAAGAAGTGGCTTGGTTTGCCTGAATGTGGGAGTGGTTTTCAAACTTTTAAATTAGCAAATATCAGGTTGAGTTAGATTTGTATATTTAAAGGCAAAAACTGGAGTTCCTCTAGTTTAAGTAGGAGTGGGAACTCAGAACCCTAGCCACTCAGCATCCCCTTCGCCAGCAGGCTCCATAGAATAGTTTGAAAGCCATCAGTATAGATCACAATTGAAATGGAAAGACTCAACGCAGAAAAGCCAATTTCAAGATGTCTGCCATAGAGCTGGTGAGAGCCTAAGGCCTCATCTAAGGCAGCAGGAATAGAAGGGGTGGATCCAAGACTTTTGAGTCAAACCTGGCAAGTGAGTAGATAAAAGCTTTATTTGGAGGCTATATTGGTAGGTAAACAAGAAAGAATAAAGAGAAAATGACTTTGATTTTGAGTCTGGGTTCCTAAGGTGGTAAAGGGTAATGGAGGAACTCCTTGACTAAAACTAAGGCCAAGACAGAAGAATAGCTGACAAACTGAGTTCAGGTTTGTATGATTTAAGTTTCAGACACCTCCTTTGAGTTCCCAGCACTCCCCGCATATTCCTATAATTGGAATCTGTTTTGTCTCTCTCCTTCATCACATTGTAAACTCTTTTCTCTTTTACAGCTGAGATTGGATTATCCATCCTTGTAAGCCCAGTGTCTAAGCACAGGTCCTGATACCAGGTCCACAGGGCCCGCTCAGCCACACTACAAAACCTCCTCCTGTTAGGTGCATTCACCAAGAGAGGATCTCTGGTTTTCCTAGGAGATGACTCCTGAGTTCTAGGTGATGTCAAGTCTAGAGTACACATTTTCAAATTTTCAAGGATGGATGATACATGAGCTCCATACATGGTGTCCATCCCACATACACACTCTCATTCTCGTGCCTGCTTTTCAGCTTCGGAGTTAGTGGCAAAGACTAACTTTATAATTTTATTTATTTATACTCCATTTTCAAGAACTAACTTAAAGTAAGTGGTAGCAATACCTAAAATATAGTAAGATAAGCAATTCAAAGTAGACAAGAAAGACAAAAGCAAATGAGTATATAGGGACCAAAAATATGGATAGAGTAATAGAGTTTCTCAAAAAAATACATGCCATGAAGATCCATATACTTACTGTAGGTGGGCCAAAAGAGTCAGCACTAAGCTTTCTGGCTTTTATGTACACGGAGAAACTTGATCAGCTAGACAAGCTTAAAGATAAAAGCAAGGCAACTGTTCAGGAGAAGCACACCACTTCTCATGCTAACAGACAAATTCCTCCCAAGGGTCCTCATAAAGAGGATATAATGAACATCTTTTCAGTAGTCACAGCAATGAGTTTTGTGGGATTGTTTCTCATTGTTCCCTCGACAGAGAATGATAGCATCTCACCAAAGCACATTTCCGTGAAGACAGTACTACACTGGGATCGATATGCTACACTCAGGTAAAAGAAAAAAAATCTACGTAAAAGTAAACAAGAACTTCCAGGTGTAGATTTTAGAATAAACTAATGATTTGAAACCTTGCACACTGCACAGTAGTATCACTGGGAAATTGTTTTAAAGTTACTGATGCCTGAGCCCCCTCCTGGGCTAATGACATCCAGATCTCCTGGGGATGGGGCCTCCGTTTTTTAAATGCTACCCAGTCCAGATAACTCTAAGGCTTCACCAGAGGAGCTTTTACCATATCTGGATGCTCTGGGTCAATTAAATCAGAATCTCTGGGAGACAGACGTAGGCATCAGTATTTTCTAAAGCTCCCCAGTTGAGTCCAAGGTCCCACCAAGGTCAAGAACCACCACTGCACAGGAATGAATGGATTGATTGGCACATCCTTTGTGTAATGCTTCCTGAAAACTGCTGCTCTTAGATGAGTTTTGAATAAGTATTAATCAACACTGATATTGACATTATCCTTCCGAGCTCATATACACTATCAAATAAATATGGACCCAAATGTCTTCATGAACAGTGG
Source organism: Monodon monoceros (assembly GCF_005190385.1). NCBI lineage: Eukaryota > Metazoa > Chordata > Mammalia > Artiodactyla > Monodontidae > Monodon > Monodon monoceros. The sequence continues at coordinate 74,743,782 of NW_021703774.1, read as the reverse complement.
AGCTGGAATGGGTTGGACTTTATTTTATAAAAACTGAGGAATCTTCCTGGGTTGGGGGCTATTTTGCCATCATATAGAGAGGCGCTGAGGGAAATCCAAAAGTAGGGCCAAATTTATCTTTTGAAAGTGTACCTGGATCTAATCTAACAACCAGAAGAAATGGACAATCAAGTTCCAGAGTTTTATCTCCAGAGCACAGATACAACTTTTAGGAAGATAGGTTAATTCATCAGCCATTCAAGCCATAAGAAAACAACTCAGTAAAACAACTAGTTTTAAACAATGATATTTTCTGAGGATTTGTGTGATAACTGAATGGATTGACTTGTCACATAAGTTTATCTATAAACTAGTCAGAAGTCTGGAAATATCTACCAAAGGCAATTTTAGTTTTAGAATGTTGTCAAAGTCCTTTCTGACTATAATTAATAGCAGAGCCACAAAGATTAGAAAATCCCGATAACAACCTCTATTAAATTGGAGCTTGAAAAACAAAAAAACCTGAGAGAGAATATCCAGAAACAAGTTACAGGAGGCTGATGATACTTGCTCATAGCCTAAGTTGGACAAGAGTTGGTTCTACCCCTCGCTTTTATGCGCAAGACTTTATACAAGATAACCAAAGACGTTCAGTGCATCTGCCTAAAGTCTAGAGAATGTAAGCAGGCAAAAGAGGTAATGTGCCTTATCTAATTGCAAAATAACACCGAGGACTCAGATTCTCTATATTTTGTGGCTACAAAGACAGAAATTGAATGAAGCCGGCAGTCCACCTGAGCTACAACTGCCGCTTCCAGCATAAAGGCAGAAGATACCCATCACACATCCACTGGCTCAGGAGAAAGCCCTAAAAGAATCTAAATCTTTTTCTGGGTCCTTTAGGGAGCACATATACTGTCTGTAGGAGGTCCAGGCCTAGACATTCAGGCTTTTATTCACTGCCACCACTGACAACTTTGTCTTCTATTCTTGTATGTTATTTTCCATACAGCCTTTCTGTACCGAGAATAAATGGCGAAGAAAGGAGAGTACACAAGAGATGGGCTATGTACAAAACTATAAGGAAAACTTAGTGACCTAATATAAAAAGGTAAAGTAAGAGACTGAAAAAAAGGTCAAAGTATACAAAAAAAGGAAAGAAAGAAAGAGAAGGAAAGGAATGGAATTCAGGCACCAGATAGAATGTGGTATAGCCATATAGAAAGGCTAACTAGAAATCTGATAATAGAATTAAATGCCTGACAAAATTTATTCATTTCTGTGGGAAGTGCTTTAGAGGTTTGATTTCATGTGTGGCCAGCTTTAAAAACTGGGTTTTCAGTTGTACAATGTGAGTTGTACAACCTTGAGGGTTTCTTAAAAGCAGCTATCACCATGAGTATGTCTAGTATCAGATTTGGACATCCTGTTGAACCTGCTCCAACATCAACCTGGAGAATAGTAAGAATAGTAAGCACCCCACAGGTTAAGTTTGACACCTGGGTGCCTGGGGATTTCAGGTTTCCTATTTATCTTCACTAGGAAGACAGTTCTTTAATCACAGGCCTGCCTGCTATGAAAGGCCAGAGATCTTTACTGGCTCTCCCCAAGAATCAAATCCAGAAAGGGTAATCATTTTCAAAACTGACTACTTGTACTTTAATCATAATTATCCTGACCAAAACCAGGTAGATTTTAAGACATAAGCCACAAGACTGAACAATTAAAAATTATTTTTCCTACCTCAGATTCCTTCCACAATAGGTTTAGGAACCCAAAATAAAAAAGGAGAGCTCCAAGACACAGCACTTATTACCAAAAAAATCTTCAGGTTCTCAAATGGTATCCAGCAAACCCTGAGAGAAAGCTGCAGTAAATTCTGTTCCCAAAGGTATTAACCTCTGTTATGCACTGCGATCCCAGTTAGGGTGGTTCCTGGCACAAAGGTCCCTGCAACTCTTTGACAACCGCCAAAATGGTCACACATAAATGCACTACACCCTTGTACTCAAGTTCCCACAAATATTTATTAGAAATGCAGAATCTCAGGCCCTACCCCACGTCGGCAGAATCAGAATCTGCATTTTAACAAGATCCTAGGAGATTTATACGCACTATGGGAAGCACACTACTACTTCTAGCTGTGCTTCATCACAGCCATCGGGGGGCGTAACTGGAAGTTTCCGGTCTGCCCTACAATCCAAGAGTCCGAGGGGTCTTGGGGGGTCAGGGGCGGGCACCAGGCCAGCACCTTTGCTCAAACTGTTTTCCCTTTGTCTGGACCCAGCCCGAACCCCCGCTCCGTGAGCGTAAAATTCCAAAGGTGGTGTGTGTTGGGGCGAAGAGCCCGTCCCGCCACTGGTTGGCCACACAGTCCTCGCCCCACCAGCCCCGCCGAACTCTCACCTGCTCCTCCCGCGGAAGCGCCTTGAGAGGGCTCCGCGCCCCGTGTCGAAACACGACTTGCACCATTTTCAGCTCCAGCAGGCTTCGGTCGACGGAATTCTGGTCGTCAGCCCCCGGCCGCTGGTGGAGGCAGTACGCCAGCGAGGTCAGGACGCCGACAGGGGCCCACATGCGCACCCTGAAGATCCGGGAGATCATGGGGGAAACCCCTCGGCTCCTCTCCGGGGTGAGGGTGCAGAAAGCGAATACAAGTCCTCCGCGATCGACGGGGCTCAGCAGCCGCCCCCAAGTTCCCGGGAACCGGTGGGCGAGCACATCCACCCGCCCAAGCTGCGACCGCTGCGACTCCCAGCTGTGTAAGGGGACCCCGAGTGGGAGCGTGGGGGAAGAAGCGGAGGTGGGAGCAGCGATGACTCCCCGGGAGTTTTAACCAGGGTCGGGGTTGGCCTCTCCCGCCGCAGACTGGGAGGGGGAGCGGGGAGCTCAGCTCCTTATCCTTCGTCCTCTAGGGAACCTTAAACTTGGATTCCAAGTTCGGCCTCCAGCACTCTTGACGGGACAGGAACCTGCCCAGAGTTCCTGAGCGGCAGTGACTCCATTAACACAGATCACTCGACTCCACTTTTTTATAAGCAAGCTCCCACCCACTTTCTCACCCACCCGGGGACCTGCCCCAAGCGGACCCGCGCAGAGGAGCACGGGAAAACGAGTCCCGCGGTGACTCCTATCCGGAGGCTCTGAGTTGCGAGAACTACAACTCCCACAATGCCGCGCGCCGCTGGCCCTCCCCGGGAGGTATTACCCCGCCCCCGGCAGTGGGCCTAGCCCCTCAGGCCGGCAGGTTGGAAGTCTCCAGGAGCTGGCGGTCACCGTGTGTAGGAGTGAGTCTGCGAGTTTGCCAAGCTGATTGGGTAGGCGACGTGAAGGCAGGGGGAGATAGAATTGGGTAGTGGAGCCGATTTATTTTGAGTCTACTGAGTGTAGAAGACTTCCTTGAAGTCCTGGAAGTTGGGGTTCCTGAATTAAGAGCCAAGTACCGTTTGCGAAGGGCGGCACTAGGCGCTTTATATTTAATTTTCATTTGCTGTCTCCCTTCTATGTTTAGAGGCTTAAATCGTTGCAAACGTATAGAACTTCAAGCTCATTGATGTGTTTATTTACATCCAGAATATTTCCTGTGGAAAAATCCAGGCTCTGCGTGCAGATGTCCCAGTGACTAAGCACCTTAGCTAAGCCTCAACCACCTGCTGGTCTGGTTTCTCAGGAATATACAGCGGCCCCAAACCACTATTCCAGATCTTTGCAACAGGGCACAATGAAACCATCTGTGTCTATCTCAAGGCAAAGGTCAAGTTGTGAGGAGAGTCTGAATATGTTACATTAAAAAAAAACAAATTCAACAGTCAATTTGAAGATCTAATTGGCTTTATTCAACTATTCATGAATTGGGCAGCATCCCATCTAGCAACTAGAAGAATGCTGGGAGTGGTTGTACAAAATAGAAGGCTTTTAATAGGCAGGAGGGTGGGGCAAGAAGGTATTAAAAAAAGAAAAGATGGGTTCCCTTTCTGGGAAGCCCCCCCTCCCCCCGCAAGGGTTTTATCATGCAGATTGCCTCTTCTGGGGGTGGGAATGGGGGTTGATGGAGAGGGACCACGTGACAGGTTACCTTACTGGTGTTTAACCAGAAAATTCCATACTGGTCCCTTAACATTACATTTCTGGGGGAGGCAGAAACTGCAATTAGACATGGGTACTAAACCTAGATAATAAATCTAGGTTTGGTATCATGGACTTTAGCACTAGTGATGCCACTTTGGGCCTGTGGTTTTCTTTTTTAACACCATCCAACCAATTCTTTTATCATTCTAGATTCTGTCATTGAATCAAACTGGGCAAGATGCGAGGGCACCATACTTACGGAGTATGGCCCCTGACCTGAGTCTAAACTAGTTCACTAACCTAGAAAATTCTGAATGTCCTACTGTCAGGAAGGGTCAGTTTGGAACACTGCACATTGTCACAGTTTTCCCCCTGGCCTAGCCCATGGACTGACTTCTCAGAGTCTTACTGTGTGTCCTGATACTATTAAAAACTGAAAGCTGTTTTTCTAGCTGAAGTAAGGTATCAGGAGCACCAGACAACTCAGCTTCGGAACCTGTGTAATGAAATGTAACCTCAGTGGGGAAAGCTGTTCTCAGCACTTGAGTGAAAACGTGGTATAACTTTAGTGCAGAAGGGCCCTGGTGTTTGAGCAGCTTCAGCAGTCCTGGTTGTGCTAGCACATCAGAGCAGCTTCAAGGCAATGTAATGTTGGCCTCTGGATGCCATTCCCTTCTGCATAATGGACAGGCCACCCTAGTCCACACCCTTACCCTGGCAGCCTCAGCACAGACTTGTCAGGCATCACGAGCAGCACCTTTGACATGGATGAGCCTGTGCTGCTGGGGTGCCCGTGTGTAGTTGAGGAGCAGTGCTGTGGCTGTCTTAGCAACAGATCTCTGCAGGAAGCCAGAGCAAGTGAGGTTGGAAAATGACAGATTCCATGTGGCACTGTTTGTCAGCACATGGGAGACAACACTTGGGAAGCCCTGTAAATATTTGGTGTGTTATGTATGGTGGTGCTTGTAGTGTTAGTAAATTGCAGTTTAAAAGAAAGGGTAGAAATCCTGAAATCATGCTCTGGGGCTGCAGAGTGGCAAGGGTTGGGGGTGGTAGGCCGTGGGGGACTGAGCAACTGATATTGTGACCTTGGCTTTACCATCAGGCAGGTTTGGCTTGGGAAATAAACCCTCTTCCCACCAAATTGTCCTCAGAGGGTTAGCTTTAATATTATGCCAAAACTCGGTTTGAATTATGAGATAAGAAACAACCACATTCACTGTTTTATCTCCAGTAGTGAACACAGTGCCTGAGTCATAAGTACTCCATAAATACTTGCGGAATGAAATTATAGAATATATCGTAGGAATGTTGTTGAGGACATTGTTCATTACATCACTTATTGCTCCCTATATAAATCGCCTCTGGAGAAATTTGTTTTAGTGTTAGCATTAGAACAAACATTAAAACATATGAAGATTACTTTTCTTTCGTTTTTGCCTTGGCTGATAGGAAGCTTGGAGCTTAATTTTAAACTTAACCACAGCAAGTATTTAGAACCTAATAGCTAGTGTAACTGTGATCTTTTCCTCCAGGATATCACCCTGGATTGGAAGGGGGCAAAACTGGAGAAAGGTCAGGCTGTTGCAGGCTTCCAGGTGTGAAACCTTTAGGAGGCAGAGTTAACAATAGAGAGTGAGAGGGAGGAAGGCGTCAAGGATGACTTCTTAGTTCCTGGGTCGGGCAACTTGCAGAGGATGCCTTTTACCGGAAGGAGGTTGAGCAGAAATTAGCAAGTTAGTTTTGAATATGTACATTATGAGGTTACCCGTAAGGCATTTAAGTACAAATGCCCTCTAGATTTCATGGATCTGGAACTCAGAATAAATTTGGAGTAGGAATATATAGGTGAAACTCCTCCACGCATAGTTATTAATTGAAACAATAGGAGTGGTTAAGATTCCCAGGGTGAGTGAGTCGAGTAGGAGAGAAACAGGGGGCTAGGACAGGACCCTTGAGTGTTACGGAGCAAGGGCTCGCTGTGCAACGCACATAGAGGCCAATACTATGGCACTGGCTTTTGAGAAAAGAGCTTTATCTTGAGGTCGACTGATAAGGAGGCGGGAGGCAAGGCTCTCAAACCTGTCTCCTTGACCTATGGTCGGGGCAAAGTTTAAGGGGTTAGAGAAATTTCAAACCTGGATGGTGATTGGTTAGTCTTGAATTAGTCCATATGAGCTACTCATGCTGCTGGAAGCCAGGTTTTTCTTATTGAAGGACTTCTCACTTTGCAAAGGGCTCTGGTGGCAACATTTCCAGAGGCAAGTCAGGTTTGTGGGTTCAAGCCCCACCCTAAGGGGGCCCATATAAAAGGTTACAGCTGCTGACGTACTCAAAGGATTAGAGTCCCAAACCCTGGGTTAGAGCCTGCGGTCTTTGGATTTCTCTGCTTGTCTGTGTTTGTCCGTGACTGTTTTATTTGTGAGGAATTGGCCAATAGGGTTAACTATTGGATGACTGCAGCAAAGCTTTGCTGAATCTGCTTCCTGTCATTTTGCTCTGGTTATCCTGAGGAGAAAACACTTCCAAAATGGGGAATGTTAACAGTACCCCTGCTAATTTAACAGGAAGGGGGGGGAAAAAGAAAAAAAAAAACATGATCATATCAATCAGTCTAAGGAATAGAGTAAGCACAGTAAAAGTAATTAGGAAATATAAGGAGTAAAATCAGTGAAATGGGAGCTAGGAGAAATCATCAATTTCCAAATGGGAGGTCAGCATGGATTAAAAAGCAAAGCTTTGTGTCTTTAGAGTGATTTGAGGAAAGACAGATTAAAGAGAAAAAAAACAGGTGGGGCAATGTTATTAGACAAATAGATATTTTAGGAAGGTTGAGATTGTTAAGGTAGTAACAGGACAGTGATTTTACAATATATAATTACTTGCAGTTTAAATAAGAAATACAGTAGTCAAACTTGGCCTACATTTAGCCAACTGTAAAATAAAGCAAAAAATCTTCCAAAACACAAGCAAAACTTGACAAGAACATTTTTGAGAAAATAGCTCTTAAATACATCTAGAGAATGGCCTGAGAAGATTGAAGTATTTTGAAGATGGAGATAATGTTTCTAATGCAGATAATAACCAGAGTCATCTGGGTATAGATCTCTATCAGTAAGTTTGTGCTTTGTTCTGTTTGTACTTGTCCTTTCTGATAACAAGATGGTTCTTTTAGTGATGTGATTTTATTCTGTAATCTTTAATGTATTATGTTCTTGGTGTTCTATTTGAGTTCCTACTATATATGGTATACTGGAGTTATGAAAAAGAAGAAAATGATTTTCGTTTGTACCACTGCCTGGCCCAGTATTAACTGGGGTCAGGGGAAAATGGCGCAAGAATGGGTCTTCTAATTGTAGGACTATTTTACAATTAGACTTGGTTTGCAAAAGAGAGGAGAAATGGGACAAAATCAGCTTTATCCCTGTTTCTTACAAGGGAGGAGCCTTTTACAGTTAGACACATTTTAGTTTGTCTTCATTGAGAATTTTAACCCTCTTTTGTATGAGCCAAGCTATCAAGGAGCTAGCATTGAACTGCTTTTAAGTGTGTGTGTATGTGTGTGTGCGTGTATCACACACACACACACATACTATTTTGAGCAATATAGTGAAGGAAATCTGGTCAGCCAGCTACAAAACTCAGACTTCAGGAAGGGCTTGTTTTTCTTCAGAGAAGGAACTCCCAGATGGAGAACATTGGCTGTCCTACCATCAGCTCTGCCTTGCACTGTGGTTACCAACTTTCTTCAGTTCAGGAGTAGGCAAGCACAGGTAGTGGGCTCACGACGTCTGACCTCGACTACTTTTTCTAAGTTATTTTGTTCAGCAGTTAAAACTGCTGAACAGTTCTCAGCAGCGAAACCTGAGTCTCTATATCAGAATAAGAATTTGCAGAAGATATGTAAAGTTATGGTTCAGAGGAAGGCCCTCAGAAAAAACCTGTTTTCCCTGAGTCAGAGCCAGTGATGATCTCAACTACATTTGTCTCCTCCTTTGGTGCCTCCCGCCCTTCCCCCGCCTTATGAAGGGGGAAATCCCTCCGAGTGGTGCCAAGGCTTCCATCAGCAATCCTCCTAGAGCCCCAGGTCTGGCCCCAGCCCTGTACCCTTCCTTACCAGATAGTCAACAGGGTCTCCCCTCCCCATACCTGCGAGGGTACTCAGTTTGACCCAGGGGGTACTCTGCTTCAGGCAGGGCAATATCCATGGAGACAAGTTCCCACGGGTCTAAATGACCAAGGTCAACCCAGGGGATCTGTATATGTGCCCTCCTCCTTTTCTATCTCTGATCTGTATAATTGGAAAAAAGCATATTTAAAGCACAGCTTTCCATATGTGCCTGAATGCCCTACTCCCTTGTTGAGGCAAGGTCTACTGACAAAATTAAATGACTTTCTCAGCAGAAAAAACAAGCGTGCACCCTCCAAGCTGCACTATTACAACTGGGAGACGAGCCTCAACCAGAAGTCCCTGAAGAAATTCTACAAAAGGTAAGAGCATATGTTTGGGCTGACCCAATAGTAGCAGAACTCTGTCCAGGCACCAAGACTCTAAATTTAAAGCAGTGCCCTTTAAAGAGGTATGCAAAAGAAGGTATAAAGCCTCTGCTAACCACCTGTCTTAAATCCCAATTAATCTGACCTTGTCATTCCCCATATAACACTCCAATCCTGCCGGTATGAAAACCTGGGACAAAAGATTATCATTTTGTGCAGGATTTGGGAGCCATTAACCAAATTGTAGAGGATACATTCAGTGTGCCAAATCCTTATGCAGCTTTATCTGGAGACTTTTGCTGGTTTACAAACAATTCTGGATGTAAAAGATGCCTTTTATTGCATATCCCTAAGTCCTGAGTCCCAGGAACTGTTTGCCTCTGAATGGGATGATCCAGAGACTAATATAAGACAACAATATTGTTGGATGGCACTCCCGCAAGGATTTAAGAATGCTCCCACCATCTTCAGGGAAGCCTTAGCCAAGGATTTAAGGGACCTCCAATTAAATGAGGGAATGTTACTTCAATATGTGGATGCTAGTAAAACTAAGGAAGCTTCAGACCAAAATACAATCCTCACTTAAAATTTTTGGCAGACCAGGGATATAAAGTCCAAGGGAAAAGTGCAAATTTCTTAACCAACTGTAAAATATCTAGGATTTGAGTTATCAAAAGGACAAAGAAACTGACTGCCGGATCGAAGGGAAGCATTAGCTAGGGTGCTTGTACCCACCACCAGAAGGCAATTGCAAGGATTCTTAGGAATGGCTGGGTTTTGTCATATTTGGATTCCTAACTTTGGACACATGGCCAAACTCCTATATGAGGCTCTTAGAGGAAATGACAATGAACCATTAAGCTGCACTCCGGAATGCCATAAGGCATTCCATACCATAAAAAAATTGAAGAAGTCTATTCTAGCAGACCTGACCTGACTGATCAGCCTTTAGAAAAGCCAGACGTGGAAATGTTTATGGATGGGAGCAACTTCATGGACTGGGGACTTCGAAAGGCTGGATATGCAATAGTAACTCATCAGGAAGTCCTAGAAGCAGAAGCCCTCCTCCAGGTACATCTGCCCAAAAGGCAGAGCTCATAGCCCTCATGAGAGCCCTGCACCTTGGAGCTAAGGAAAAGGCAACCGTTTATTTATTTATTTTTAATAGTGTTTTTGCTTTTTTTTTTTTTTTTTTTGGCCACGCCATGTTGTATGTGGGATCTTAGTTCCCTGACCAGGGATTGAACCCATGCCCCCTGCAGTGGAAGCACAGAGTCTTAACCACTGGAACACAAGGGAAGTCCCCAAGGTTACCATTTATACTGATTCTAAGTATGCCTTCTCTGTAGTGCATGCCCATGGGGCCATATGGAAAGAGAGGTCTACTAATATCAGGAAGAAAAGAAACACGGAGAGGAGATACTGGCCATATTAGACTCTGTTATAATGCTGAAAGAAGTAGCCATAGTACATTGCCTGGGCCACCAAAAGACTGATAGTTATATAGCTAAAGGAAATAATTTGGCTGATCGGGCTCTAAAACAGGCAGACAGAAATGGAAATGATCTAGAGAGAGCAGACGAATGGGAATTTCACGATGACTCTCGGAAGACTTAGATGGTATTCGGTACCAAACAACCAAATAAGGCTGGATTTATAATGAACAGGGACTAGTGCTTACACCTGAGCATTTAATGGAAAGAATTATTACTCATCTACATCAAGGAGCCCATTATGGGAGGGATGCAACCTATCATTGGCTACAAAGGTTTATTGTTGGTTCGCAAATTCAAAGGCCCATCTAAAAAGTAATAAAAAATTGCCTGATCTGCATCAGAAACAATCCTAAAACCAGGCCACGCCTGATAACGAAAGGGGTGCAAACCTGAGGGACAAAAGCAGGAGATGATTGGTAAGTAGACTTTACTGTTACGCCAAGAACCATGGGGAATAATAGACATCTGCTCGTATTTATGGACACCTTCACAGGATGGGTCGAAGCATTTCTATGCTGAACAGAGAAAGCTTCTGAGGTAACAGAGGCCTACTAGGAGAAATCATCCCTCCTTTTGGGTTGCCTTTTTCTATTCAAAGTGGCAGTGGAGGAGATTTCATAGCCAAGATAACTCAAGGGGTGTCTCAGACCCTCGGAATATAGTGAAAGTTACATGCTTCATGGAGATCTCAGTCTACGGGAAAGACTGAAAAGAGGAATCCTACCTTAGAAGAGACAATCACCAAAATATGTCAAGAAACCAACTTAGCTTGGGATAAGGTCTTACTAGTTGCCCTGCTTAGGGTAAAAGTAGCCCCTAGAAGCAAGCTCCAAATGAGCCCTTATGAAATGTTATATGGGAAACCCTTCCTTAAGACAAAGTATTATTGCAGTTTTGAAAATGATCATGTAGCATGAGTAGCTCATATTGCAGAAGAATTAGATACTATAACATGTTTTCATGGATTCCCAAAGGAGTAAGGTCTGTTTTTGAAGGACTGTTAAAGTTAGGAGTCATAGTTCTGTGTATCTTAGGGTTAATCCTTTCACTCATCAGATTTTGTACTTACTGTCTATCATGTGTATTTAAAAAGGCCTCCCCCACTCACATGATGATTGCTCAAGACAAGAGTTCAAGCTAGAATTTGCAAATATTTATAATTAAATGCAAAACAATTTCCTTCCTGTTATAAAAATTCACACTCCCAATCAGCAGGAACAGCTAGAATGGTCATTGCCCTATTTGCCTCAAGACTGAGGAATGGGGCTTCCCTGGTGGCGCAGTGGTTGAGAGTCCGCCTGCCGATGCAGGGGACACGGGTTCGTGCCCCGGTCCAGGAAGATCCCACATGCTGCGGAGCGGCTGGGCCCGTAAGCCATGGCCGCTGAGCCTGTGCATCTGGAGCCTGTGCTCCGCAACGGGAGAGGCCACAACAGTAAGAGGCCCGCGTACCAAAAAAAAAAAGACTGAGGAATGTACAAAGAAAAAGGGGAGAATTGAAATAGTACGTAAAACATCGACCAGCTTCAACTGTTTTTGTCTCTTTAAATAGGTTGTTGATTAATCAAACTGAAATAGCACCGGCTTAAACTGGTTTAACTTTCTTAAAACAGGTTGTTGATTAATCAAAGCTGGAGTTATTTTACGGAGATAGCACTGTGCATGTGCAAGACAGGAACCTGTGCCTCCAGGATGACCTTGGAACCAAGAATCTTCAGTCTACAGAACTCAAAGAATAGAAATCTTGCCACCAGAGCCCTTTACAAAGTGAGAACTCCTTCAGTAAGGAAAAGCTGACTTCCAGCAGCATGAGTAGCTCATATGGACTAATTCAAAACAAACCAATCAATCACCATCCAGGTTTGAAATTCCACTAACCCCTTAAATTTCACCCCAGACTCTGGCTTGAGGAGACAGGTTTGAAAACCTTGCCTCCTGTCTCTTTGTCAGTTGACCTCATGATAAAGCTCTTTCTTTTCTCAAAAATCAGTGCCATAGTACTGGCTTCTATGCACATCAGGCAGCGAGCCCTTGCTCAGTAATGTAGGGAACACCACCATTTAAGGGAAGGGCAGAGAAAGAGAGGCCTGAGAAGGAGAATGATAAGGAGTGGCAGAGATAGAAAAGACTTAGGTATCAAGGAAGCCAAGAGAAGAAAGGTTCGAAGAAGAAGGGAATGGACAGCAGTGTCAAATGGAACTGAGAAGTCAAGTGATGGACAGACCAAGTGTCTCCTGGATTTGACAAAATATTCTTTGGTCACTAAAGTGAGAGCGGTTTCAATGAAATAGTGGGGTGAAAATTAAATAGAAGTGGGTAGTGAGTGGGAAGTAAGTGTAGACATCTTCAAGAAGTTTAGCTGAGAAGAGGAGGTGAACAAATACAGTATCGGGAGGTGTTTGATTCAGGAAGTTAAGGGAGAACTGTCTTTTGAAGATAGGATAAGTTTCTATGTATGTTTAAATGTTGATAGAAAGAAGGCTATAGATAGGGAGAGGCTGAAAATACAAGAGACAGGATAATCGAGTGAAGTGCTTAAGAGGGTAGGAAAAGATGAGAAATAAATGTAAAAGTCATTAGCCTCAGAAGGAGAAGGAACGTATTGTCAATGTTGACAGGTGGGAAAGAAGAAAGAACAGGCATACGTGGAGTTACATTTATAGTGTGGGAATTAGAGGGGTTTGCGGGGGGATAGTTCCTTTTTTTCTGCAGAATCAGTGGGGTGGGGGGTTAGGTTTGGTACTTCTTGAAGATTTGAGGAACATGGGAAAGTGAAGTATCCACAGCATACATGGGAGAGAGGGTGATGGCGAGGTAACCAGAGGCTTAGCTGGTCCCCAGGTGATTCTGATATAGGAGTTCTTAAGATCACACTTCGAGAACTACTGATAGGAGGGGATTATTTTATTCTGGGAGAGTTTTTTACAAAATGGGAGAAAATTGCCCACTGCGAGGGCAGGGGGGACAATTAACACAAAAAGGTATCATTGATGGGGCAAAATCGCTAAGGAAATGGGAGCTGTGATAAAGAAGAAAGGAGGAGGGATCAGTCTTGGACAGGAGGTGTGTCACCTCTCCAACTAAGATCAGCCTTAGGCAGAGAGAGCCTGAAATCCTCTTTCATTAAGGGTCACCTCTTTCCATTAAGATGGGAAAGGAGGTAAAGATAAACATGGAGGCAGGTAACATTGGTAGTTTCACTTCCAACAAAATTTTTCCCCAGTGATAATCTCCAGCAAGCTTGGAAAAGAGAAACTATCAATAACATTATACCTAGCGTTATGCTAAATCTTTCTCATGCAGTGTGTCATTTAATCCTCCTAGTAACTTAAGTGGAAGGTCCTATCACCATTTCATAGAGAAAGAAACTGAGGTTAGAGAACAGAAGTTAAGTAACTTGTCCAAGGATGCCCAGATCTTAAGGGCAGAGTCTAGGTAGTCTGAATGTGGACCCATGTCTGTCTGACATCTGAGCCTACACTATGAGCCACAGATATTATACTGCTCAACTCATTGGGGAAGGGGTAGTAATTTGTGTGACATTTTGCATGGATGATACCATGCAGCATGGTAGCATGGGAGATTGAAACTGTTTTTCCTTCATGACTTCTCACCCGTAAGTCTTTCTTCCTACCATCACCTCAGTCCTGATTGATGGCTTTTTTTTTTCCTGAATATCATTTAGAACTTTGTTGCAGATGGCAGAAAACTGACTCAAGCTGGCTTAATATGAAAAAAGAAAAAGAATTAATTAGCCCATGTAATTGAATACTTCAGAAGGCTTAGCTGGGTAAAAGCTCAGATAATAATGGTTTCTGGTTCTTTTGAAGCCTCCAGCTCCATCTCTCACTCTTTTGCCTTTTCCGTGAAACTTTATCTGGTGCCTCCTAGCTCCTCCCTGGGTCACACAATGGCTATAGCAGTTCTATCTCTTTACCACTCAGTATATCTAGAAACAAAGATTTCCCCCCATATAAACAAGTCCTGGGCCTCGGTCATTTGCAAGATGAGACGTGTTTTTTAAGTTATAAGAAATCATTTCCAACCATCTCTGGAGTTGAAGGGGAAGTCAAACCCACCCACATGAGCAAAAAGGGTACAGGTAGTTCTTCAAAGGAGACTCGGAATTGTTTTTACCAGAAAAGGGTGACTGGATGATGAGGGGGAAACAACAGATGTTTGCATGCCTCTCTCCCAGCTTTCTTCCCCTCATTAATCACCTTCCTATGTGATTGTCAGTGACTCAAGCTGAAGTTGCTGACCTTTTGGCAGAAGAAGGTGGGCTTAATACTCTCTACAAGTCTTACTGGTCACATCTGTGTCTATACATCTTTGTCATCTCCTTGTTTAAATGTCTCTATTGGCTCCACATTGCCCACGGAAGAATGATTTACAATATCAGTGTTTAATGGTCCACCACTCTGGTCTTCCATGCTGTTTTAAAGTCCTGGAATACTGGCATTTCTGTTGGTGTGATACGATTATTTTGGAGTTTAAAAAATCTGAATCATTTATGTCTTGATACACAGAGACATGCTTCATTAAAATCTTGAATCAGATATAAGTGCGCTTGTTTAGAAAGCCATCTTCTATACTTCCATAATCCTTAAACAAAAGAAGAAAATAACAACCACCAAAGCAAAGCTTCTAATGCAAGAATAGTTCTTATCTATTACAAAGATTTCCACCAAATGGAATAGGAACAGAACGCTATTGGTATTAATATGGTGTCCACATTAGAATCTCCATTTATGTAAGATGAGACAGGAAGATGAAGACAAGTGAGAAATACTTCCTTTGAAGCAAACAAACAAAAACAGCTTGTTACAAACAAATATTGTCCCTGCAAAGAAAGAAAATATTGCCTCCCCCCAAAAAAATCTCCTCAAACTTATTAACGAAGAGATAGGGTTGTTTGAAGATAAGGGACTAGAGAAAATACTGATATTTAAGAACGTCTTATAACTATCTCCTTATCATTCCCTTAACCAGCATACATTCAGAATTTTTTAGCAACTGGAAAGTTTTTCACAGCTTGATGATATCGTTGATAGACTAATATCACTTTAAAAACAATTGTAATTTTACTTCATTTTAAACCCTAATTAAACTATTTTATGTAGAATTTCCTTTAAGCAATATTTTATTTTTATATTAAAGTGATATGGTTAATATATTTCAGTATATTTGCATTTATGCTTATGAATTTTTATATTTGAAATGTAATAAATACTTAGTTTTACTGATCTCGGGTACTTAATATGTGAAATAAGTACCAAAACCTCCTGAAATTCTATCCAGTATTTAAATGACTGTTTAGCTTGGCGCTGGAGGTCCTTCCTGTCAGCCCCTTGTCTACAGTCCCAGCCGCCCTCCTGCATCCCCATCCCGGGGATGGATATGTTTATCTGTGTTTCCTTTTCCAAGTAGAGCTTGGATCCAGTCACCTCTATTCCTTTGCTGGAGGCCCCTTCTTCAATTTTTACCTATAAAGGTCACATGGGACGAGCACAACTGGTAGAATGGAATCTTAAAGCAAATTCATTTTTGTCTCCCACTATCTTTTTAAGTCTGCACCAAGGGGCTGTTTCTCTCTTACATTTAGAAAAGACAAAGGTTGTCCCTCAGAGGTAATAACAGTGCTGTCACTTTTTAGGGCACAAAATGTCAACCAGGCATTTAAATGGGAGTCCGAGATGAGAACTGTTGTAACTTCAACTTACAGTTGAAGTTTGTCCTCTCCTCCAGCTTCAGCTGGCTGCAGGCTAGAAGTCTGAAATTTGAAGATCGGGGGAGAGGGGCTCTTGGCTTCTCTCTTTCCTCCTCTCATGCTCCTTCTTCTCTTCTCCCATCTTACAAACTTGTTTTTGGCCCTTTCAGGGTCTGGAGCCTGGGGAGGGGAATTCGTGGATTCATAGAATTCTTGGTTGATTGATGCTGTGGAAGTGATCTAGCTGGTGCTCTCTGGACCTTGAAGATCTTTGAAGCCAATTTCCCTCTTGAGGGACTTTCATGGGTTCCTCAGAGACCTTCCCTTTCCCCACTTCTGCAGCATCTACACGTCCAGCAGCAGTTCATTTCCAGCTTTCACCCCCGCAGGAGGCCATTTCGACCAGGGGCTAAGCATAACCATGTCAATTCCCTTTCCCTCAGGGATCTCATTTGGTCCATAGGAGACACCATTCACCCAGACAGACTCTGGGAGTGTAGCTACTTCCCCACACCTCAGCCCTCGACATTTTGATTTCTCCAGTGTGATCCAGTCAGCAGACCTGTGTCCCTCAAACTGTAGGAGACACACATTAAGCTCCGCAGATGGTTCCCTCAAAGTCCTGTCCTTTGGTTTGAGATAAGGAGCGGATATCCCTTCTCCTCCTCATTCACCCTTAGTGAGGAGGGTAGAATTCTTCATACACAGTAGTTCTTTCCAAAGAAATCCATTTCAAAAAGCTTCCTATCAGCATCCCTTTATGCCGTCAATGTGGGTGACCATTTGAGAGTTACCTGCCTCTCCCTTCTCCCCTTTTTACCATCTATGTTTTGGTCCAACACATAGCTCTGGAATGTGCCTCAACTGAAGCTTTTATTTTAACATCTTGCTACATCCCTAAAGATCACTTTCATGCCTCTACCTCCACAAAATCTTACTGATCAGCCCCAAGGTAGTAATTTTCTACTTTGCTAAACTCTTAGGTGTGGATCATTATGCCATTCACATGGTACTTATTTTCTGCCTTGTATTGTACTTACTTAAGTACAATTATTTCCACCAAAAATTTGTAAGTTCCTCTAAGGTAGACACTATGCATCTTTGTTTTTATATCACTAAAGTCTTACACACAGTATGTAAATAATATTTGTTATATCCAAGAAATAGATTGCTCAATATTGCTGTGTATGGTAAAGTCTTGGAAAGTAGATAATCTTTCCAATTCAACCTCTATCTACCGTCCTGAGTTTTAAGCACTGTGGCCAGTTGAGGATACAGGCACAGACAAGACAAAGTCCTGTCTAGAAGCACTCAGAATCAGCAGAAGAGATGGTACATTACAAAAAGTTACGTAAGTCTACAATAAAGGTGTGATCTAAAGGTTGTGCATAGGAGGGAGTGGTTAACTAACCAGGATGCTCAGGGAAGTCTTCATGAAGTTGGAACTACTTGAATTTTTTTAAAAATTGAGCTATAATTTACTTATCATGAAGTTCATGCTTTTAAAGTATACAATTCAGTGATTTCTAGTATGTTCACAAGGTTGTGCAACCATCACCACCTTGTAATTCCAAAACATTCATCACCCTCAAAAGAAACCTCATGGGCTTCCCTGGTGGTGCAGTGGTTGAGGGTCCGCCTGCCGATGCAGGGGACGTGGGTTCGTGCCCCGGTTCGGGAGGATCCGGCATGCCGCGGGGCGGCTGGGCCTGTGCGTCCGGAGCCTGTGCTCCGCAACGGGAGAGGCCGCGGCAGTGGGAGGCCCGCGTACCACAAAAAAAAAAAAAAAAAAAGAAGAAACCTCATACTCCTGAGCAGTCTTTCTCCATTCCCCCTCCGCCAGCCCCTGGCAACCACTTATCTACTTTCTGTCTTTATGGATTTGCCATTTCTAGACATTTCATATAAATGGAGTCATACAATATGTGGTCTTCAGCGTCTGGCTTATTTCTCCTAGCATAATGTCTTCAAGGTTAATCCATGTTGTAGCACATATCAGAATTTCCTTCCTTTTTAAGGTTGAATAATATTCCACTGTATGTATATACCGCTTCATCCATTGATAGACATTTGTGTTATTTCCATTTTGGGGGCTATTGTGAACAGTACTGCTATGAACATGGGTGTGCAAATATCTATTTGAATCCCTTCTTTCAGTTCTTTTGGAGAGACATCCAGAAGTGAATTGCTAAATCATATGGTAATTCTGTATTTAATATTTTGAGAAATCACCATAATATTTCCCATCGCAGCTGCACAATTTTACATTCCCACCAGGAATGCAGAAGAGTAGCAATTCCTCCAAATCCTTGTCAACACTTATTTTCTGTTTTCTTTTTGTTTTTTTATAATAGCCATCCTAATGAGGTGAAGAGGAATCTCACTGTGGTTTGGGTTTGCATTTCCCCAATGATGGCGATTATCTTTTCATATGCTTGTTGGCCATTTGTATATCTTCTTTGGAGAAATTTGTATTTAAGTCAAAAGGCTCACTTTGTTTTTTCTTTTGTTTTTTTTTAACTTTTATTGAGGTACAGTTGTTTTACAATGTTGTGTTAGTTTCTGCTGTACAGCGAAGTGAATCAACTGTATGTATACATACATCCCCTCTTTTTTGGATTTCCTTCGCATTTAGGTCACCACAGAGCACTAACTAGAGTTCCCTGTGCTATACAGCACGTTCTCATTAGCTATCTATTTTATACATATTAGTGTATATACGTCAATCCCAATCTCCCAGTTCATTCCACTTTTCCCTCCTTTGGTATTGATACATTTGTTCTCTAGATCTGTGTCTCTATTTCAGCCTTGCAAACAGGTTCATCTATAACATTTTTCTAGATTCCACATATATGTGTTTATATATATTTGTTTTTTCTTTTTTTAATTTTTTAATTTTATTTTTTTTTATACAGCAGGTTCTTATTAGTCATCAATTTTATACACATCAGTGTATACATGTCAATCCCTATCGCCCAATTCATCACACCACCATCACCACACCCCCGCGGCTTTCTCCCCCTTGGTGTCCATGCGTTTGTTCTCTACATCTGTGTCTCAACTTCTGCCCTGCAAACCGGTTCATCTGTACCATTTTTCTAGGTTCCACATACATGCGTTAATATACAATATTTGTTTTTCTCTTTCTGACTTACTTCCCTCTGTATGACAGTCTCTAGATCCATTCACGTCTCAACAAATGACCCAATTTCATTCCTTTTTATGGCTGAGTAATATTCCATTGTATATATGTGCCACATCTTCTTTATCCATTCGTCTGTCAGTGGGCATTTAGGTTGCTTCCATGACCTGGCTATTGTAAATAGTGCTGCAGTGAACATTGGGGTGCATGTGTCTTTTTGAATTATGGTTTTCTCTGGGTATATGCCCAGTAGTGGGATTGCTGGATCATATGGTAATTCTATTTTTAGTTTTTTAAGGAACCTCCATACTGTTCTCCATAGTGGCTGTATCAATTTACATTCCCACCAACAGTGCAGGAGGGTTCTCTTTTCTCCACACCCTCTCCAGCATTTGTTGTTTGTAGATTTTCTGATGATGCCCATTCTAACTGGTGTGAGGTGATACCTCATTGTAGTTTTGATTTGCATTTCTCTAATAATTAGTGATGTTGAGCAGCTTTTCATGTGCTTCTTGGCCATCTGTATGTCCTCTTTGGAGAAATGTCTATTTAGGTCTTCTGCCCATTTTTGGATTGGGTTTTTGTTTCTTTAATATTGAGCTGCATGAGCTGTTTATATATTTTGGAGATTAATCCTTTGTTGATTCGTTTGCAAATATTTTCTCCCATTCTGAGGGTTGTCTTTTCATCTTGTTTATGGTTTCCTTTGCTGTGCAAAAGCTTTTAAGTTTCGTTAGGTTCCATTTGTTTATTTTTATTTCCATTACTCTAGGAAGTTTATCAAAAAAGATCTTGCTCTGATTTATGTCAAAGAGTGTTCTTGCTATGTTTTCCTCTAAGAGTTTTATAGTGTCTGGTCTTACATTTAGGTCTTGAATCCATTTTGAGTTTATTTTTCTGTATGGTGTTAGGGAGTGTTCTAATTGCATTCTTTTACATGTAGCTGTCCAGTTTTCCCAGCACCACTTATTGAAGAGACTATCCTTTCTCCATTGTATATCCTTGCCTCCTTTGTCATAGATTAGTTGACCGTAGGTGCGTGGGTTTATCTCTGGACTTTCTATCTTGTTCCATTGGTCTATCTTTCTGTTTTTGTGCCAGTACCATATTGTCTTGATTACTGTAGATTTGTAGTATAGTCTGAAGTCAGGGAGTCTGATTCCTCCAGCTTTGTTTTTTTCCCTCAAGACTGATTTGTCTATTCGGGGTCTTTTTTTTTTTTTTTTTTTTGCGGTATGTGGGCCTCTCACTGTTGTGGCCTCTCCTGTTGCAGAGCACAGGCTTCAGATGCGCAAGCTCAGCGGCCATGGCTCACGGGCCCAGCCGCTCCGCGGCATGTGGGATCTTCCCGGACCGGGGCACGAACCCGTGTCCCCTGCATCAGCAGGCAGACTCTCAACCACTGCGCCAGCAGGGAAGCCCTATTCAGGGGCTTTTGTGTCTCCATATACATTTTAAGATTTTTTGTTCTAGTTCTGTAAAAAGTGACATTGGTAATTTGATAGGGATTGCATTGAATCTGTAGATTGCTTTGGGTAGTACAGTCATTTTCACAATATTGATTCTTCCAATCCAAGAACATGGTATATCTCTCCATCTGTTGGTATCATCTTTAATTTCTTTCATCAGTGTCTTATAGTTTTCTGCATACAGGTCTTTTGTCTCCCTAGGTAGGTTTATTCCTAGGTATTTTATTCTTTTTGTTGCAATGGTAAATGGGAATGTTTCCTTAATTTCTCTTTCAGAGTTTTCATCATTAGTGTATAAGAATGGAAGAGATTTCTGTGCATTAATTTTGTATCCTGCAACTTTACCAAATTCATTGATTAGCTCTAGTAGTCTTCTGGTGGCATTTTTAGGATTCTCTATGTATACTATCATGTCATCTGCAAACAGTGACAGTTTTACTTCTTCTTTTCCAATTTGTATTCCTTTTATTTCTTTTTCTTCTCTAATTGCCGTGGCTAGGACTTCCAAAACTATGTTGAATAATAGTGGTGAGAGTGGACATCCTTGTCTTGTTCCTGATCTTAGAGGAAATGCTTTCAGTTTTTCACCAGTGAGAATGATGTTTGCTGTGGGTTTGTCGTATATGGCCTTTATTATGTTGAAGTAGGTTCCCTCTATGCCCACTTTCTGGAGAGTTTTTATCATAAATCGGTGCTGAATTTTGTCAAAAGCTTTTGCTGCATCTATTGAGATGATCATATGGTTTTTATTCTTCAATTTGTTAATATGGTGTATCACATTGATTGATTTGCATATATTGAAGAATCCTTGCATCCCTGGGATAAATCCCACTTGATCATGGTGTATGACCCTTTTAATGTGTTGTTGGATTCTGTTTGCTAGTATTTTGTTGAGTATTTTTGCATCTATATTCATCAGTGATATTGGTCTGTAATTTTCTTTTTTTGTAGTATCTTTGTCTGGTTTTGGTATCAGGGTGATGGTGGCCTCATAAAATGAGTTTGGGAGTGTTCCTTCCTCTGCAATTTTTTGGAAGAGTTTGAGAAGGATGGGTGTTAGCTCTTCTCTAAATGTTTGATAGAATTCACCTGTGAAGCCATCTGGTCCTGGACTTTTGTTTGTTGGAAGATTTTTAATCACAGTTTCAATTTCATTACCTGTGATTGGTCTGTTCATATTTTCTATTTCTTCCTGGTTCAGTCTTGGAAGGTTATACCTTTCTAAGAATTTGTCCATTTCTTCCAGGTTGTCCATTTTATTGGCATAGAGTTGCTTGTAGTAGTCTCTTATGATCTTTGTATTTCTGCAGTGTTCATTGTAACTTCTCCTTTTTCATTTCTAATTTTATTGATTTGAGTCCTCTCCCTCTTTTTCTTGATGAGTCTGGCTAAAGTTTTATCAGTTTTGTTTCTCTTCTCAAAGGACCAGCCTTTAGTTTTATTGATCTTTGCTATTGTTTTCTTTGTTTCTATTTCATTTATTTCTGCTCTGATTATGATTTCTTTCCTTCTACTAACTTTGGGTGTTTTTTTTTTTCTTTCTCTAGTTCTTTTAGGTGTAAGGTTAGATTGTTTATTTGAGATTTTTCTTGTTTCTTGAGTGAGATTGAATTGCTATAAACTTCCTTCTTAGAACTGCTTTTGCTGTGTCCCATAGGTTTTGGATCATCGTGTTTTCGTTGTCTTTGGTCTCTAGGTATTTTTTTATTTTCTCTTTGATTTCTTCAGTGATCTCTTGTTTATTCAGTAGCATGTTGTTTAGCCTCCATGTGTTTTTTTTTTTAAACAGCCTTTTTTCCTATAATTGATTTCTAATCTCATAACAGTGTGGTTGAGAAAGATGCTTGATATGATTTCAATTTTCTTAAATTTACCAAGGCTTGATTTGTGACCCAATATGTGATCTATCCTGGAGAATGTTCCATGTGCACTTGGGAAGAAAGTATTCTGCTGCTTCAGATGGAATGTCCTATAAACATCAGTTAAATCTATCTGGTCTATTGTGTCATTTAAAGCTTGTGTTTCCTTATTAATTTTCTGTCTGGATGATCTGTCCATTGGTGTTAGTGAGGTGTTAAAGTCCGCCACTATTGTGTTACTGTCGATTTCCCCTTTTATGGCTGTTAGTATTTGGCTTATGTATTGAGGTACTCCTATGTTGGGTGCATATATATTTATAATTGTTATATCTTCTTCTTGGATTGATCCCTTGATCATTATATAGTGTCCTTCCTTGTCACTTGTAACAGTCTTTATTTTAAAGTCTATTTTATCTAATATGAATATTGCTACTCCAGCTTTCCTTTGATTTCCATTTGCATGGAATATCTTTTTCCATCCCCTCACTTTGTCTGTATGTGTCCTTAGGTCTGAAGCGGGTCTCTTGTAAACAGCATATATATGGATCTTGTTTTTGTATCCATTCAGCCAGTCTGTGTCTTTTGGTTGGAGCGTTTAATCCGTTCACATTTAAGGTAATTATAGATATGTATGTTCCTATTACCATTTTCTTAATTGTGTTGGGTTTGTTTTTGTAGGTCTTTTCCTTCTCTTGTGTTTCCCACTAAGAGAAGTTCCTTTAGCATTTGTTGTAGAGCTGGTTTGGTGGTGCTGAATTCTCTTAGCTTTTGCTTGTCTGTAAAGTGTTTGATTTCTCCGTTGAATCTGAATGAGATGCTTGCTGGGTAGAGTAATCTTGGTTGTAGCTTTTTCCCTTTCATTATTTTAAATATATCCTGCCATTCCCTTCTGTCCTGCGGGGTTTCTGCTGAAAAATCAGCTGATAACCTTATGGAGATTCCCTTGTAAGTTATTTGTTGATTTTCCCTTGCTGCTTTTTCTTTGTATTTAATTTTTGATAGTTTGAATAATATGTGTCTTGGTGTGTTCCGCCTAGGCTTTACCCTATATGGGACTCTCTGCATTTCTTGGACTTGATTGACTATTTCCTTTCCCATGTGAGGGAAGTTTTCAACTATAATCTCTTCAAATATTTTCTCAGACCCTTTCTCCTTCTCTTCTTTTTCTGGGACCCCTATAATTCGAATGTTGGTGCGTTTAATGTTGCCCCAGAGGTCTCTGATTCTGTCCTGAATTCTCTTCATTCTTTTTTCTTTATTCTGCTCCCTGGCAGTTATTTCCACCCTTTTATCTTCCAGCTCACTTATCCGTTCTTCTGCCTCAGTTATTCTGCTATTGATTCCTTCTAGAGTATTTTTAATTTCAGTTATTGTGTTGTTCATCACTGCTTGTTTGTTTTTTAGTTCTTCTAGGTCCTTGTTAAATGTTTCTTGTATTTTCTCCATTCTGTTTCCAGGGTTTTGTTTGTGTGTTTGTTTGTTTTAACATCTTTATTGGAGTATAATTGCTTTACAATGGTGTGTTAGTTTCTGCTTTATAACAAAGTGAATCAGCTATACATATACATATATCCCCCATATCTCGTCCCTCTTGCATCTCCCTCCCACCCTCCCTATCCCACCCCTCTAGGTGGTCACAAAGCACCAAGCTGATCTCCCGGTGCTATGCGGCTGCTTGTTTCTGAGATTTTGGATCATCTTTACTATCATTACTCTGAATTCTTTTTTAGGTAGATTGCCTATTTCCTCTTCATTTGTTTGCTCTTGTGGGTTTTTACCTTGCTCCTTCATCTGTAGCATATTTCTGTGTCTTCTCATTTTGTTTAACTTACTGTGTTTGAGGTTTCCTTTCTGCAGGCTACAGGGTCTCAGTTTCTCTTACTTCTGGTGACTGACCCCAGTGCGTGTGGTTGTTCCAGTGGCTTGTGTAGGCTTCCTGGTAGGGGACACTTGTGCCTGAGTTCTGGTGGGTGGAGCTGGATCTTGTCCCTCTGATGGGTAGGGCTACGTCAGGTGGTGTGTTTTGGGGTGTCTGTGACCTTAGTATGACTTTAGGCAGGCTGTCTGCTAATGGGTGGGGTTGTGTTCCTGTCTTGCTAGTTGTTTCACATGAGGCATCCAGCACTGGAGCCTGCTGGCCATTGGGTGGAGCCAGGTCTTGGTGTTGAGATGGAGACCTCTGGGAGAGCTCTTGCTGATTAATATTCCCTGGGCCTAGGAGTTCTCTGGCAGTCCAATGTCCTGGACTCAGCTCTCCCACCTCAGAGGCTGAGGCCTGACCCGTGGCCAGAGCACCAAGACCCTGCAAGCCACACAGCATGGAAGAAAAGAAAAAAAGAAGAAAGAAAGAAAATGAACAAACAAACCCCCAAGACACAGGATAAAAACAAAGACAAACAGACAAAAACACACAAAGAAACACACATACACAAAAACTAGAAAACAAAAAAGAAGAGAGCAACCGAACAAATAAATGAACCTAAAAAGGAAAACAAACAATAAAAACTAAACTAACAGAAGCAAAACCAAAAACAAAAAGCTCATTTTTGAACTGAGTTGTTTGTTTTTTGTTGTTGACTTGTAGGAGTTCTTTATATATTTTGGATATCAGTCCCGTATCAGGTATATGCTTTGCAAATATTTCTTCCCATTCTGTGGGTTATCTTTTTCACTTTGTTGATAGTGTCCTTTGATAAACAAAAGTTATAAATTTTGAAGTCTAATTTTTTTCTTTTGTTGCCTGTGCTTTTGGTGTGATATCTGGTGATCATGTTTGAAATGTGAGTGTATTTGGAAGAACAGTGCTTTGTCATTAGTCATTAGAACATGTGTGCATAATGTATTGGTCATTTTCTAATTTTAGCCGGTAGCAGTCAGTTTGTAGAAAAAAGGGAGGAAGGTACCTGAAGAAGAGGTTGGGGTAGGATGTCACAATGAGTGAAAGGACTTTTGCCAGTACTAGAGCAATAGCTCTCCAACAGGGAAAAGGAGAAGGGTTCCTGGTAGAGGGAGAGAGATGTGTTGAGAAGAGGAAGCACTAACATTAGATGAAATGGTCTTATTGAAGTATGGTGAAAGCAATTGTCATGAAAAAGCTGTGAGGGGGTGCCTTTGAAAAACATCCCTCAGAGTCTTCTTGGTTCAGTACTGTAAATTAGGGAAGCATGCCATATGTGAAAGCATTATAAAAGTGCTATGTAAGATTGCATTATTGTTATTAATATGTTTGTTCAATAAATAAGCATATAAAAATGGAGCAGAGTAACTTGGACCTAGGAGGGATGTAGTATAAATGGAAATACACCACCTAGATCTCTCTTCCAGGAAGACTTACTGCCCACCTGCAGGGAGTGTGATCAACAGAGAGGTCATGCCCTTCTGCATGCAGCCTGCATTTGGTGATTGAAAGGGTTGAGAGAGTAAAGGTCAGGCCATTTTGACCCAATGTGGGACACTCTTGTGGGCATTGCTTGCTCTTAACTTCCATCTGAGGTGGCTAAGATTTTCTCAGGTCTTTACTACAGTTTAATGTCTTCCTCTGCTTAATCCTTCTTCCTCTCCCTTTCTTTACAGTGCTGATACCCCTAAAACATCTTATACCAAACTCCATCTCAACATCTGCTTCCAAAGAACCCAACCTTAGAGATTATTTAGTCTGAACTCTATCTTTTTTAGATAATAAAGAATATTTTTTCCAAATTCAAAACTATTCTCACTCTTATAGAATAGGTAAATATTTATGTAGAAAGAAAAAAACATCATGCATATTGGCCACCACCTTTGGAGACCGGTGATAACAATCTTAAGTAACTATTCCAACCTTTGAGTGTATCATAATTTACTTACCTCTTAAACGATTATTACTGTTTCCAGTTTTTTCTAGTTTTTCACTAGCATAAATAATGCTATAATAAACATTTTGTGCATAAAGGTTTTATGTGTTCTAAATTATTTTCTTAGGATAGATTCGCAGAATTACTGGGTTAAAGGGTACTCCATATTGAAGGCTCTCGTTGGATAGTTTTTCAGAGGGTCGAACCAGCTTTCACTATCATTAACAGAGTACAACATGGCAGTGGCATTCCCATTTCAGTGCATTTTCTCTATGATTTTATAGACAAGATAATTACTGGTTAAATAGTAATTTGTGACAGTGTAGTGTCTCTGTCACAAATTTAGATGAATTTGTGAATTTAGATTACATTAATTCTCGTTAGCCCAAAATGCGTATAAAACCTAAAAGTGTAAAGCAGCTCTTCTCATCAGCTCACCAGTATTCTTTACTCTCAGGCATGGAATGCCAATCTTCAGAGGATGCTTTTGTGGAGAAGGAGGTGAGTAGGTAGTGATGGTAAAAGTGCAGAGATTCCTCCCTGGGGAATCATTAGAGATAAATCACAAAGGGAGGGGCCTTAAAAAGAACCAGCGGCAGGGGGAGGTGGGGGGTGAGGGGGGGGAAACGACTTCCCTGGAGGTTTAGTGGTTAAGATTCTGCACTTCCACTGCAGGGGGCATGGGTTCCATTTCTGGTTGGGGAACTAAAATCCTTCATGTCACACGGCACGGCCAAAATAATAATAATAATAAAAATAAAATAAAAAATAAGTAAATTAGGCTTAAAAAAAAAGAACCAGCTGGGCAGAGACTGCAGCAGTGGAAGGGGACCCGTGGGCTAGGTGGGTCCCCCTGTTTCTATCATGATGCTACATATATGTGGTAGCAGTGGACCCAAACACAGCAGAATACTTGGGACAACTGCACAAAATAAAATGTTATTTCATTTTACAAAATGGTGACATTCTGTAACACTTTCTATAATTTTTTTTTTTGTGTGTGTGTGGTACGCGGGCCTCTCACTGTTTTGGCCTCTCCCGTTGCGGAGCACAGGCTCCGGACCAACAGGCTCAGCGGCCATGGCTCACGGGCCCAGCCGCTCCGCGGCATGTGGGATCTTCCCGGACCGGGGCACGAACCCATGTCCCCTACATCAGCAGGCGGACTCTCAACCACTGCGCCACCAGGGAAGCCCATGATGTTTTTTTTTTAATTGGGGTATAGTTGTTTTACAATGTTGTGTTAGTTTCTACTGTACAACGAAGTCGGGTAGAGTTCCCTGTGCTATACAGCGGGTTCTTATTAGTTATCTGTTTTATACATATTAGTGTATATATGTCAGTCCCAATCTCCCAAATAACTTTCTTTTTTTTACTTAACGAGTCATAAAATTTCTGTGGTGCTCCAAGGACAAAGGACAACCCTGCCTGAAAAAGCGTCAGCATTACACCACTGCCGGGCTCTTAATCAGCCCTCCGCACCAGGTTGCATGGTTATGAAATTCCTGAGCCCACCTGGGCGACGCCCACCTGGGCTACGGGACCTGTCCCAAATAAGGAAAGGCATCTGGGCTGTCCCACTTCCACCCTATATAAGGAAGGTATATGTGCCTTGACCAATCAGTAAACAAAATTTTCACCTCTGACCATTCCTTTGTTTTCTGGCTATAAAAACTGATCAGTACCACATGTTCGGGCTCAACTAGGAAGCTGAGCCCAAACTGGAAGTAGTCTCCCAGACTACTAGGAAGTCGGCCTTTTATTCTGGCAGTGACCCTTCCCTCTAATAAATTCAGTCTTCTTTACATTCTGCCTTATGTCTGGAAATTCTTTTCCAACCCGCATTCCGACCACGACAATTTCCATGTCATTAAATATGGGTCTATGCATGATTTAGTTTGCATTGTGCTAAATGAACTATATAGATTCTGAAATAGGTACTAATGTTTTCATTTTAAAGATGAAGAAACTGATGTGCAGAAAGTTTTCAAAACTTCTACAGGTCCCACAACTAGTAAGTGGAGGAACTCCTATTGAAATCTAGTTGCATCCAACTCCAAAACCCAAGATTTTCCCATTACACCATGTTGACCCTCAGGACATAAAAAATTAAGCCTAACACCAACCCTCTTCTTTTGATTATCTGTCCAAAGCTCTGGGGAGTGGGATGTCTGTATAAGAAAGCAGAGTGGTAGAAATGCAGCCGCAACCACGATCTCCCTGAAATTTTTCTGTTATTTTGCAATTAACAGGCTTACAGCAATTTAAAGTCCGTTCAGGCATTTAACTCTTAGGCACTGGGCACACAGAGATGAACAGGGATGCCAGTTTAAACAGCTGTGTCTGCTTCAAGACATTTCAAAGGCAAGGGGAAAGGGGGAGCAGATTCCCAGAGTGAGCCTGTGGAGTGACCCCACACTGGCACCCCACCCAGGGGTCACCACTGGTCCCTCCCGTGCGTACTGCTTCTGCCAGAGAATGTGACCTAATTAGAGTGGCACACATTTGCTCATACGTGAGATTCCTCGATACCAAAGGACGCCTTTCTCTCTGGCTTTTAGTGATGAAGACACCAGTTTTGGGGGGTTTGTTTGTTTGTTGTATTGTTGACTTAAAAAAATATACACACAACGTGAGTGTTGCGAGTTAAGTTTTATTTGGGGCAAAATGAGGACTGCAGCCCGGGAGACAGCGTTTCAGATAGTTCTGAGAAACTGCTCTGAGCAGGGGAAGGGAAGAGCCAGGATATATAGGAGTTTTGCAACAAAGAGCAGGTAATTGGGAACGTCAAAAGATTATTGTTATATAAAGAAAACCAGCTATCTCAAGTTAAGGAATTTAGTGCTTTTCTGTGTAGGGGAAGAGGCAAGAGTCTGGGCTCACTGAAATCATTCCTTTGATATGCACCTTAGATTATCTGGGGCCTGTATTTTCACATCCTGAGTTTCCTCCGTGCTCACCTGCAGGGAGTGGCTGCAGTCTGATGGCTGCTAGATGGCAGATATTTTTTTCAGCCCTGAGTTTCCTCAGGGCTCACCAGCTCACGTTGGAGGGCGGCAATCATTGGTGACTGTGACATCCTTTGTTTATTGACATGGCAGGAAATATTGTATTTATAAATATTCCATTCCATTTGTAAATACTCCATTTATCAGCGTCATATGCCAAGGCTCTCTGAGTCCCCGTTTCAGAGAGGACGTGAGAATTTGCCTCTCAGGTAGGGAGCCGCTGATTCCCACTAGAGGGCACTTGCTGCTGATTCTGGGCGACGTGCCATTCGGCGGGGGCGGGGGCGGGGCGGATAGTAAGTCCCGCTTCTGTGATCAGCCTGCTGTCAGATTCACAACACGCTTGTGGTACTTGGTTTGTTTGTTCTGGAGAACGGTTGGAGAGTGTTTCCCTGGCCAGCTGGGAGAGGCAGAGGGTGCGATGGGAGGGTTCCCTGCCCACCTCACTCTCCTCAACGCCCCTCCACTCCCTTCCCTCCAGGACTCTTCTTAATCGCCCCCAGTGCCGCTCAGAGCCAGCAATGTTGGGAGGAGTAGATTAACCCTGGAGGGGTTGTGAGAACTCCCATTTCAGAACACAAAGGAAGAAAGAACAGAACTTTGAGATGCAAAGATTTATGAGCGAGAAAAGACTTCCGTAGGAAAAGGAAATTAGAAACCAAGCAAAGCAGAATATTCAAAAGACAGCCACACAGCACGCATAATAATGAAGTTTCCATGACTCCCTTCGGCTCAGGTCCGGCTCCTTAATAATTTAGATAGCAACTCCTTCCCTCGGCAAACAGGTGGGTGTAGAGGCTTTGCGGACGTTTCCTCACTGCTCCGTTCACTGTCTCTGAGAGGAAGGTTAGGTTGTCCAGAAGGCTTCCTTCGGGTGTCCAGATGGAGAAGCAGGCTCTGCGAGCCTGCCATTTGCATAAGGTAACGGAGTGAGATGATGGCACTTCTGGGACCAGCGGGCACGCTTCCTGGTCAGTGCCACGTGGACAGCACCAAGGTCGTCCCTCGGGCGCCTCAGAAGGATGGGGGTGGGGCTGAGGAAATGCAGGCAAATGTCAGTACGTGAGTGGACTTCGAAATGGAGGCGGGCACTCAGACTGCACCGGGTTCCTTTGGAAAACGATGCCACGAAGTCCTCATCTCTGGTTGGGTCTTGTTCGGTTGGTCTGTGGCGTGGGAGATATCCGTGGCATGCTCGCGCTCCACTGCCATCCCCTAGTCCGGCTCCACTGCTCTCCATACCTGGGCTCGCAGCTAGTTTTTCCTGCCTTCACCTTTTCCTTGCGGTGGAAACCATGCACACTGCTACCGAAACGTCTTCCCAAAACACTGCTTCTCCCACGTCCCTCCCCAGATAGAAAACCTTCTATGGTGGAAGTCATAGACAAGTCCTCTCAGGCCTGTAGATATACTTTGTTTGACTACATGATACTTTAAAAAAAATCTTTTGAATTCATTTCCAACATTGTAAAAGGGAGATTTTTAGATAAAAATCTGAATT
Source organism: Monodon monoceros (assembly GCF_005190385.1). NCBI lineage: Eukaryota > Metazoa > Chordata > Mammalia > Artiodactyla > Monodontidae > Monodon > Monodon monoceros. Next base: position 74,713,220 of record NW_021703774.1, on the reverse strand, counting down.
TCTAGCTTTGAGGGGGAAATTGGCAACTCTAGGCCTGCATTTCCACATTGTAATTGACTAGAGCAAAGGAACATTGTTGCCTTCAGACATGGCACGTGTTTTCCAGTTCAGCTCAGTCCCTACCTCTCCGCTGTCTGCATGCCTCCCCAGCTTTACCCCACCCCAGTGAGGGTGACCTGCCTGGATCTTCTAGACTGGGTTCGTGATTCTTGTTCTATGACAAACCCTGACCCAGTGCAGAGGGTCCAAACCAGGCTCCCCATCAGCATTACCGAAGGGGCTCCAGCCTCAGAGGTGATCAGTTCTGCACCAGTGATAATTCCATGTCTGGGTTTAAAAAAAAACAACACACACACTACAAGTGATATTGCTTTTTTCCCAGGCAGTGGCACTGAGGATGGAAAGGAGGGGTCAGTTTTAAAGAGAGATTTTCGAATTGTATTATAAAAACAATACACTTTACTGATTTGATTATGGGGAGTGAGGGAGCAAAAGAAGACTAGGATTGTCCCAAGGTTTCTGGTTGAGAAACTAGGTAGCTAGTGGTGACATTCATGGGTAGAGGGAGCCCTGGAGGAGAAGCGGGTTTTGGGAGACCACCCAGATGGAGAGATGTAGAAGGCAGTTGGTTCTCTGACTCCCAGGCTCAGTGGTGAGGCCTGGTGTGGAGACAGAGTTTGCAAAGCCACCAGCCCTGAGGTGGTTGATGAAGCCATGAAAGTGAAGAGATGGCCCTGGAGAGGGATGTGGTCTGAGAAGAGAATGGGGCCAAAGTCAGAATACTAGGGAGCACCAGGCAGAAGGGGAGTCGGCACAGTGGCAAATACCAGGAGAAACTCTGGGAGAAGAGAGCTTCTCAAAGGGAGCGGTCAGAGAGGGCAAAGCAAATGAGGTCTGAAAAAAGAATCTATTTGATTGGGCAATTGGGAAGAGGTCATTGTTTTGTTTTCAGAGTGCAACTGTTGAAGGGTAAGCGGCAGAAGCCTTATTTCTGTGAATTGACACATAGGTGGGAGAAGAATGGAAATGCATGGTTGCCAACCATTCTTTTGAGAAGTTAAGAAGGGAAGAAAACAAAGAAGTAGCGGAAGGAGTGGCAGAATTGGAGAGGGCGTTTTCTTTTTCTTGGGATGGAGGAGGTGTGTGCATTTTGATATGGGGCGGAGGGCAGTGGGGAAGGAGAGGCTGACTTCGAGGGGGGGGGGGGGTGGTGGTGGTGGATTAGGTGTGGAGCAGAGCCCGGGAGGACAGCGCAGGATGGAATGAGGAGCACGTGACCAGCTTAGACTGGGAAAAGGGACCCTTCACCCTCTGGGTCTGGAGAAAACAGGAGAAGGAGGTTGCAAGTAAAAAGGTGGGAAGTTGGAATTCATGTCTGATTGCTTCAAATTTCTTTGAAGTTGGAGGCAAGGCAGGTGACGGGAGGAGTGCTGAGGGTGTGGAGTGGCTGGTGTGGGACGTGCTCCTCTGGGGGTGCTCTGAGCCCTTGTGGTAGTGGCTGCTCCTCATATCTACTTTTCCTGTATTCTTTAAAGTTCTCTTTACTTTAAAAAAATTACTCATTTAAGGTGTAAAATTCAATAATTTTTGGCATATTTACAGAGCTGTACTACCATCATCACAATCCAACTTTATCAACATTTCCATCACCCCATAAAAATCCCTCATACCCACTTTTAGTCAATTCCCATTCTCCACCCCAGCCAACCACTAATCTACTTTTTTTTTCCTCTACAGATTTGTCTATTCTGAACTTTTCATATAAATGGAATCATGCAATATGTGATCTTTTGTCTCTTGCTTCCTTCACTCTGCAGAATGTTTTCAAAGTTCATCCACATTGAACTTGTTTCAGTACTTCATTCCATTTTATGGCTGGATAATAGTCTACTGTATGGGTGGATCCCATTTATTTAGTCATTCACCAGTTGATGGACATTTGATTTGTTTCAAGGCTTTGGCTATTATGAATCATGTTGCTCTGAACATTCACGTTCACGTCTTTGTGTGGACATACATTTTCATTTCTCTTGTGTAAATACCTAGGAATGGAATCACTGGGTTACACTTTTTTTGTTTCACTTTTTAAGAAATGCTGCCACCCTGTTTTCCAAGGTAGCCGCACCATCTTACATTCCCATCTTTTCATGTGCTTACCAGCCATTCATATATCTTCTGTGGTGAAGTATCTATTCAAATTCTTTGCCCATTAAAAAGAAATAAGTAGTTTGTCTTATCATTGAGATATAAGAGTTCTGCTTTACTTTTTTACTAGACAATTTCTCATTATTCCAATCCCCTGATGTAGTTAATAATTCTTTATATTAAACTTCACCTGTGCAAATTACTGTGTGGTATCTCTCATTATCGCACACTGACTTACACAGGTGGCCACTAATACTTATTCTCTGATAACCCAGCAGGAAATACCCAGAACAGAAATAAGAAAAAGTGAAAGCTTTGGATCTAGGAAGATTTGCATTTGTATCCCGGTTTTGCCGCTTACTTCTATATGTCCTTAGGCAAGGCATTTAAACTTTATGAATTGCATGTTATCATCTGTAAAATAGGAAAATGATGTTCATTTCACAGGATTTTCTTAAAGATTATAGATAATGTACATAATAGCTTATCACAGAGATTGGCACGTAGCAACTCGATAAATGAGCCAACACAAACAGAAGCAAGTGGTCAAGAGCTGAAAATAAACCTTAGGATGTTCTGTGGGTGTTCTATCTAGTCAAACCACATTCGATGAAAGGTCCTTGTTATTCAGTGAAAAGTGTCCTTAACTGGCACCTGAGTGCTGCTATCGTTAAAGAGGTGTCAGAGAGGCGAGTGATGGCTCAGGAAGGTCCTCAAACCGTGGCTGCACTTGGGAAGCTCATTGTGAATTTGGGGGTGGTCTTCAGTTTCAGGGGGCCTATCTTATCAGTACCCCAGGGGCGTCCAAGCTTTAGAAGCCTGACTGAAGTCAACGAAACTCATATAGTTATTCTAGTCATTAGGTTAACTGGAATGACTCACTCAGAGACTGATCCATTACTCAGTCACTAAAAATTATGAAGTTTAGAAAACAATTACTTATTGTCATATTCAACTGACTATATATGGAGACACAGCCTTAAACTAAAATGATCAAGTTTACATTTAAAAAAAGCATAAGTAACAACATATCACAAGCACCACTGCATTGCTTGTGACACTAAAGATTTAGTTTACCGGTAGGTTTGGACACTTTCAGATATCCTAGTTTGGTATGTGAGATCTTTTGCCCCTTAAAGAATGTTAGAACCAGAATCAGAAATAGACACAATGAAGGAGTCATAAAGGGGTAATATGTTGCCTGGTAGAGAACGGGTTTTAACCCTGATGGAGCTGGACAACAGCCAGCTGGGGACTCGGCAGCTTCTGCCTCTTGGGTGGGGAAGCTGGAGAATGAGAATACCTGCTCTTGTCCTGAGAGGGTCCTTTTAGTGATCGATTTGGTCAGGTAGCTGTAAGACAAGTATCCATTCATTGTCCCTGGGGAAGCCTGCTTCAGACACGTTAAGTGTGCTGTGTGGATGATCTGGAGTGTGATCTATTACCTGTAGTATTTGAACATTTTCTTGCATTTGAGCTGTGCTATTGTGAACAACGTGAGTGCATGCAAGGCATGGATGGGGTTTTTTGCTCAAGCATTTACACTCTGAGACCGGGGGACCAGGGGACAGCAGCTGGGCCACACAAGCCTGATTTCCTGCTACACACCAGGAACAAACTGGACTGGGTGGTTGGTGTGCTGCGTGCTTTTATTTAATACCAAACAGGCCATTTTTGTCACCAAGGAAGAACCACAATGTACCCTGTAGGAGGGCAGGAGACAGTGGATGTTCCCATCTGGAGAGGCAGAGAAACAAGGTGGGCTCTGGACGGAAGAGGGGAAGAGCTCTGGGTCTGGTGGAGGTGGGGCTGAGGTTCGGAGCATGGAGAGGTGATGGCATGTATCAGCTACTCTCTCTGTTGCACGTCCCTTGTCCAGTGTGAGCCATGTTTGGGGAGTTAAAGAACATGTTTGTGCCCACACTTAAGACACAGTATGTGGAGTGAGCTGCTATTCCTGGAAGATCAAGTTCTGAGATGACAAGAGGTCAAGAGGTCTTGAATTGCAGGGTCTTGGCACCTTGATGTTCTGGGGCAAGAGCTCTGGCTGAGATGACATGTGACAGAGAATATTTATGGGACAGGTAAGCTTTTCTCAGTGACCACTTCTCAATACTTGAGAAGGTGAGCCTTATAAGAGGCTAGACTTCCTGCAGCCATAGAGGACAGGGGCTTGGGCGATTGTTATCGGGGTGTTAAAAAGCCAGAGAATTTGAGCATTTCCAGGTTATGGAAATATAAATATAGACTTCCATGCCATAGGTCTAACAAAATCACTGAAACTTGCAGAAGTTTAATCTAAGGATAATATGAACGACCTGGCATTTCCAAATCATTATTAATGACCAGCAATGAAGAAATGACATTTCATCTCTTCTATTCCCCACCCCCCACCCCAGCTTGCTGCACTGGGAAATCTGGGTGGGGTCACAGACCCCTTGCCTCACAATGCTCCTCCTAACAGTGCATCTTGCTTCATGGCTCTTGCAATGGACCAGCTCTGATGCTGAAATAGAAATCTGATTCAGTTTCTACTCTTGACTTTTGTTTGTCTCTGTACTATTCATTACCCTGTGATTGTTAAGAGCTGGCTGCCCTTTCTGACTTTTAGACTTTCATGGTATCCTGGGACTTTTAGTAGTCTCTCCTTCCTTACCTCCACCTTTCTTCCTTCTTTCCTCCTTCTCTCCCCTGTTCTGAAAAAGGATTTAAGATGCTCATAGAGATACAGTTGATCAAGATAAGATACTAAATTTATGTAAAATATTAAATTAAAAGCAGATTAATAAAAGAAAGGAAAAATAAGGATGAGGAATAAGGGGGATACAAATATATACAGACCCCTAAGAGTCCCAACTCTTGGCTACTGGTAGGCTGCCCGTTGGTCCAAGCTTTCTGGAGATCAATCAAAAAGAGAGGAGCTAACTAACTGCCCAGCTCACAGGGTTCATGAGGTAAAAACAAGCCATAACAACCCATTCTTGATAGGTTATAGATATCAGGAATATATATTTATATTCAACTTATTCCTAAAACCAGAAAGAAAATTTTTCTCAAGCTCATAAATATCTTATATAATGTGACAGGGGAGTTCCTCGACAATTCTAATGGTCTACACTGGGATGGAATTCGTTTGGGGTGACCATACCAAAGCTCAGTTCAGTAAAAGCAGTTCTCCAGGGGACCAGCTCAGTAAGATCTGCTGGTCTAGATTTTAATAGATGTTGGATGGTGGTGAGTTTGAGACTCTTCTCCCTCACAAGTCCTGGATCTAGCGGTTCTGTGTTTTCCAGCAAGGGCAGGACTTTATCCCATAATGGATGTCGCACTGTGGGTAGGATCCATTATGGGATAAATAATGGACTTTTGACTTTGTTCCCTGACAGAATCCTTCCACTGCTTACAGCTGGCTCCAGGAATTCCTCAGCTCAACCTAGGTTGCTCTCCCCTCTCCTTCCTGTCGATCCTTAAAATTCTGGCATATTCATCTATTCTCATTGAAAGTGACGTCTTTTTTCTTACCATCTGTGCGGACTTGGGTGAGTTCTTCATCATTCCTAAGGCTTTTTCCCACTAACTGTAAAAGTGAGCTGTATCTATGTCATGGTTTTAATGTGAAGAGTAAAGGAGAGATTATAAATCCTGTAGCTCTGTGCCTGGAAAATAGGAGGCAAAGGAAAAATCTTAGTTCTCCTCTGTCTTCCGCTCGTAACATAATGTGGTGTCTTTAAATGTATAGACTTTAAAAATCTAGTGCTTTACTTATTTCATGTGTAATTTTTCCTTCTGAGGAGACTATGTCTTTCCATAGTGCTTTAGACATAGTAGGAACTCAGTGCATGTGGAATGGATGATTCCAATTGGAATGATATGAAAAGGAGGAGTAGAGCAGGATAGAGGACAAACTCTGCACTCCATCTGAGGGTCCATATGGCAGCCAGTTAAAGCCATGGCAGGATCATGTTCCCTAGGTCCCCTCATAACGTGCTCCAAAGCTATTTCCCCTGTCAAAATGTGAGAGACAGAGGAAGAGAGTGTGGGGGAGAGAGGGGGATAGAAGGTAGGAAGAAGCTGGAAGTCTTTTTTCCTCCTTACTCAACTTCAGTAAATAACTCAAATATTTTAATAGCCCTGTTTTCTCAGTCCTCCTGCAATTTAATTTGAGGCTTTTGGTAATGCACAGTTGTAAGCATAATAGGTTTGTTTTGTTTTTTTTTTTACTTAAAGAGAAGCTTTGTGTTTGAATGAAAGTCACATACAGAAGGAATCTAATTATTTTTTAAAAATCTCTTTATTGTAGAACAATTCTCAAACATGAGTCAAACACTCCCCCTGCCTCTTTCTCCACCAACCTCCCTCAGTGCTACCTAAGGAGACTTGAAAATAACTCATGGTATTTCGGCGGAAATCAGCAGGTTATTTAACTTATCCTAGATGGGTCTTAATAAAAAAGAATTATCCTACCCTCAGTTTATGGAACAAAAGGGTGTGGGAGTGTCCAGGACGGAAGAGCTGAGCTGCTTGCCTGTTTAGGGAGCTCAAACATATCAAAGCATGTCAGAGCACTTAGGGCATCTGGCCATGGGTTCTGTTTGAATGCGGGCTTAATGAACCTAAAGGGAGAGGGGACCAGGACCAGTCAGAGCTAATGACTGGTCCTCATTTTAATAATTGCAGGCAGTAAGAAGGATACGTTTGAAGGTCCCAAACTAAAACATTTTACCTGGAGGAAAGGGACAGACAAGGGTACCAATTCAATCCAAGGATGCTGTTTGGGTGAGTTGGAGGGATGATTTTGAGCATAACATTATATGATGATATAGAGTATAGTATACCTTCCTGGTAAAACCTCAGGACAAGAACTTTGGACACCCACATGTTGACTTCAAAATCAGGTAAGATCCGTCCAGTCCAGATATCTTTCTATAGCAAGACCTAAAAAAAAACCTTTTAACCTTAGGTCTTGATGAAGATGTGAAAATTAAGAATGATATAACTCACATTCTGCAATTAAACTTCATACGTCTTACCATATAGCTAACTCACATGTAAGTGCATATGTAAACTGTGAAGGTTTTAAGGAGACTCTCTAAGGAACTGGTAAAAGTCCTTAGGTCTGGCTGAGAGATTCCCCTGTGTTCTTGTTGAAGTCGTAATTCTGTTATCCCAGTTCTGTAGATTCTCTTCTATGTTCCATGCCTTTGTTTCTAAACAACAGGCTGTACTGAGATGTGTTTTTCTTCTGCTGGGGCCTTTATTCTATCTTTGTTATATGCTGGTTCATTTTATACACAGTTTTTATCATTGTATTGCTACTATAATCTTTGACTTCCTCCAATGAGCAAAGAGAATCAGACGAGAACTGTACAGCCTCCCACCATGACATCTGCCCTCCTCCAGTACCTGTTTCATATTCTGCCTTCCGACTTTTCCTAAGACGAACCCTCCGTCTTCTCTGTAAGTCCAGCTCCTCCACGTATGCCTTCAATCCCGTCCCCTTTCACCTACTCAAGCACGTCACTCCAGCACTTCTCCCCATCATCCACTGTCACTGGCTCATTCTCATCAGCATGCCCACATGCTGTCATTTCTCCCATCTAAAAAATAAATCTTTTCTTGACCCACTTTCTTCTGCAGCTACATGGCATTTCTCTTTTCCCCTTGAAACTCCTTGAAAGAGTTGCTGCCTCCAATTCCTTTCTCCCATTATCTTGGAAACCCACTCCAAGCAGGCGTTCATCTCAATTAGTTCACTGAAACTACTTTTGTCAAGGTCAGCAGTGGCTTCTATGGAGCTAAATCCAATAGTCATTTTTCATTTCTCATGATCAGCCACTGCCCCTCCCCCATTACCTCTCCAACCTTATCACCAACTTCTCTCCCCCTCTAGGCACACAGTCCTTACTGTGCCTCAAATCCTCCAAGAATGTTTTCTCCTCAGGGCTTTGGACTGGCTGTTTCCTCTGCCCATGATGCTCTTCCCCAGATATCTGCCTGCCTATTTCCCAGACTGCTTTTCAAATCTCTGCTCAAGTGCCTCCTTTGAAGCGAGGTGTACCCTGACCATCCTATTTAAAACTGCACCCCCATCCCATCTGCTGTCACTCCTGACTTTTTTTTATTAGTCAACTATTACTGTGTAACAGTAGTAGTTACCCAGTAACTATTATAATAGTAATAACTATTACTATTATATAACAATTACTAATAGTTAATAATAGTATTAACTATTACTGTGTAACAGTAATAGTTACACAGTAACTGTGTAACCCCCAAACTTAATAGCTTCAAACAACAATAGAAATGTCTTATCTCTCACAGTTTCTGTGGGTCAGGAATTAGGGAGTTCTAGGTGGTTCTGGCTGGGATCTCTTATGAGGTTGTAAGTCACATGTCGCCCCAGAGTGCAGTCGTCTGAAGACTTGACTGGGGCTGGAAGCTTCATTTCTAATATGGTTTATTCACATGGCTGTTGGCAGGAAGCCTCAGTTTCCTCCCACGTGGACCTCTCCCCAGGCTGCTTGAGTGTGTGCCTCATGACATGGCAACCACTACCCCAGAACAAGCAATCTAAGAGACAGCCAGGCCGAAGCTGCAATGTCTTTTATAACCTAGCCTTGGAAGTCACATGCCGTCATTTCTGCAGTATCCAATCAGTCTCACAGGCCAGGCCTATTTAGTGTGGGAGGAAACACAAGTTGTGTTTCCAGGAGGTGGGATCGCTAGGGGCCATGCTGGAGTCTATGGATTTCCATAGTACTCGTCATCTTCAAACACACCGTATCATTTACCTATTTCAGGTGTTTATTTTTGGTCTCCCCACACTAGATGCATGTTCCTCGAGGGTGGTGATTTTGATCTGTTTTGTTGAGAGTTCCACCTCTGAGTGTCTAGCACAGTGCCAGGCATATAGTAAGCACTCAGATATTTGTCAAATGAATGATTGGATATAAAGTTCTGTAAAATCCTGTCTGCCTACCCTGATTATTATTCTGGAGCAGCTTCTCACTCTTAAATTGCAAGAGGCTGCAGATCCAGACGGCTCTTTACACTTCTCTGAGCATTCAGTGACCCATCTTTGTTTTCTGACCCAATCTATTTAGCGCCTTTGCTGGAGTGAATAACTTCCTGATTGAGATCTGAGCTAAAAACAAATTATTCACCATTGGAACCCACCCCCCCAACAACACCACCATCTCTCTCTCTTTTTCCCTCTCTCTCTCTCTCTCTCTCTCTCTCTCTCTCTCTCTCTCTCACACACACACACACACACACACACACACACACTAAGAGTTTTCTTTGACCGTTTCATGCCCAGTATATATAATAGTAATAGGGTGTCACCCACAATGTTTTCTGATTCTGTCAGGGGTAAGAGCTAAGGAGAGAATGATAATAAGTAAGAGGAAGTCAAAGGAAGGCATTCTGGGGTTCGGGTGGCTGTAAGAGAACCAAGGCCTTGTTCTGTGGTCGAAGAGAGGAATTATTAGCATCTGATGGCTACCGTGCCACTAGAGCTCAGGAATTACCGAGCAGAGAAGCACCACCTGTTCCCTCCCTGCTGGGTCTTGTCGGTGCAGGCAGCTGAGGTGGTAGCAGACAAGCTGGTGCCTGAGGAGGTGGGAGCCCCAGCTGAGGGGGCTGGTAGAGGGGCCGGTGGCCGCTGAGAAGGGCAGGGTCGAGCTGGTGAGGAGACAGCCCTGGCTTCTCCTCTGTCCATGGCTAATCCTTCCACCTGTGCTTTGGGGCCCATCCTGATTTTCTTTACAAGCTCTTGTTCAGCCTTCTCCCCATACCCGTTCCTTGCTTCTTCCTTCACCACGGGCTTTCCCCCTCAGTCTGCAAACATGATTAGCTCTCCCCTATCCTAAAAACCTCTTCTCTCTCCTGGGACCACTTTTTCTCAGGTCTTAGCCACCCCCCAAATAAAACGAACACACACGCAAAACCACATTTCTCTACCATTTGTTCCTATTTGCAACCACCTTTTGGCTTTCCTTAGCAAATTTATTAAATGAGCTATTTGTGTGCCTGGCCGTTCTCATCAATTTACTCAGTTATTTATTTAATAAGCAAATTACTGAGGACCTATTATGTATTAAATACTTAGAAGAGAGAAATGGAGTATGATTTCTGCCCTTAAGGAGCACTCTGCCTAATAGGGGACACAGGTCAACAAATTATAATGTAATGTGATAAGTATAACAAAGAGGACATGTGCAAGGTCCAGACGTAACACAGAAGAGGGTGTCATTGGCTCGACAGAAGGTAGGCAGGAATCCGAGATGGTTTCCTAGAGACGTGGAGTCTCAACAAGGTTAATAATATAGGGCGAGGGAGTGGGGGGAAACAGAGAATATCTTGGAAGCCAAATAAGAGATACTGGTCAACTTAATCAAATGCACAGAGAGATGATGTAAAGTGAGGAAAAATATACATAGGAGTTGGCAGCCTGAAGATCACTGGGGGAGTTGGAGGGAAGAGGATTGCAGTGGGATGAGAAGCAAACTTGAGCGAGAAGCTAGAGACAGTTTGGGCAGGAGCTTAGCTGAGATGGAAGACCATTGTAGGGTAGCAGCCAGAGAGAAGGTCAGGGTGAGGGGAGAAGTCAACAGTTCTCTGGGGCCAGGAGAAACAGTAACATCATAGTCACCAGATTCTTAGGGGTGGTGTGAGGATTCAATGAGTTAATACACATAGAGTGACGGCGCCTGGCACACATTCGATTAGGAGGTGGGGGAGCAAGAATGCAAATTCTCATGCTTTGGTGCCAATCCCGCACTCATTCTGTTGCATCAGGAAGGCCTGGGGAAAGTCTTCCACACTCAGAGAGTTCTTGGGGTAATGGGGAGAGAGAAGAGAGTTTGGGCAGGGCCACCTGAGGCCACTGATAGGTCTTGTTGCTCATTCAGGAGAAACAGGCTCTGAGCTTCCTGTGTTCTGACAGGGTCCCCTCATCACTTCTTCTCACGTGGCTTCTTAGCCTGACTTCTTCAAAGAGAAGGCCGCCTCCTAGGATGACAGCCCCAACGATGTCCCAGCCACACATTGCACGTGGGGAGCTTTGCCATCAGGGAGGGGACTGATGCCGAGGCTGGCTGAGCTGTGGCCACTGCAGTTTTGTTGGCTGCCCCGTGAGCAGGGTGGGAACGTCCTTCAGGGGTAGAGTTGTGGGAAGCTCTCAGACACCAGCCCAGGAGGATGTGAGCCACACGGACTAAAGGGAAGAGCAGAGCTCATTCAGTCCCTGATCTGGGACTGGTCTCAGATGAGGGCAAAATAGCGTATTTAGTTTTAAAATGCCATTCATAAAGAATGGGGAAAAAAATCACCATAATCCTACCACCCAAAGGCAACCACTGTTAACATTTGGGGTAAGCCGTTCCAGACTTTTCTATTTAGTTTTTTCCACTTAATGTGCAAACTTCATTTCATGTTAATAAATAAATATATTTCCAAGTACATCATTTTAAATGATCGTATAGTATTCTTGTAAATCAGCTAAAGGGGTAATTGAATGGAAGAGGAAGACATGGTTTGGGTAATCCTACATTTCACCTCACCAATCTGCCAGCGGGAAGCCCCTCCCAGAGACCACATTCCCACACACTCAGTGTATCTGAAACAGGGCTTTTGCCACCAAACCATTCCCTCCTTCCAAAATTCCATTCTTCTAGTCACCCATACTCAAACTCCTAGAGTCACTTTGTCTTCCTTCCCTTAACATCTGCTAGTCACCATATCTTGCCAAATCTTCCTTTGCAATACTTTTTCACCCACCCCACTTCCTTTTCATTTCTGCTTTCAGTACCTGAGGCCAGAACATTATTAACTTGTTGCCTAATTACAACATTCTCCAACTTATTGCAATTACTTCTTAATTTATGTCCCTGCCGTCAACCTCTCTCTCTTTTCTCTAATTCATTCTGCAGAATGCTGCCAGACTTCAGATACTGCTCAAAAACCTTCGATGTCTTCAAATTTCCTAAAAAACATATATTATGTTTGTACAGCACATCTCATTTCATTTCTATTTCTGAAAATAAAGTATGCCTGGTAACATATAGGAACATATACTCTCATTAAAAGAGATCTACCTGTATCAATAATTTAGAAATATTTGTCAACCTCAATGCCTAGCCCAATACTTACAAATGGTAGTGACTCAATAGATATGAATGGATAAGTAAATAAATGAATGAAGCTCCTTCTATTTTCCACTGACTTTCATCATAAAACTAGAGTTCTCAGGGTTAAAATTTTAAAGTTAATTAATGGACAGACTTGAAAATCTTGGCAAGGAAGACCTCAGTAGGCATGAAGCATTGTGCTGAGAATGTTGGTCGTGGGACATTTCCATCACTTTATATTTAGAGTTCTGTGGTAACACGTTACAGCATACCCAAAACTTAGGGCCTCTAGTGCTCTCTACCACTTTCCCTAACTTCTCTTCCTCAGATGACTGGAATATCTGTCATAAGCAACTTGGATGAAAAGGTAAAATATTCTTTTCTAGGATTTAGTGAATTTGAGTGATGCAGAGAGAGGAAAGGAAACCTCCAGTTCAATGAAAGGGACACACAGGTAACCAGAAAATTGAAGAGTCCTTCAGTGCAGCCTAGTGCTGGACTTTGGAATGAGAGTACACTGGACACTTAATATCCCATGCTGAACCTGATTCCTCGTCTATAAGATAGAGATAATACCTGCCACGTATGGCTGTAGAGAATGTTAAGTGCAGTTAGGATGTGTTTGTGCTTATAGCACATAGTAAAACGAGGCAATAAATAGCTCTCACTATTGTATTAGCCAGGGTTTTCCAGAGAAACAGCATCAATAGAATATATGAAATTTATTGTAAGGAATTGGCTCAGGTGACCATGGAGGCTGGCAAGTCCAAAATCTGCAACGTTGATGTCCCCATTCAAGTCCCAAAGCCAGCAGGCTGCTGTAGAACCAGGAAAAGTGATGTCCCAGTTTAAAGGCCATCAGGCAGGAGAATTCTCCACTACTTGGGAGAGGGGCAGCTTTTTGTCAATTCAGAACTTCAACTGATTGGATGAGGCCCACATATATTATAGAGGGCAATCTGCTATACTCAGTCTACCGATTTAAATGTTAATCTCATCCAAAAACACCCTCACAGAAACACCCAGAATGTTTGACCAAATATCTGGGCACATGATAGCACAGTCAAGTTGAAACATAAAATTGACCATCACAACTATTATCAATAATAATAAACTGTAGGCACAGAGTGCTATGAGAGTACATCACAAGATATTGATCAATCTGGAGTAGTAGGTATAGGGTAGGCCTTGGAGAAAAGGACTGATGAAGCCTTCCTAAAAGTTATGGAGTCTAATAGACTGTGGGTCACCCAGGTGAAGATGTCCAGAAAGCATTCAGTATAGGGATTGGGGCTCAGGGGAGAAAACTGCCAGTTGGTAAGGATTTGAGGGCCAGGTCAGAAGCTGAAGCCATGAGAATGGATGAGAGCAGTCAGGAAAAGTGTATAAGTGAAAAGACGGGAATGGAGCCATGAGGAAAAACAGGATTTTACAGGGAGCCAACAGAGCGGACTAGCTAAAATAAAAACCTACTCAACTGAAATGTTCCCCCAAACCCAAGACTTGAAACAAATAAATGCCTGCTTCTTGATCTGTTCTGTCGATTCAAAGATCTTAAAATGAGTTTGCACGAAGTTGGTGCTACTTGTACTGAAACTATTAGCACACATTAAGTGAGGTCCTTGCAATATTTGGCTTCTAGCTGTTATCACAGCTTCCTTACTTTTGCAGGCTCCCCAACTCCGGACCAGAATGCTAGGGACCACCACTAGGTGTCCAAAGCAGGGGACAACCAAGTAGGTGGCCACCTACATGGAATGATTTGACAAGGTCTTTCTACTCCCAACACCACCCCTACTAGTACCTACAGCAATCTTTCCATCACAAAGTCCTTGAAGGGAAGGACCATTTCCTATCCATCAGTAAAGAGAGTTGGCTCTGCTTCTAACTGGCAGCATGACGAAGAACCAGTCACTTCTCCCTCCAGGACTCAGATTCTTCCTTTATAGGAAGAGGAGACTGAACATGATGATCTTTAAAATCCTGCCTTGCCCTAACCTTCCATGAATCAGACTGTAAAGAATTGTTGAATTGTCTGAATTAATGAATTTGTGTTTTTCCATTTGGGTTAGGAAATCCCACTAGGAGAGGCAACAAGTTATAAACTGTTAATATTAGCACAAATTAATATTTCTGATTGCTGAGTGTAGAATCTTGTCAAATGGGAGGCCCTGTAGAATCTAGGGGTGTGAGGGGAGGAGAAATAAAAGTAGTCTAAGTGGGGGCACTGCTCATGAGAAGAAGCCTGTTGGGTGAGTAGGGATTAGGGTGGAGATGGTCGAATAAAATCTATGTCAGCTAGGGGACCTACTGGAATCTTAGAAATATGGAGGATTTGAAGACAAAGAGGGGGATTTCGGTTCAGTTTAACAAACATTTGTTAAGAATATACCATATGTCAGGCACTTGACTAAGGAGAGTGTGGATACAATAATGAGTAAAACCAAGTTCCTGACCTTCAGGAATTCACAGTCAGAGACTGAGAGGGCCAAGGAACATTTCAACAGGGGGCGTTAATTATATAACAAGTGGTTAAGAGTGCAGACTTCGGGCTAGACCGCTTGGATCTAAATCCCAGTTCTGCCACTTACTAGTTGTGAGACTTGGGCAAATTTCTTAACCTCTCTCTGTTCCATTTCTTCATCAATGAAATGGGGATAATAATAATACCTACTTCTAGAGTCGTTGTGAGGCTAGAGTGAGTTGCCTAGAATAGACTGTATCTGTTTGTTATTACTAAGTGAGCTATGGAGACAGGCAATAGGTACAATGGGAGAGGAGACCAGGGAAATCTCAATAGGCAAGTGTGTCCCCTACACAATCAGTGGCGATTCTGCATTTTTGCCTTTGTTTCACTTTGTCTTTCCTGGGTCTCTACTAAACCACGTTCTTACTCATCCCACCCCACAGGGCCAATGATTTGCCATCACGAGCGAGTGGAGTAAGTGTCTCGCATCCTCGATGCCCCTTTCATAAGGAAGGCCTGGCCTCCAGAAAACAGCCATCTTTATCTTTGATTCCTGTCCAGTGTACTTTCCTTCAGCCACCTCCGTCTGTCTTCCTCACCGTCCACCTGAGCTCCTGTCCTGAGGTCCTTTGCCCAGAACACTTGCACTTCTCATCACACTCTGAGCAGTGGGGGTCGCTAGTCTCCAGCTTTTTCTTCTCTTGGGGCTCTTCTTGGTCTCCTTCCCTCTGGGTGCAGCGTGCTCCTTTCTCCCTGCGCCATCCAGTGATATTAGGAAATCAGGAAGCAAAGACAGATTCGGGGCAAGGAACTGAGAATGCTACAGTGTAGGAACCCTGAAAGCACTGGTCCAGGAAAGAGAAGTCTGGTTCACCCCGACTCTGCCACCAGCCTGCTGTGTGACCCAGGCAAAACTCTCCAGCTCGGTTTCCTTCCCTGGGTCAGAAAGTGAGAGTGTTGGATGAGGTCAGTAGTTTGCAAACTTCTCACCGCTATGGACCTCTTTTATTGTTTCTCTCTGCACGGACTTCATGTTTTGAAAGATTTGATCTCCCCCTCCCCTAACCCCTGAGTTTTAAAGAATTATTTCTCCATATGTAATTAATCAGAGACTTTAAACAGCCAGAGAGAGACTGATAACACAGAACTGACAAAGCTTAATGAAAAGCAAACATAAATCAGACTTTTAAAGAGAGCTTTTGTCGGGCTTCCCTGGTGGTGCAGTGGTTAAGAATCCGCCTGCCAATACAGGGGACACGGGTTTCGAGCCCTGGTCCAGGAAGATCCCACATGCCGGGGAGCAACTAAGCCCGTGCGTCACTTTGCGCTCTAGAGCCGGTGAGCCACAGCTCTTGTAGCCCGCGTGCCTAGAGCCCATGCTCCACGATAGAAGCTACCGCAGTGAGAAGCCCGTGCACCGCAACGAAGAGTAGCCCCCGCTCGCCGCAACTAAAGAAAGCCTGCGCGCAGCAACAAAGACCCAACGCAGCCAAAAATAAATTAATTAATTAGTTTTTAAAAAAGAGAGAGCTTTCGTCATGGATTCTTGGTAAGTGCATGAATTCCACTGGAGTTTTTGAAGTATTGAAAATAGCTCTGGCTCTCCCATTGTCCCTTTAGTGTATTCCTGAGAGTCTAAGTTCTCTGGGCTGGAAAAAGTTGACTAGATGATCTCTAAAGTCCCTTCTATTCCACAAATGTTCTAAACCTGTGACATCCCTGTGTGGTTGCTGAGTTGAAATGCCCGGAGGCTGGAGGTCCAGCCAGAAGAGGCTTGTGGGGGCTGTCTGGCTCTGTGCACAGTACAGCCAACCTCCAGGCATTTTGATGCTGTCATTCAAAACTGGTGTTACTTTCTCATGGGTTGAACTGAAGTCTATCTTTACTGAGTTTATGAAACAAGTTTTGCTAACCACAGTAGCATATGCCAAGTCTCCCAGTAGCTTATGGGGGCAGTAATAGAGCAGGCACAGAGTTTTCAGGCACTTAATCTCCTAACCCCACTTACGTACCCCGCAAAAATGATATCCTAATAATGAATCATTTTTACTATCTTAAATATCTGAAGTTCCCTCGTATTTTAAATCATTAATAAAACCACGTATCAGCTGATGAAATATTTTTTGAGCCAAGAACTGTGCTAGGCATTGCGGGGTGAGCTACAGAGGTATATAAGATGTAGCTTAATTGCATTTCTACAGAAATATTTTTTAGAACGTAAGCCTTTTTATACAGTGTGTATTAGAGATTTTGTTCCTATTCTCACTTCTGGGGAAACACAGAAGAGAGATGAGCAGGAAAGAGAAACTGAGAAAGAAGATTGGGGGAGCTAGAGGGTGCTCACTGTTGCCAAGGGAGCCGACCCAACAAAGGAGTTAGGACATTCAGCTTCTGCTTCTTGAGGCTGGGGTCGGCTTGGACCGTACCTGCTGGGCATCGTAGTTAGCAGAGGTATAAAAAGAGATGTTGAATGCAGGCCAGAAATGCCTTAATAAGTCTATTCAACAAATATTTACTGCCTATCTACCATATGCCAAGCCCTGGGGGGGAATATAATGCCAAATAAGTCCTGATCCTGGTCTTCAAGGAATTCTGAAGCCAAAGGAGAAGTCACATAGGGAAAAATATGTGACTTTCACAACCGTGGGTGAAAAGTACCACGGGAGCACCAGGCAACACAGAGAAGAGAGTGATTAATTCTGTCGTGGTTATTGAGGCTGCCTTACAGAGGAAGTGGCACTGAGGCTGGACCCTGAAGTAAGTGTCAGCCAAATTACTCAGGGCATTCCAGGCTGTGAACATTCATAGTCAGAGGTGGCTGGACCTCAAGGGAGGACAAAGGTGAAAAATTGAAGTTGAGACCAGCACGCTAGGCCATATTGAGGAGAATCAAGTACTGTTACAAGGCATTGCTTTACTTGAAATATTTAAGTATATTTCCCCCAGGACTCAGTGGGGTGTGGCTCTCAGGTGACTAGCCAAGCCAATGAATAGGCAGACATTCAGTAACTATGAAAACCATAGTTTAGATATTGACAGGTTAACAGGTAAGAAGTTCTATTTAGAAGCATTTTTTACCTTGTGTTCTTGAAAATAATCTTAGAATTCCTATAAATCACCCATTTTGTGTAATACAGTACATACAAGTATTTTTAAAAATTGGACATATTTCAAATCTGTCAAGGAAGAGTCGTTTTATAGAAACAATTTATGCCATCAAAAACATATGTATTAATGTATTAATAACCGTATGTTGCTCTCTTAAGACTTTTATCACTGGGCTTGTGTTTTTTGTTTTTTTAAATAAATAAATTTATTTATTTGGCTGCGTTGGCTCTTTGTTGCTGCGCGCGGGCTTTTCTCTAGTTGTGGCAAGTGTCATTGCGGTGCAGGGGCTTCTCATTTGCGGTGGCTTCTCTTGTTGTGGAGCATGGGCTGTAGGCACATGGGCTTCAGTAATTGTGGCATGTGGTCTCAGTAGTTGTGGCCTGTGGGCTCTAGAGCGCAGGCTCAGTAACTGTGGTCCGCGGGCTTAGTTGCTCCGCGGCATGTGGGATCCTCCCAGACCACGGCCCGAGCCCGTGTCCCCCGCATTGGCAGGCAGACTCTTAACCACTGGGCCACCAAGGAAGTCCCCACTGGGGACTTAATTAATCTTGTTAAGTACAAGATTAATTGTGTTTGTAATAAAATATATGAGTAAATAAATAAAACATTATTGTTTTACGGGTAACTGTTAAATTCTGATAAAGAGGTATATATTGAGCTGTCTATAGGAAGTTAAATAAAGACAATTAGATTGTGCTGTGTGTTGTGTGAGGAAGAAAGGGAGAAAACAGAACTGAGATACACTGAGAAGAGAGGCTTGGGAATTAAGGAAGTTCCTTGAGGTTATTTTGTGAAAGCAAATGCCAGTTTAAAAACTAAAGCAAGAAAAACCCCAAAGAGGGAAGATTGCATGAGTTATATAAATGAAGAAAATAAAGGAAATTTTATCAGTTAAAAAAATACAAGTAAATATACATAAAGCATGCACAAGAGTGTATGTATATAGTACATACAGTAGACGAGATATGCATTACTGAATTAGTACACTATGCAATAAATATTTATTAAGCACTTGCTGTGTACCAGGCACACACATGGTTATTTCTTCCTTTCTTGGCCTTTTTACTATATCTCTATGCGTTTGACCGAAGAAAAGTTGTAGAATTTTCTGCAATAACTTGGACTTTTTTTCAGTGTATTATAATTGAAAGGGGAATTTTTTTTTACGTTTTCAAATATATCAAATCAGACCAAATATGGGTGAGTTTTTAAATAACCAGTGGGCTGTCTATTTTGTGAATGAGTGGTGCCATCTTTTTGTCTCAATCCAGAGCACTCTCTCAGAATTTAATTCTGAGACACACCACTTTACTTATTCATTCATTCATTTATTTTCTATGGGATCTCAGGTACAGTGAACTGAGTTGGTCACACTCCCCAGTGCATGGCTCCTCAGCACTACTGGTTTATTCAAGGACCTTTTAAACTTTTCTCTGTTTCCCCTTTCATCCCCTCTCTAGTCTTCTCCTCTGCCCCATGAGTCCCTGCTCCTGTGTTTTTAACATCTATCCTTTCCATTCACATTTCGTACATTTATTAGATCTAGGTTGGAGGACTGGTCAGAATGGCAATGCAGGCTGAGCTGGTTACTTTGACCTTGTTTTACTGACAAATCAGGAAATGGGCCAAGCCGCAATGCAGAAGGTGTTCACCAGAAGAAGAAAACGTGGGCTGAGTGGCTCCCTGGTACCTGCCTTGTTCTCGTCATGGAGACTTGTCTGTGAAGTGCAGTGGCCTCAGCATCTCCTGAAGAGTGAGGAATTCTCCAGATCACAGGAAGACAGAACTGTGGGCTCACTGCCGTTTGCCCCTTTTCGGCCTGGAGGATCACATCCGAGGTTAGAGGTGAGGTTGCATCAGACACTCTCAGATTCCATGACCACCTGTAAGAGAGCTGGAGTGGGGCTGGTCAGGGTCGAGAGGGGGATACAGTTTCACCTTGAAGTGAAAGGTTTTTGTTCGGTAATTTGGCAATATCCTCCTTTCCAGATATCTTTAGATATTTGGAGTTTTCTTCATGCTATTCCCTGTTGAAGGAGAGGAAATGCGCTTTTGTGGATTAATATTTAACAGAGACTCAAATCTTGGCAGAGGCCATGAGATCACCCCATGATCTGTGTGACGTAGGCCTATAGCCTCCTGGGCTTCCCTGTGTGTCTGCAACATGTTTACTGAGATTCTTTCCAGAGAAGTCCTAAAGGACCATCATAACATTTTCACTTCATACGTGTGGCGTCCTTCCACTGCATAGAACAGACAGCTTGCACACTTACTGGATAAGAGACAGAGACAGAAGCAGAATTGGGGTGCGGGGGCTTCCCTGGTGGCACAGTGGTTAAGAATCCGCCTGCCAGTGCAGGGGACATGGGTTCGAGCCCTGGTCCGGGAAGATCCCACATGCTGCAGAGCCACTAAGCCCGTGCGCCATAACTACTGAGCCTGCGCTCTAGAGCCCATGAGCCACAACTACTGAGTCCGTGTGCCACAGCTACTGAAGCCCGTGTGCCTACAGCCCATGCGCTGCAACAAGAGAAGCCACCACAAGGAGAAGCCCGCACACCGCAACGAAGAGTAGCCCCTGCTCGCCGCAACTAGAGAAAGCCCACGGGCAGCAACGAAGAGCCAATGCAGCCAAAAATAAATAAATAAATAAATTTATTAAAAAAAAAAAAATTGGGGTGGGGGACTGAGAAAGGCATAGTTTTTAAGCTCTGACTCAGTCTATTTTCTGTTGAGTCACTTTCGCTCTGAGTTTTCAGCTCTATCAGTCCCCGAGGGGTCACTGGGGACAACCACTTTGACTTTTGGAAACAGAGCCGAGGGTGTGGTTGCCGTGGCAGCCGGAGCTAAGAGTGTGGCTGGATAAGGCCCAGGTTCAGCTGTGCTGTGGTGACAAGGACACTGCCACAGTCCCGTTCACTTCCCTCTCCTGACTGTTCCCTACTCAGTGAGCATGCCAGCAACAGATCCCCCAGGGTGGCCGCCTGAAAGAGGCAAGGGAGATGGTGGAGGCCACGGGAGAGGGGGAGGACGGAGCGAGGAGGGTTAGTATCCGCTTTGTCACACGTGCTGCGACGGCCGGTGTGGCTCAGACACGGTACCTGCAGGAGCACACACAGCTCCTGCCCAGAGACTGGACGGGCACCCACAAGTATAACGGCACGGGTGCCCTGGGCAGGAGGGCGCTCCTTGGAACTCTCCTATAATTTCTTGTTGTTCAGAATCATGTGACCTTGGAGAGGGATCCAGCTCAGACCTCTGGGGGCACTTCAGACTGGCGTACAGAGGTGACCCTACTGTCATCAGAACTTGGTGACCGTCCACAGCCTGGTACATGCAAGGTCCTCCCCAGACTGCAGGACTCATGTCAGACCAGAGTAAACTCGGTCCTGACCTGAGCTCAGAAGAGTGAAGGGTGACCATTTTTCCATTTTATGCACACGAGAGCACTTTTCATAAACAAAGTACCAATAGTTTAAGTATACCTTTATTTTTAAGTCACTTTCCGGGAATTTCACAGCCCAAGTCCATTGACCTAGATGAACATTACCAGATCCCACTTCCTCTACCTACTGGCTGTGGGACCCTGGGCGAGTTATTTAAGCCTCAGTTTCCTCCTTTGTAAAATGCGAGTAATAATAGCTAACCCACCTCGGAGGGTTATTGTGAGATTAAATGAGTTCTTCCAAGTAACAAGCGCATCACAGGGCCTGGCACATTCACTGCACCATAAATGTTAGCTCCCACTATGATTTTTACTTACAGCTGTTCTATACTTTACAAGAGATAAACACATTTGCCATGTGACTTCACTGAGACATTACATTACCTGCCTTCAGAGAGATGTTGAGATCAACTGGGTCACAAGGAAAATCAACCAATCAGAACTCGGCAAGGATTTCCTTACAAGCCACATGCACCCAGATGTATGGGCTCTCACCAGCTATCGGAACCCCATAACTGGACAGTGGTAGTGGATGAAACACTTCTGAAGGTGGCATAGAGCAATTGAAAAAAAAAAAAAAGCGACCCATCAATGGCAAGCAGTTACAAAATAGTGTTTAACTTATTGCAAGAACATCTGCAAGTGGAATGGGATGGAACATAGGCAGACCCTAAACCAGCATGTTCAAAAGGGCAAAGGGGGTACCTGGGGGAAAGCGGCTTGTTTCCCAAGGGCCTTCTGCTGAGGACTCCCTGCTTTCTCTTGCCTCCTACTGGGAGACACCAAGGGACTCCCAGTGCCATTCTTATAGGCACCTGGGGGTGTTTCTAGTGTTGTCTCTTGCAAGCACTCATCTTATTTGAAGCTTGGAAACCTTCTCCTGGAAATTGGGCTCCTCTTGCTTGGGTCAGAAGAGTGAGCATATATTTTTTACTGCCTGTCCAAAGAGAAATGTCAGCTTTGGGGGTAAAAGAAAGGAAAAACAGGGGACAAAGGTTAACAGGCCACACACAGCTTCTTAGGCTGGTAGACCAGGAGGATTTGGGGCTGCCTCTGGGTATCCTGCCTCCACACATCCTGGCTTCTATATCACTTCATTGCACCACT
Source organism: Monodon monoceros (assembly GCF_005190385.1). Taxonomy (NCBI): domain Eukaryota; kingdom Metazoa; phylum Chordata; class Mammalia; order Artiodactyla; family Monodontidae; genus Monodon; species Monodon monoceros. Next base: position 74,690,818 of record NW_021703774.1, on the reverse strand, counting down.
AAGTTTGAAGAGAGGAATGACAGGCAGTTGGGAGTAGAGGAAATAAAAGTAGCTTCCACCTGCATGGCATTTTACAGTTTACAAAGATTTCTTAAGGATGTCCTCATGCACACCTCCCAACAGCCCTGGGAGTGGGGAAGGATCATCATTCCCACCCGGCAGACGATGAAACTGAACTCAGGTGAAATGATTTGCTCACCTGTGGAAGGTCTGGGTTCACAGCCCGGTTGTGCCATTCATTTTGTGTAACCACAGGCAAGTCATCTAACTTCCTTAGTGTCCGTTTCCTCCTCTATAAAATCCTCAGTGGATTAGCTGATCTTAAATACCTTTTCAGTTCTAATATTCTTCAGTTCATCTAATTAAATATGTAGGCTCTTCTCAGCTTACAAATCACGGTCAGCGAATGGCCATTCCATACAGATGGCCATTCCAGCCAAGGACTCCCACCTCAGACGGAAGCGTTTGAATTCCCCTCTCCTCCTTGCTGCTAGAGACACTTAGGCACCCACTTAAACACTAGAAGCTTCAGAGACTCTCCCTCCCTTCCATTTATACTTGCTGAGGGTCCAAGGCACTCAGAATTTCTGCCACAGTAAGTGGTCCTGTGCAGAGGAGAGGACCTCCAAGCCTAGGCTAGGGCTGTGCTTGGTGGAGAGGGCATCCCATATTGGAAAGCAAAATGACTTTTTCTGTTGGAATCAGATTTTAAAGGCTGCTTGGGTTCTGTAGTGTTCAGGTACTATAGTTAGCTGCGTTATGAGTTCAACTGGCTCTTGTGGGGTAACCTGAAGCCTCACTCTCCTGTTCATAGTTTATTTGAAGCAAGCATGCTAAGTTTCAACACATGTTGTTCAGGAACACAACCTATCTGTAGGCTGCAGACTGTCCTGTCCTGACTTGTACTTAACCGTCATTCTTTTTTTTTTTTTTAACCATCATTCTTAATCTTTCAGGGTTATGTCTCCCATAGTCTCTGGTCCAGAGCCCAGCGTATAGGCATGCTCAATAAATGACCTCTGCTGTTTCTCTTAAATAACCAGCCTCCTCGTTGCTAAGTGCTTGTGTCCCCACCCTCCAAAGTCTTCATACACTAAGCAGCATGTCAGCCTCAGGCTATAGATCCAGGGTGGGAACCAAGGGACTCAAGCTGTGCGGTGGATCACATCCTAGTGTTTGGATACTGACGTCGGTCGCGCCTTTCTCCAAATCGCCAGCCTGGATCCACTGTTGGACACAGCACTGGGCTGGGAGGGGTGCGGGAGATGCTTGGCCTTCTCAGCAGCATTTCTTATCTAGTGCTGACCTCACCTACCACAGAACAAGGGGTAGGAAGCGCTTGGGGCTTGAAAGTTCAGAGTGTCCTGGGCTCACAATGGCTGTGCTTAGTTTTCAAATATCTATAGAACTGTTCCCCCCAAAAGTTTATAAACTCTGCTAGCTAATACAGGACATTCAAGTATCTATTTCAACTCTGTTTTTGCGTGCTGAGTGCACAGCATAATAGGAGAAACAGACATTTATAAATAACTCTGATACTAGGCAGACAGAAAAGTGCTAGACTAGATACAGTGGTGATACAAATGCAGTGTCTTGAGAGACTGTTTCAGACTAGAGGATCTTAAAAGGATTTTCAAGGGACATGAGATTAGAACTGGGCCTTAAAGAAGAACAGATCTTCAACAGCAGGCTTGAGAGATGGTAAGGGAGGCTGCAGAAGGGAAGGAGAGTAGGTGGAGGGTGCAGCATGAATCAGCCGGAAAGGTGGGGAGAGCCGGAGTGGGGGTCGTCGACGGGCAGGTGTGGGTAGATGTGCCCAGGAGAAAACTGGAAAGGGAGGCTGTAGCGTAACTGGGGAGGAGGTGAGAGCAGGCTTAGGAGTTGGAATTTAATCAGTGAGGATCCACTGAAGGAGCTGAAGGAGGGAGCACATGTCATGCCACGTCTGTGCTTCAGGAGAATCACCACAGCATCAGGATGGAGGATGGACTCATATTGGGTGATGGAAGCTGGACCTCTGAGCAAAAGCCTAGGCAGCACATTTGGGCATCTAAACTTAGAGAGCAAAAATGGTAGAAGGGAAGAAGAGACACCAAGAAGTGCTTGTTCCAGTCCAAACATGTGCCTCTTTAGAGCTGATTTTACTTGAGCACAGCCGCTGTTCTTCTGGGCGCCCTTTCATGAGATGTTCCTCTGCTCAGAAAGTTACAGTGGTGCCCTATTGCCTATTGGATCAAATCCAGGCTTCCCTTACTGACCTTCAGAGTTGTCCATGAACTGGTTGCTTCACGACCGCCTCCTCGCTGTTGTCTGCAAGTGCTGACACTGTGAACATTGTAGTTCTCTTGGGACTGGGACAATGCGCACATGGTCTCTGGCTCTGCCTGGGCTCCTGGCCCTGAAGGCCTCTCCCCTCAGCCGAGGCCACCTGACGCCCCATCTGCACCCCCCACCATACACACACATACACACACGCATACACACATGCATACACACACGCACACACACACATGCATACACACACATACACATGCATACACACACACACACACACACACACACACAAACACACACAGAGGCTTGAAGGCTCAGTTCAGCCCAGCTTCCTTGGTACAATCCTGACACAAGGTAGGAAGATTGGCCTGTGTATAATTTAGTTCCAGTTCCTGGCTCTGTTCGGTGTTTTCCTTCCTGCTGGGGCAGTCTGGTCCTCACACTCTCCCTTCCTGAGCTACGATGGAAGGGATCCTTATAGCTCCTCCAGGCCCACAGGAGGGAGAGACTGAGATGGAGCAAAGTGGGTGAGGCCCAGCCACACATCTCTCTCTGCATCACAATTCAATCAGGGCTGCTCAGTTCGGCCAGTTCTATACATGAGCTTACAGGACATTGTATTTAAAGAGTTTCACACTACAAAAGGGCTTTCAATGCATTGACAGAGACCTGACCAACCTCTTTTTGATGTAAAAAGGAAGTACAGGGTTGGAAAGACCTGCTCTTTCCATTTGCTTCTTGGTCAGGCGCCTACAGGGGCATGGGGGCAGGGGCTTAAGCATGAGGGAGTGGGAGACCCTGTCCAAGGGCCTTGGAATTTCCACTCAGTCTGTTTCTGGGGACAGCAGTTGTTCAGTACAACTTATTTTGAGAAACTCTATAATCCTTGTGTCAGAAGGTGGTGGCTTCGGGAATCTATATTGGGCAGGAGGTGGTGAAGCAATGGGGGGAGAGCCGTGGCGGGGCCGTGGTATGTGGTGGTGTTAGAGGTGGAGGGTGGGATGAAAGTCTTGGGCAGGAAAGCAAACTTCACTGCCACCGCCAGGTGCCCCGCCTCCCCGCACAAAGCCCTATGAGGTACTTGTTTTCAGGAGTCAAACTCTACTTCCCCGAAGCACCTGTTCCTGACAATGTCTGTTTCAGCGTTTATTTTTAGTCAATTTTAACTGCACCCAGCCCTGCTCCACCCTCTGCAAAGTTCTAAAGAGGCACAAGACATCAGGCCCCAGAGTTTAATCTTATCAGAGGGAAACATCTAGAACTGCCATATTCCCTTCTCTCCCACATCTCTACAAGGAAACCTGCCTTTTCCTTGCTTGGCCAAAAGGAAGTGAGGCTCCTTGTATTGAAGGGTGGTGGCAGCTTGCAAAGCTCTCTCTCCATACTGATTGCCAATGGTGGAGCTGCCCCAACTGGACTGAACCTAGTAGGCAAGCCCTGCTTGACCTCATTTCCCCCCATTGTGTGTCCTCTTCTCTTCCTAGACCTAGGCACACACCATGTTCATTCACTCAACGAGGGCTGGTCATGGGCCAACCAGGCAGGTTTCCAAAGTGCCGTTTACAAGGGTTGCCAAAACGTTACTGGGTGGTAAACCATCACTGAATGTAATGAAATGAAAGAAAATACGTTTATCAGAACGTGTCTCAAGGAGAACACTAAATTTGTTTCATTCATTTACTAAATAAATGTTTAGTTGTGCCTATTCCATTCTTTCAATCAATAGATATTATTCAGCACCTCAAATAACGTGCCAGATATTGGTCTAGGCACTGAGATACAGTAATGAGCATGACAGACTAAGTCTTTGCCATGGTGAAACTTACATCTTAAAAGGGAGACAGACATACACCAGGATCTTAGGTCAAGTTTCTCACAAGCAGACACTGAGATGATTTCGGTTTAGTGATCTGTTAATGAAGAGGAAATTAAAGGTGATAAGGATAATAAAGAGATACGGGATGTTGCGCAGGGATGGGAAAATCCAGCTGGGCCTCAAACAATGGGAGTTAAGATGGAAATATATTTGTGAAACAGGGTTTCATTCAGATTTCAGTTACATAGAGTGACGTAGTCTATTCAAAAGATCAAGTTATTACCCCTGTACTCAAGTTTATTGCTTCAGAGTACCTCAGGGTAGCCTCCAATGAGTTGAGAGAAGCATGAGGATGAAGAAACAAAGAAATAAGGCAGTATTGAGACCTATGTCTAGGAGAGATTTCTGGGTACGGCTACTGGCACATAAAATTGACTGGAAGCAAATAGATTACAAGACTACTGTTTTTAAGAGAATTGCATTGTCAGAGAAATCATGATCCTGACCACCTAAACACAAAAGCAAAAATATAACAAAAACCAAAAGCCACCTTGTAATATAAAATAGGTCTTAGGCTCCCAAATTTGTACTAGCTGAAAGCAAGCTGTGAATGCTGTGTAGTTCCAAGGATGGCCAGCCCAGCAGGACTCACTGCTGACGAGGCCACGGAGGAAAATGGACATGGACAAGCCCTCCAAAGGTGAAGTCAGGTACCAGGAAGAACAATGGACAAGGAAATTCCTCCAGAGATCAGAATTAAGGTCTAAGCAAGGAATTTCACCCACGCACTGGAGCAGACAGTCCTTACTGTGTCTACCCAGCAAGATTTCATCATTGGTATGAACAAGTGATTACCATGTGGCTCCTATTCCTCTGTTTTCTGAAAGGGAATTTTGTTGCATTTGTCCTGTTTCTGCCTCCACATTGTATTTTGAATGGTGGTTAGTGGAGGGAAGATACTTGTCTTTGAGTTCTGAACCACAAGGAGGTATATCCAGACTTGCAAGAGAGAACTGTACCTCACCCAGACATCCTGGACTTTGAGCTGGATAAGGTGACTAGATGGGATTTTGAATGTGTGTGTGTGTGTGTGTGTGTGTGTGTGTGTGTGTGTGTGTACACGCACTAAGTGTGTAACTATGCGAAGAAAGATATGAGCTGATATTTGATGACCAGTCTACCTGCCTTCAGACTGATAACATTAGACCTAGATGGCTAGCTGTCCACCCAGTATTCATATAGTATGGAATTGACACTGGGGTAGACTACATTTCCCAGCATCCCTTGTATCCATGTAACTAGCTATCACCAATGGAATGAGTAGTAATGATGTCATTTCCAGGCTGAGACTTTTAAGAGCTGACGGCGGAAATCCATATTTTCTTCTCCTGTCTGCCACGTGAACGTTAAGAACTCTGAGTTTCTAGGGAAGAGTGGAGCCACGAGATAGCTCCTGAACACTACATGAAGGAATTCTGCAACCCACCAAGAAGAAACATGTACATTGGACAATTACATGATCAAGAAAGAGATATTTATTTGTGTTAAACCACTATTTCCTTTTGTTACAGAAACTAGCATTACCATAATGCTAGAAACAACTTCATGTAAAATTCCACAACACTGAATCAAGCATTCATTAAGCCTACAAGTGATATTCCTGACAGAAGCATGGTGGGCAGAGATGGCAAAAGCATAAATATCTATTCCAATGAGAAGCAAATTTCTGCCCCCTTCATGATAAAAGGATTTAATGTAGTCAGCCTTCCAGGCAAGTGGTAGACAGGCACCTCTAGGTCGTGGTACCATATTGAGGGTTCAAGGTTAGTCAGTGCTTCTGGGAAGTTGGATACTCAGCAGTGATTGTGGCCAGGTCAGCCTAGATGAAGCCTATTGCGTGTTGTAGACTTTCTATAAGCTTAACCCTGCCACCATGCTGAGGTTCATAACCTCACTGAGCAAATACTGAGGTGACTGGGAAAGAGGCTGACTAACATTCATAGGGCAGGATATCTTGTACACTGTTTGAGAGCCTCCTGCACTATGGACACCTTTGGGAGAACATTCTCATGGAACAAACCTATTTTCACATCCTGGGCTCATTATGACTGGTCCATTCATATACCTCTTTCCCAGAACTCTTTGTCATACATCCTTTGGTCTTATCCCTTCAAATTCCCTATTTTTCCAAATCATCAGTCATTAGAATTGGCTTCGATCCAGATGTCAGGTCATTTCCCCTTCTAGACAAGGTGCACCATGAAAGGAACCAGTCAAAGCTCTGCACAGTGGAAGGATTTCTCTCCTACAGTCCTTTAGGGCCAACCCTTAAATAGAGCTGTAAGCAGAATATTATTTATGGTTTTGATGCAAGACCACCTGTAGAACTGAAGGACTAATCTTGTCTCTCCAACATACTTGCAGGCCAGAACTATTCCTGTTCTTTAACCAACTCACCAGCCTGAGAAAGGGTGTGCAGGGAGATGGGTGTGATCTCAGGACAGGCTGCTATATATCTACATCTACAAATGCCATCCTGTCTGATCTGCTAAGATGGTAGGGGGAGAGAGAGCCTCATTAAAGCTGCATGTGTAGTGGGACAGAGCACCGGACTAGAGAGAAGACGATTGTTACCGGTTCTGTCCCTAACTAGCTCTGAGGCTAGTCAAAAATCACTCTGTTATCTCGCCTTTTAAAATGGGAATAATGGGGCTTCCCTGGTGGCTCAGTTGTTGACAGTCCGCCTGCCGATGCAGGGGACATGGGATCGTGCCCCGGTCTGGGAGGATCCCACATGCCGCGGAGCGGCTGGGCCTGTGAGCCATGGCCACTGAGCCTGCGCGTCCAGAGCCTGTGCTCTGCAATGGGAGAGCCCACCACAGTAAGAGGCCCGCATATTGCAAAAAAAAAAAAAAAAATGGGAATAATGATAACAGTGTTTTATTATGGCAGATTGTTTTCTTTTTCATTTATGCAGCAGGTGCTTCAGAGAGAGCCTGGCCTGTGAAGGGATCTGGGTTCTGGTCCCAGTTCTGCCACTAACTCATTGGGTGACTTTGGGCAACTCACACAAGACGGAAACTACATGAAAAAGACTTTAACTAAAAGAAAACTAAATTTCTAACAGATCCATCTGAAGACAGGCTGGGCCGTCTTAGAAAATGGCATAATGATAACTTACATTTATTAAGTAATCATTTGATACTAGGTATTATTTGCTTAATTTATTCTTCACAGCAATCTTATGAGTTAAATACTATTATACTATTTCATAGAGCTCAAAGAGGTTATGTAAGTAGAAATCTGGGCTCTGACCCTGGGTCTGGGAAGCCAGGCCAGTTAAACCTAACCATTTGCAGGCTTTGCCAATGGAAGTGCCCAGGAGAAGCTGGACGACCACTGGCAGGCAGTGGAGAGAAGGTCACAGCAGCAATCAGGAGGTTGGGCTGAATGGCAGCTCAGCAGTGAGGTTCTAGAACCCTTGATTCTCCAGGACTCAGTTTCCTGGAAAATAAGAGTTAAGTTTGATTGCTAGAGGCCTCTCCCTATTTAAAAATCCTATGATTCTTGTGCTAGGGACAGTGGGCAACAGAAAAGAAATGTCAGATGTACTCTGACGTCCTGGGGTTTAGTCGGAAGACGAGTCATATGCACATGAATCCATCTGCCCATGACCCAGTGCTCTGCTGGGTGGGAAGGGAAAGTCAGCATGGTGGACAGAAGGTGTTGGAAGGAGTGAGCAGGGGACTTGGAATGGCAGGGCCTAAGTGGGTGCCAGGAAAAGGAAGCAGAAAGAGTGTGCGTTTGAAAAGCCAGAGGTGTTTTCCTTTGAAAGCTTAGCTGCCACCTGAGCAGCTCTCTCCACGCCCTGACAGCCCCCAGCCCCAGCTATCAGAGGGCGCCTTTCACTCTCTACCAGCTGAAGTGCCCTGACGGTCCAAACTCAACACCTCCATGCTCATGGTCTCCTGCCTGAGCTTGACACAGGAGGCCCAGAGAAAGGCCAGCATCACTTTGGCTGCCTGCCTCTCCCAGAAGGCCCTTTGGGTTAAAGGCTGCTATAAATGTTAAGATAGAGGCCCCGTTGTGTGTGTGTGCACGTGCATGCACGCGCGTGTGTGTATGTGTGTAGTAATTTTTTATTTTCCCCAAATCTTGAGACCATTTAAGGGATGGGGAAGAAGAGAGAAAAATTAGTGGCAATGAAGTCCTTGGTTAACTGAGGAGGGGAGAATAATTTCCTTCTACACTTTTAACTTCCTTTCCCACTGAAAATTCGAACAAAACTGGGGCGCTGTCATGGTGTGTCAGTGGTGGGCGGGAGGGGGGATGTCCTGGAAAGAGGGACGCAGGGGCGCGATAGCCGCAACCAGCTTGGATATTTCCCAGGCAGAAGCTCCATATGCACGGGGAGGGGAGCTCTTTAGATAAACCACTGTATAATCACACAGTGTCTGTTGGAGCGCAGTCACGTCACACTTTGACGCAGTGGAAGTTTCCATCGGTGCCATTTCACCATGCGCTAGCAGTACAAAGAGAAGGACATACCCTTTTGGAAACTAGTTTGTTGATTAAGTGAGGCGGCTGAAGACTATGTGGAATTCAGGGAAATAAAAGAGAACAAGTGCAGTTCAACTTGGCAGATGTTTTCTAGCATCTTCTGCCTGCCCAACATTGTCCTAAATGCTGTGAGGTACAGAGTCTTGGAGGTAAAGATCTATCCAGATGGACAAGACTAACACACAAGAAACTATGAGAATCCCTATAAATGCTGGACTTCAGAATTCTATCAAATGTCAGGATTTGTGACCTACATACCGATACTTGTTCTAGGAGTGAAGTATCGCTACCAACCTTGACGCTCCAGGCTTGGTCTGAATGTGCTACAATTCTGAGTAGAGTGAAAACCACTAGATTTCAAAATGGAATCATTGGTTCAGTCTGGATTCCCCAGGGAGCAGAGCCTGAGGCAGAACTGATGTGTTTACACTTCATCACGGTGTACAGTTCGGGAGCAAGGAGAGAGAGGCAGGGAAGGAGGCGGAGCCCATAGGAAGATGTGTTATTGGGCACTGCTAAGTGGGGTACTCAATCCAAAGGGCTACACCCTGGAGAAGCCCTAATAACCAGGCCTTGGAACCACCAGGGTAGTGGTAGCAGGGGTAGAGGAAGGGCTGCTGTTTCCCCCTGTTCAGAGGTTTGCCCTGTGTTGCACTGATTACCCCCTACTTCTGGGTGTCCATGCGCCGGCATAGGTGCTGAGCAGATCTCTACTACTGTGTCAATAGGGGCACCCTGGAGGGAGGTCAGATGCTCCTGTGTGCAGCTGGTCCATGCCCGCAGGCAGCTGGAATAAGAGGCAGGTAAGACTGAGAGGATCTGAAGTGATACATAAAAGTGGTCTAATATACCCATTACCCTTTCCTAGAGTGAATTTTGTTTAATAAATGAATAAATGTTCACAGAGACCTGAAACCTCTTAGTTATCTCTGGCTTCCTTCTCCTACCACCATCCCCACCCCATTCCTCACCAGTCACCAAGTCCCAATCGTTGAGGCTCTGTCTGTATCCTCTCACTTCATCCCCAGATTAAAGGGAGCCTCATGGATGATCAGCCTCCAGGGTCTTCCCTCTGCAGCGTCTTGCTGCCTTAGGCGACCTCAGGAACTGATCACCCCACTCCCCAGATGCCCGAAGAAACTCAATAGCTCCTTACCACCTACAAGGTGAAAGGCACACTTTCAAGAATCCTCCCACCTCTTGCCCTCATCTCCCCCAGTGTTCCCCTCTCAGCTCCTCCCAGCTCCTGGAACATACCACGCTATTTCTTCTCACTACAAAGTCTTCTTTCTCTATGTAATATTGGGCTGGCCAAAATGTTCGTTCGGGTTTTTCCATACACTGTTACAGAAGAACCCGAACGAAATTTTTGGCCAGCCCAATAAAACCTTATTCATTTTTCACAGCCCAGTTCAAGTGGCACCTACTCTGTGCAGCTTTCCCCGAGCTTTCCCTCTCCCGAGGTCCCCTCCCTGCTCTGAGAACCACACTGCTGCTTTTCTCGTGCTTACCATTCTGAGCTTGTCCCCTGGGCTTTGGCATCATTCTCCTCTCCTACTAGGTCTGAGCATCTGAGGGCAGGCTTCTGTCCCACTGATATCCTTCTAAACCACCCAAACAGTGCATGGTCCATGGCCCTGACCTGACGTGGAGCGGGCACTGTCCACACCCACCACACTGAGGGTGTGCAGGAGCTCATGGGTGCGCATGGTGCCTTCCACCCTCCCTCTGATGCTCAGCTATTTCCGGAGGCAGACCATCCACTGTCACACAGTCGGTAGCCCAGACCCTGGGGTGGGTGCCTCCTGCTTAATCTTATTCCATTTAAGGGTGGCAGTCAGAGCCCAAAGAAAGAAAAATGTTCCCAGGCATGAGAACTGCGGAAACGAAGAGAGGCAGCTCCTGGCAGCCGCCCCAGGGGAACACCAAATTTAGACCAAAGGTTGAATATAAATATAATTTAAATTTTTTAATTACAAAAATAGCATGATAATATTAAAATAGTTTAGAAAATAAGGAGAATTAAAGCACCCCCACAGATCCACCATACTGGCAAAACTGCTTTCATTTTTGTTTGTTCCTTTCAGGTCTTTGTTCTTATAAATACCTATTTTACTCATTGTAATCATGGTGTACATACAATTTTGTATCTCGCCTTTTTACTCAAGAATATATGACAAGCACTTAAGTGAAGCACATTGTAGACTGAGAGATGAGTGTTTGGAACCCAGCTCTACCGCCTACTAGCTGTGCAGGTTACTGACTCTTTTTCCTTATCTGTAAAGTGGGGTCAGCTGACCTTGTAGGATTATTTTAAGGATGAAATGGTAATTCATGAAATCTCAGCACAGAACCTAGAAAAGAGTTAGCACTTAACAACTACAAGTGTGCTTCATAATTATTATCAAAATATGAGGGTTTTTAAAATGGACTTTTCTCTAGCAAGTCACGCCCCACACATTTTTTTACATTGGTTTTCGAATGCATAATTTTACCTCAAACATTTGTAAGCTTAAACCCCTCCAATTTATATTCCAGCTCATTTGAAGAAGAGTCCCAGGAAGGCATAAAGCAATTCCACCCTGCCCTGAACATCCCCTGTTGGAACAGCAGCTGCCACCTAAGGGGATTTAGCAGTGGCCAGGCTGCAGTGCCCAGGGCAATGCGCTCTCCTGAATGGGTTCACACATAGCTCTCAGTTTCTCTCTGAGGAAGCCCTTGTTAGCAAGTACGGGTGCCCTTTCACACAAGGGTCTTGAATGGGGGTAATGGAAAAGGTTGAAGGGACAGAGGGGACTTAAGCCTTGTGTCCAAGCCATGACTTCCCCAGGGCTGTGCTGGCCTTATGTGTAGGTGAAGGAAGTAGATGCTAGCTTGGGGTGATTTCAGAGCAATATTAGGTTCCAGGCCAAAAATCATCTCCCTGCCCACCGCCATGCTTGCTGAGGTGCCTGGAAGTCTCACAATTGGTCCTTCCTGTGGTTTAAGGTTTTGAAGGCATCTATTAAATCATATATATTACTGGCAATGACTTTATCAGCACCTTACTGATGCTGGTAATGGGCACCCACCTTGTACTCTGTCCAAGACTCTGTCCTGGTGGTCCGCCTAGTAATCCAGCCCCTAGGATGAAGCTCTGCTTTGCCCATGTCAACTGCCTCCTCTGAGTCTGGAGGTTTAGCTCCAAACCCAGATCCAGTGGAGAGATGTCCCCAGCGGGGCCTGCCTGACCAGCGTCTTGCACGGCTGCCGTAGCCTGGCTTCCCTGCGGATGTGCTCCCCCTCCCTCCTCACTTCCCCCTCTCTGTGCACTTGATGTTTTGCTGTTTTGACTCCTCTGATGCCAAGGCTCCTCTGGACCACGCCTTACTGGCTCCTTCCGAGCCCCTTTGGACACAGTCTTCTGCCTACCAGCCTGGACTCTAGGAAACAGGCCTAGTTTAGAAGGCCCCAAGTATGTTACAAGAATTGATACTGATGGAAATAATAGTTGCAACATCAAATAGGGCTTTCTAGAATGTTAACATATGATATTTAGTTGTTTTAATTAAGACCTTTTATATGTTCCTTTTGCTTCTCTGAGCAAAAAGACTTCTCTGTCCCTTGAGGCTTGGTGTGTTTTGCAACAGTTGGTGCCCAACAGTGTTGTTTTAGGTGCTATCTAGGTGCTGCTTGAATTATGTCTTTCAAAAATGTTGGACCAGATTGAGGTCAGGGACAGCTGGATTCTGCAGTTTCCTGGAAGGAATTTGGGTTCCCCTACCTGGGTTCTTCTCCTACCCATCAGTAGCTGGCTTCTTCTCAGCCGTCAGATTTCAGCCTCAAATTACCTCCTCAGAAAGGTCTTTCCGCCCATCCTATCTGAAGAAGGTCTCTCCCTCCACCTTTGTTAGCCACCCTGCCCCCCAGTCTGTTTCTTTCTAGGCACTTATCACAATTTGTAATTATTTTGTTCATTTACTTGTGGGAGGGAGTCTTCCCCACTAGGCTCTAAGCTCCAAAAGGAGGGAACCGTACCTGTTCTATAAAATTGTATTCCTAAAGCCCAACAGAGTGCCACTTCAAAGTAGGTGCTCAATAAATGTTTGTTGAATGCAAGTTTTTCTCTTTTCCAATTGAAATGACAATAAAAAACTATAGACCATACCCATCTCTGCTGACCATCAGGTGACCAATGGGGATAAACTATCGATCGTGTTCTAGTTACGTAGCTGTCATTTGTAAATTTGTTTGTCCAATACATGGACAGTAAGGGCCAAATCATGGACTTAAATGCAGGCGCTTCCAGGATCTACTGGGGACTGGGAAGTGGGCTGCTTATCTTTGGCTCCCCTCTTTAGTCTTGCTGTTTTCTTCATTTCTACATCATGAAAGCAATCCTTCAAGACACCTGCCAAGTACCTGGTGCCCTTGTTCTTTCGTTTTTCCCTCTGCTGTCAAAATTTGCTATTAAGAAGAAATCTGAAAACTCATTCATAATATGATTCTTCATAGTAGTGTTATTAGCATTAACCACTTAAACACTTCAGCCATAGGAATGAAACACTAGTGGTAGAAATTCTGGTCTTATCTGGCACTGGAGGAAGGAAATTAAGGAAAGGGGCCTATAGGAGCCTACAACCCAAAGTGTGTTCATTAGATTAGTGCTCAGCTTACCTCTTTAGTGGTGAACATTTAGAGAGGGAAAGGAAATAAAATGAGAGTAGATACATGAGGTTGAAATCTTACTCACTATAAAATAAGTCCCTTGGCTTTTGCAGTCTCGGTGTTACACAAACTGTCAAATGTTAATAGCTATGTTTATAAAACCATGAGATTCTCTACTTCTTTTCTAGGAAGAAAAATGGATCCCAGATGCTTTTTCCAGTTAGACTGCTCAGGCACATTTGGGCTGAGCACCTTTCCCTTGGATAGACGCCAGATGTTAGGAACACCCTTGAATCTCAACACCGGTGTCACAAGATGTGTTCTATGACCTTTCTTTTTTCTTTTTAAAAAAGAAAAAGAGCTTTCTTTTTTTAAAAAAAATATTTTTTTATTTATTGGCTGCATTGGGTCTTCATTGTGGTGTGTGGGTTTCTCTCTACTTGTGGCACGTGGGCTCAGTAGTTGTGGCATGTGGGCTTAGTTGCCCTGCAGCAAGTGGGATCTTAGTTCCCTGACAAGAGATCAAACTGGAGTCCCCCGCATTGCAAAATGGATTCTTAATCACTGGACCACCAGGGAAGTCCCTATAAGAGCTTTCCTGCCCTGATAGACAAGACCACTTGGTAGTTCAGATAATACTTCCATTTGTTTTTTTCCCAGCCTTTGTTTCTTTCTCTAGGAAATGGCACTCATTTGCTGGTGAAGGACTGAGTGGTCCCTGGACCCTTTGTTTGGAGCAAGAATCATTTTTACTCTTCCAAAGAGATGAGATTTCACCCAACGAAGCCAGTAAGAAGCTGCCCACTGTCAGAGAAACTTCCTGGAACTCAGCTTCCATGTCTGTAAAATGGGGATACCCAGACCTATTTCACAGTGTCATCCTTGAGGTCTTCACTTCTCTAAAACCTTAGCCACTCTTTAAGGCTCAGGTCAGGTCTGTCCTCTTCTATGTAGTATTTTCATATGTATCACTTCCTGGAGCCTTATAGTTCCTAGAATTGATAATCAATGAATTCCTATTTCATTCTATTCTAATCGTTTCCTCTATGTGGTTTAGTTGATCATCTTAGGTAGACTGTGAGCTCCATAAAGGCAAGTTCTGTAACCATCCCTCAACATCCCAGGTTTTCAAATACTATGTATTCAACATAGCAACAAAAATAATGAAGATAATAACAATAATAACCATTTAATGACAGACTATTATTTCCCAGGCAGTCTGCTGTACTCTTTATAAATAGTATCTCTTTTAACAACATATGAGGTAGATATTACTAGGTTCAGTTTACAGATGAGAAAACCAAGCTTCAGAGATTAAGTAGCTTGCTGGAGTCCAGCTGTAAATGAGCAGCTGGGATTTTCACGCTGGCGTGTGTGATTCCAAAGCTCTTTGCAATACTGATCGACTGGTGACTGGCTCCAAGTGCTCCCCTCCCCCACCAAGTCTGCCATCCTTCTCTTGTAGTCACAGCATGAAAGGGACACAAAGGAGAGATAAATGTAGGGCCAGACTTTATTAGGACAAACGACACATATTATTTCCTTTTTCCTTCCTGAAAGCCCCATCATCAGGACTGATCTCACAGAATTTCTAATCCAAGAACACTCGTTTCACAAAACAAACACACTTCAGAGATGGAAGGAAAGAGAGTCTTTTTTGCTTTGTTTTGGAGAGAGAGTCTTAATGCCAGTGCCAGAGAATAGATTAAAAGGTGTCCCCTCCAGGAAGCTGGGATGACCAGTCATTCTTCCCTAAATGGCATCCCAGTCAGTTTCCTCCACCCCTCTACCCTCATCCTTCTCTCCACCCACCAATAACAACCAAGTATCAGCAGAGGGGCCCAGAGATGGGCAGGTGGGGCAGAGGCTGAAGCCTCCTTCTGAGGCTTCAGCCTCCTCTGTCCCAACCTCTCATGCTTATCTATTTAGGTTAATGACACTGAAAACAGTGAGGCTCAGCCCCTCTGCCAGGCATCTGGAGGAAAGGGCAGGAAGACACAAGTGTCTCTAAGGCATGCTTTCCTTACTTCAGGACTTCCCTCCCTTTCACCCAGCTTATCAGCATATACATACACACACAAACACACACATGCATCTTTAAAAGTAACTGCCTCCCTATAAGTTTCGGCAGCCACTTCTGAGCATCCTTTACCTTCATCCAAAATGGCAACCACCTATTACAGATGGACTGAAGAGAGAAACCTGGCCAGTTCCTGGGAAGGCAGGGCTTTTCTGTAGTCCCCACTGCTTTTTTGGCAGTCTCTTTAGGAGCACTGGGGAGACACAGGCATCTCTGTGCTCTTAAACAAGGGTCCTGCCAAGAGAGCTGGAGATTCCCTTTCTGCTTTCATGCCCCTGCTAAATCCTCCAGGGAAAGAGAGATATGGGGGCCTCCATAGTTGTCATCACACCTCCTCTTGGCACTCTAAGTTGGCAGTCAGCAAGGGAAGCAAACAGGAGGGAAAAATAGTTTTCCAGTATTTTCTCTCCTTTTTCATTTTTATCTTCACAGCAGAATTATTTTTTTTCCCAAGGGGAATCTGAGAAGCACAATGCCCTCTTTGTTTTAATAAGACCTGGGGAAATTCCACTGGCCTCCATGGCTGGTGATCTGGTCAGAATGTGAGAGAGGATGATGGCTTCTTGGGCATTCTGGTCAATAAGGTTTTTAGGGGAGCACTGGATGGACAGCCAAGGGAGGACTGGAAGGGATGGTTTCTACCATCAGGTTGAACGGTAAAAGAGCTGCAGGTTGATACGTGGTGGCAGGAATGCCAGTGGAGTCAGTGTGCACAGTGACTCCCTAGGAGAGCTTTTCAAACCCCCTCCCCGGGCTCGTTGTACACCCTGGTAGAAGGAAAGGCTGCAACATCACCAAGGTGAGACATTTGCCAGAGGTACATACCAAGGCACTTGTAAAGTTGAGGCTGCTGGTCGAGTTCTAAGGGACTCTTTTTAAGTAAGACTGGGTAGAGGGAGGGGCAGCCAAGGGCATCCCATGGCGACCTGACCACCACCCCAAGGTATGGTCCAAGGAGACAACAGATTCAAGAGCACATATAATGCAAGTTCCTTGATTCATGCTCATTGCTGGCCGGGAACTTTGGGCTCTTCCTTGCAGGAGGAAGGGTGATCGGGTCAACGACGCCAGAGGGGCTTAGAGAATCCATCTGGTGTGTGGCTGGTATGTAGAGAGTCATCCTATGCCCCTGGCTGTCCCTCCCAGGTCAGATTTGCCATGGTCCCCGTCCCTTCCTCTATCCCATTCACTGAGTAATATGAAAGGCTTCACTGAGGATTCTGAGTGGAGGGTGAAGGAGCCTGGGTAGGTAGCCATGTCTCTTACTGCACCCACAAAGACCTGGTCATAGCTTCTGGAAAAAATGAGGAATGCCATTGAGATCCAGGGCCCAAACTGAGTAGCAGTGATGAGAATGAGAGAGATGGGGTCAGAAGGGACACAACTTCCCTCTCTGAGCCTCCTTTGTTCCCACCTGGTCCTGGTTCCACCACACCGGTGGGTCACACTGATAGGTCATCTGACCTGGCCTTGCTGCTGGCCTTGCTGAGACGGCGCTTGTCACCCTGGTAGCCATGGGGGAGGCGGTGACCTGGGGAGCCTTCATTGGGTAACTCAGGCTTCTGGGCATAACGGATATGAATGAAACCCTCTCCGGGAATCTGCTCCTGGCCTCGCACTTGCTCAGTGGCCAGGTTATCTGTGTTCTGCTGCGAGGCCATCTTGTTACTGAATGGATTGAAGAATTTCCCCCCAGGGCCATTCTCCAGGCACTGACTGAAGTCAGGGGGTGGTGTGCAGCTCTTGACTATGCGGGCAGAGGGACCAGGAAGCTGGCACTCATCCATGCCCTGCTGTGACTTGACAAATCGCTGTTTGATCTTTTTCCAGCCCAGGTGGTAGAGTTCAGCAAGGCTGAGGAAAAGGGACAGTCCGGCCACAGCCAGCATAAAGACAATGAAGACATTCTTCTCCGTGGGCCGGGACACATAACAGTTGACAGGATGGGGGCAGGGACTCCTGCGGCAGACGTGCAGGGTGTCCAGGAAGATGCCATAGAGGAGGTACTGGCCCACGATGAAGGCCACCTCCACGGTGGTGCGGATCAGGATGCTGCAGACGTAAGTGTTGAGCAGACTGCCCCGGAGCGGAATCTTTCCATTCGCTTCTTCCCAGCAGGACAGCTCTGTCTTCTCGGCCACTGGGTACTCGTAAGAGGCAGCGCCCCGAACCTCTTTGGCCCTCGCGCCCTCCCGTAGCTTCCGCTTCTCCTGCATGCGCACCGTGTGCACGGCGTGGCCCAAGTACACTAGAGAGGGTGTGGAGACGAAGATGACCTGCAGCACCCAATAGCGAATGTGCGAGATGGGGAAGGCTTGGTCATAGCAGACGTTCTCGCAACCAGGCTGAATCGTATCACACTGGAAATCAGCCTGCTCGTCCCCCCAGGAGGACTCGGCAGCCGTGCCCAGCACCAGCATGCGGAATATGAAGAGGACGGTGAGCCAGACCTTACCGATCACCGTGGAATGCTTGTGTGCTTCCTCCAGGAACTCTCCCAGGAAGCTCCAGTCACCCATCTTGGCTCAGCAGAAGACAGATGCCAAGACTCCTGCAAATGGGACAGAGAGAAAAACAGAGGGATGCTTTCTGCAAACATCTGGAAGGTCCAATCATGCTCTGTGATTCCACTGACCCATACCAATGCGTCCCTTAAGAGAGCGCAGCTTAGAAGTCAGATTCACCTAAAAAGCTCTCTTCCTCCTCCCCCACCCGCAGCAAAAATGAAAGAGAAGACAGAGTAGTCATGATAGCAAGATTAGAGCATGATTCCCACGCTTTAGTGGATACAGAAATCACCTGAGATGTGTGTTATAATGTGGATTCTGTGCTGTTATCTCCAGAGGTTCTACTCCAGGAGGTCTGAGATGGCCCCCAGGAATCTGGATTTGCAGCAAGCAGCCTAGGTTATTTTGATGTAGGCAGTGAAAGGACCTCACCCGACAAACACTGGAGTAGTGGAAAGAGCACAGGACAGGAGCCTGCAAATGTGACTCTGGACATTTACCTCACTGAGTCTGTTTCCTTGTCTGTAAAATGGGAATAGCTACACCAGAGGACTTGGAGGGTTAAATGAGATGAGGTATGTGATATGCTGAAAATCATAATTCACGTGTTCCATATGTTTGAGCTGCTGTCAGGAGGAAAATATATATATATATATTTTTTTCTGGCTCCAGAGGCCAGAACTAGGTGGAAGAGAAAAAGGTGAAGGTGGGAGAGGCAAATTTGGCCCCTTAGGAAGCATTTTCTGTTTCTATTTCTATTTCAATAACGATCAGAGCCATCCAGCATGGGCCAACTCTATCGGGAGGTGGGAAACAAAAACATTCAAAGGTTTCACAGGTTCCCCCAGCTGGTTAGCAGCTGGCAGTGCTGATCTACACTTCACTGCAGTGCAGCCATTCCAGCCGTACAGCTCAGCTTGTCTTTCTGCAGACAGAAGGTTCCCACACACAGACCTGCTCACCCACACATCCAGAATAAACGCCCCAAACCTTTAAGTCCCACACAGAACCTTCCCTCATCAGGCCCTGGCATGCTTCTTCAGCCTCATTTCCTGCCTATCCCCTTCAGTTGCCTTTGTCGTGTCCAGCATGCCAAGTCCTGGAAGTTTCCCAAATGCTCTCCGCTCAGCCACCTCCTACATGCTCCCTCACCTCTAGCTGAATCCTATTTACCCTTCAAAACTTAACCCAGTCATTGCTTTCCCAGCCCTCCCTGCTTCCTCAAGCTGAGCATCTTCAGCTCTGTGGTGGCCCTGGGGACACTCAGTCCTCTCCTAGCACTTGCCATCTTGTTTTGTGATCCTCTGCCTGTCTGTGTTCTTCCAGTAGGAGCTCCTTGAGAACAGGAATTCTCTTGTCCTCTGTACCATCATCACCCGGCCCAGAGTGGGTACTTAGTAAATCTTAGTTGAGTGAATGAAGGAGGGCGTGGCAGGCACTGGTGTTTTCTACCCCGTGTTCCCCTGTTCCTTGCTGTGTCCCATAAGCAGGGTGAGAAGGCCAGCTATCACTTTCTCAGCCTCCACTGCAGTTAGTTCTGGTCTGTGAGGTGTGGGGAGAGTCTGATGTGGAAGGAGTGCTCTAGAAAATGTTTTACCATCCCCCAGTAAATAGAGCCTCACTTGAAGTCCTCTTCACCCCCACGACTTCCTGCCTGTGGACAGTTTGTGTGAGTCAAGATGCCTGAAGCTTCCCAGAGAATCTCAGAAATGCCAACCAGTGCCCTGAGGCTTCTGAATCAACTCTTGAATCTTCTACCTCCAGAACTCTTACTTGATGAACAATAAATGTCCTTATGGCTTAAGCCTTTAATCAACCAGTCCTAATCAACAGAATGACCAAAAAAAAAAAGGGGGGGGGGAATTGAAGGTGAATATTCTTTTCTTGGAACCTTAAAACCTCGGATTCTGATGGGACCTTAGAGGTTGTCAAGTTCAAACTTTAACCTTCACATGTTTGCTGCCAGTGTGCCCCTGATTCCTATCCTATCCCGGTTCCTATCCTTATGCATATGAGGAAGGACAGGGCGAGGTTCCATATTTCACGGTTCAGGCTTTGGCTTCTGAGTTGATACCTTGACAGAGACCAGCCTCCCGGCTCTGTCTTCTCCCAGCCCTCCACTCCCCAACCCTGAGAGTACACAGCGTCCCTGGGAATGAGAGTCCGTGAGTAAGCGGAAAGGGCCTTATCTCTGTTCCCTTCTATATCAAAGACCCTTCCAAGTCTTGAGCCCTTTCCTCTGGTTTGTGATCAGACATTTGCCCTTTTCCTCACATGATGAAGGGCCCCCTCCATCGCCTCCAAAAGTGGAAAATTGTGGAGCGTTAGTCCAAAAGGAAAATGGCTGATTAGATAAGAGTCTGAATGGTCTGTGATCCCTTCTGGGCACGTGTACAGTGCTCAGCACCTTCAGGGTCATCAGCACACATGTGAAGGCCAGGATGTGGCGAGTGTCAGAGAGAAGGGAGGGAGAGAAGGGGAGAGAGGACGAGCAAAAAGAGGGAAAAGACAAGGGGGAGTTGGAAATGGGAGAAAAAGAGACCCTGTAACCGTTAAGGGAAGTTAATTTGGGGGTTAGCTAAATGGAGTTCAAATCCCTGTGAATATCTGCTGAGCTTGGGGAAGTTACTGGATCTGTGTCTCAACTTCCTCACCTGTGAAATGGATATACTGTTATTTAGCTCATAGAGCATTATGAGGCGATAGGTAAAAAGCACTTAGCACAGTGCTCAGAATATAAGAACTGAATAAAAGGCAGCCATGACTAGCAAAGAAAGTGGTGGGGCAGGACAAGAATAGGAGAAAGTGGAAGGTAGAGAGATGTGCATTACCAAGAAGAGAGAAACAGATGGAAGAGAAGAAGGGGAGAAAGCCAGAAGGAAAGAGAAATGGCAATCAAAAAGAAAGAAAGAGAGAAACAAATGTTATATTCTTCCAGGATTTGGGGCAAGTTTTCCAAACTCTCCTCAACTTCTGAAGATTTTTCCCTTGATCTTCTGACTCTGTCACTCATTCCTTGCAAGTCCCCAAGGAAATATAAAAATAGTTCAAGGCAAAGAATGTGATGCTTTGGTCTAGTCTGCCAAGAGGCTTGCCTGCTGACTGCCTCACTTGTAGTCCAAGGAGTCCCACCTGGAAGAAGTAAAACACAGGTACAAGAAAGGAACATCGCAGAATATCTGAAAGACAGTCAGGATGCCCCATCGGGCGAGAACAAGAGAAACTTACCAGCTGGGGAGGTGTGGGCTAGGGCAGACCCCGCGGGCCCTGGCAGCAGTATATAAGGTGAAAAACCTCTCGTTTGCGACATCCTGGATGACTCAAACAAGGTCAGAGAAACTTAACATTGCTATCGTGTACCAGCTGCTCAGCTTATAATATGAAAGGTCCCCGGCTGAAGTCAGTTTCCCAACACCTCTGGGTCCCTTTGGGCCCCCGACAAACTCAGCCAAAGAAACTTGTAGATTAGACACTCATTGAGTTTTCTGGGTGTACAGCACATAAAACGTTTTGTAGATTATTATCCATTTCTTGGCAGGAAGTGTGTTAGGAGGGGCAAAGGCAGCTGCCCATGCCATGAATAAATTCTGTCAAATAAAAACGGTAGTATACCCCACTGCTTTATCTGTGACCTTCACTGGCTTCCTACTGCTTATAAAGTCCAAACGATTTAACTTGCACTTGAGACCCTCCACAGCACAGCCTCATCCATTCTATTTCTGCTGTTCCCCTCACATACTCAGTATTTAAGCTACACAACTCCCCACACGTGTATTCACGGCCCACAGTTTCTCACCTCTTTATCTTGGCTCCCCATGTTGCCTCTGCCTACGATGTCCTTCCCTTTCGTTCATTCATTTAATAAGTTTGTTGAGTGGTTACCAGTTACCAGGTATCATGCAATGATGATGGCACTGAAGATGCAACAGTTAAAAAGACAAGCAAGGAGTCCCTGTCTTTACTGAGCTTAACTGCCTTTATTTCCCTTAATTAAGGAGAGAGAACAAACACATAATTGCAATAAAGCACGATGTGTGTTGACATTAGGGAGACACAGGGGGCTATGGGAATGTAAGGCAGGTTGACTCTGGTTCAGGGTGGGGCCTGGACCCTCCATAGAGCCCTGGGTAATTGAATTCTACAGCCCTTTGCAACCGATGCAAGTCCTGAAGTCCCCAAGGCAAAGAGAGATGGTCCCTAGAACCTGGACAAGAACATCCCAACTCTGAACGTTCTTTACTCCAAGACCTTCCACATCCTCTTTTAATGTGTCATGTCCTGGGACGAAGCAAAAATTTTGGAGAAGTCATTAGGGACCGTCTTTGGTAATAGTAACATTACACCTGGAGAAGAGGGAAAGGGCCAAAGGAAGGTTTTTGTGCATAGTGAGCATGAATGATTTTGTTCCTTTACTACATGTATTATATGGCTAGAAATAAAATTCAGGGTCTACGTTCCCAATCCGGTGCTCCTCCATGTTGGCACTGTTGCCGCCCTAGGCAGCCAATGTTTTTAAAGACAACCAATTTAGAGCAACCCAAATTAACATGAACTCATAGCCAGCACCTCTTCTTCTGACCCCACAGATCTAGGTGGAAATGGAGACGTCTTTGCAAATTGCTTTCATACCTCTTTGATGTCTCCTGAACTCTGAAGATGCTAAATTACCATGCAGCGGGCAGGATACATTCCCACACTGGGTTATATGCTGCCTTACACTTGTTCTCCAAAAGCTTCTTGTCTAACAGCCAACCCGCAAGTATTTTTTCTAAGTCCCTACTATGTGTCTACTACTGTGCTGGGTACTGAAATAATACCTCACGGGTCCCAGGCCTGGCAAATACTAGGCACGCAGTGATATCTGTTAGATTAATAAACAGATCAGGCATGATTCCTGCCCTCAAGGATTTAACGGCTTTTTCCCTTAGATGGGTAGTAGACTTCTCAAAGTCAAAAGCCTGTCTTCTGCTTTGTATTCTTATTGCATTAGGCTTTCTCGTTAGGTGCATTATAAATGCTTTCTTAATAATTGAAAACAAATGTTTGGTCTAGCAGTAAGATCGCATTACCTCTGACAAAGCCCCCAAATGGGGTGCGGACATAAGGCACTGCACTCGGTAGTCACCCCGCTCGTTGCAGTCCTTTAGTAGTGGTGCAGCGTAAGCTAGGCAGGCTGCAGGTGACAGGTGCGCCACCCAGCACACAGCTGAAACTGCACCCCCGTCTCTCCTGCTCAAGAAGGCATGTTGCAAGTGAGCAAGAAGCTACCACGGGGATGCCTTGAAAATTCTCTTCCTTCTGTTGATTCTGGTTCTGTCCTCTGAAACCAAATATAACAGCCCTTACGATATACTATTTGACAACAATTTCTGTGCCCCCCCCAAGTCAGCAGCTGGGCCTTGGGTTAAATTGTAAAACCATTGGGATTTCACACACCTAAGGAGAATTATTTGTTCTGCTGACTGTGTATTATCTCTCCAACTCAACCCTGAGTCCTTGAAGACAAGCCCCATAACTGTTCATCACTGGATCCTCCCCCTGAATCACCTTACCCTCTCTTCCCCCTTATTGCTTAATATCTTGCCCTGCACCTGATAGGTTGATTCATGTACATTTTGGGGGGGATCTTCCCAGACCGGGGCACGAACCCATGTCCCCTGCATCGGCAGGCGGACTCTCAACCACTGTGCCACCAGGGAAGCCCTCGTGTACTTTTTAGAAACAACAGTGGATGAATGACAGCATTCAGGTCACTCAAAACACCTAATGCCACTAGAGGCACCTCCCTGGGAAGCTGGCCCTAGGGACATCTGCACAATGACTATGGTGACCAGGACACCAGGGAGAGAAAAGCCACTGAGCTGTCCTTCTGCCCATGAGAGAGTCCTCCGCTTGGCTGAGCAGGACTGAACATGTCTAGAGCAGAGACTTGGTCACCATGGATTATTCCTTCTCTGCCTCCCCCACATCACTGCGAAACTCACCCAAGTTTGTCAACATTAGATTTTAAGACCACTCTGCAGAGGCTGAGTCTAATTCTGGACAATGACACATGTACTGGATAGTATCTAACAGACCTCTGGTTCTCAATAAAGATTGTTATTCACAGTAATAGCAACAATCCCCTGGGCCCGTGCTCTAATTCCTCTCACCATACAGTGGAATGTGGCAAGGGCAGGGTTGACTTGCTTCCCAATGAAGAGAATTCTGTTGTAAAAGGACCCAAAGGGCCTCACTCAAAAGGATGCCTTAGACATGGTATCATGTCAGTGCAGCTCGGTTCAGAAAGTGTTTGTGCACCCCAATGCTACACCAAAGGTGGCTTTATAAAGTGAAGATGCCAACTATAACCATCATCTTGGAACTCTTTTGGAGCTTATTCATTGATGTACATTTTTCTAATCTTCCCTCACCCCAGTAGTTTCTCTCTAAGATGGATATGTAGGGAGGATTACATGAGAGAGTGGTCTTGGTCCTCAGCTACCTCATTAATCTTTATTATCCTTCGAGATTCTCAGCTTCATTTGCTAGTTTACCCAGAGTTACACAAAAAGAGAATTTGAATCTAGGTGATAATAACAATAATTATAAGAAAACCTAACACTCATTGAGACCCTTCTATGTGCCAGATACTCTGCAAGTTTCTTGATATATATATATTCTCATTTGATTCTCACAGTAATTGGAGGAACTAGGGACTGGCCCCGTCCCCTTCTTACAAGGCTCAGAGAGGGTGTTTTGAGCAAAATCATTTGAGGATGACTTGCTAGTAAGTTGTCACCAAAGCCAGCTGTTGTCTCTTCTGACAGTGATGCCCCTGCCTTAAGAACTGCACTAGATTCTATCTAACTCACCTTAAGTTCCTTTCTTTGAAAAGCCTTACTCATCAAAGGCTGGCCTCTGTTACACAAGATAACTGCCACAGGGATATGTGTGAGATAACTATTAGAATACAGAGTTGATTTGTGCACGGTTAAGGGTAATTCTTACATTTAGAATTCTCACTCTTTTCCTGATTTAGGTTTGGGGTAGCTACTTCAACCAGATAGATGTATGATATACCTACAGCTACCGAGCTGGGCAGTGTGGGCCTCAGAATGAGAAGTCCAGAGGGGGCCTGCACCCCTGAACCTTGACCACTAGAGAGGGGAGAGGGAGCTAGAGATGAGAGAGAGGGGAAAAAGAGACAGATGGAGGAGATTAACTATCACTTTAGTTTTCCTGCTACTCCAGCCAAGGGCAGATAATTAACTCCTCTTTAAATTTAATCATTTGATTATGGCAAGGACAGAGTGGTCCACTCAGAGATCCTGCTGGCCGACAGTTGTTTCAAAGCCAAGGAGGTAGAAGGGAGCAGGCAAAGTAGAGAAAGAGAATTATGCGAGGATAAGTAATTTTCTTCTTAAAAAGTTAGAAGAAGACATATTTACAAGGAATGGATGGGAGGGGCTGGCAAATGGAGATATTCAATTACAATGAAATATCAGGAGGTCTTTATTAATTACCAGAAGGGGTTGATTAATACCTATGCAGTTATTAATGAAAATTATATTTATTAAATGCTTTATTATTTCCAACATCTTGTCATTGATTCATAGTAAAGTAAAGCTAAAAGGGATCTAGGGATCGAGCGAACTCAACCCCTTATTTCTATACAAGATGAAGACAAGGGTCCGGGGAAGTTAAGTAATCATAATAACAGATATCACTAAGCTGAGTGTTTTCCATGTGTGAAGCATTTTATAACTATACTTTCTAACTCTTACATGACATTAACATTACTTTCTAACCATTACTTCAGCCCTGCTAGGAAAGCAGTATTATTCCATTTTACAGCCGAGAAAACTGAGACTCAGAATTTAAGTAACTTGTACAGAGTCACACAAGTAGCAAATGCTGCATCAGGGACTTGAACCTGGTCTGCCTGGCTCCTGCCTTTCTCTCTGTGTCTCTTAAAGGGAAAGAAAAGCAAAGAGGCCCTAGGACTGATAGGACTGACAGCTGGTGACAAACCTGTGACCAGAGCTCCAGCGTCTTAACCCCCCAAGCAGATCTTTTCCCGTAAGAGGCCCAGGGTTTTTCCTTTTAGCCTCTGGCTTGTGGACTGGCCATCCCTTGCATATGCTGTTCCTAGAATTGATGATCACGTGGAGGCCTTCAGCCCAGAGTGGTCAGGATTCCCAGACTCTTGAGCATCTGCCACCATTTGGCCAGAATTCACATATAGAAAGTTATTTCCTTTTTTAGCCAGTAAGTGTTCTTGGCTGCGGCAGTGTCGACTGCCGGGTTCTTGGCTGGCCGAACAGCAGGCTCTGGTGTTCCATTGATGTCAGATCATAACAAGAGCAATGGGAACAGAAAGAGTTAGGTGGTGGGACTCGTGCTTCCCAGGAAGAGTGGGAATCGAACCTTGCTTCCATCACCCTCTAGTTGTGTGACCTCAGGCAAGTAACATAACCTCTCAGTTTCCTCTACATCTGAAAAAAGGGGAATGTTTACTCATGGGGATTGAACAATGTGTGAGTAAGTGGAAACATCTAGAACAGTAATTGGCACATAGTAGACACTCAATAATGTTAGTTCCTTGTTTTCTTTTCTGCCGTTTCCGGTAAAAACTCCTCTCAAACATGACCCAACTAGTCAACTTGATGCAGCATTTGACATGCAGCAGGCCGGTTAGAGGGACACAGCAAGGACGCCCTATGTGCCACCAAGTGGGGGAGGGTGACTATCAGAGATGGGGAAAACATGGGCAACGGGAAGGATATTAATTTAACTCTAAATCATTTATTTCACTAGGTGGAAAGAAGAGAGGCAGGTGGAGAGGAAGGGAGGTGTAGAGTCCCGCTCCAATCAGGTCCCTTGTGTTCTCGTAATTGGTCGAGCCTGCCCCTGAACTTTTCTTTAACTCGAGCTTTGGGGCCTGGAGATGGACTCCACATGAGTCCATATTATAAAATATGTGCTTCATATAATTCCCTCCTTCTGAGGAGCTGCAGCACTTTGGAATCTGATGACCAATCCAAAGGCATGTCCACGTGTGTAGGTTTGAAGCTGGCTCAGTTCTACTTGAAAGAGAAATAGGAGGTTGTCTACTCTGTGATCTGAGGAGAAGAGGCATCCTGACCCCTAAACACACCTGCCCTCTCCTGAAGTCCTGAATCATGAAGATGCCAGGTTGGGTTAAGATTCTCTAAGTCCTCTGTGGACAAAAGAGCCTCAGAAGGGAGGCTCTTTCTGGTTCCAGCTATTTCTTTGTGACTCTAGTCAAGACATTCCCCCTCCCTGAGCCTGAGTTCACTCATGGGTAAAACTAAGTGGTTGAGCTGGATGGTTGCTAAGGCCTTTCCAGCTCTAAGTTAGAACATCTGGGGAGTTTGTGACTCGCCCAGTTGCAATGGTATGGCAAATTAGTGGCAAAGTGGCAAAGCCAAGAGGCAAATCCAGATATTCTGACTCCCAACTTAGAGGTCAGCAAAAGTCAACCCAGAAAAAAAATCTGTGGTCATAAAACCCAAGCAGTACCTTCTCAGAATTTCATGTCATGGTGAGCCTTCACTGTGGAAAGGCCTTTGCATCAAATGAGTCTCAATTCAAAGAGACTTGGACTGAGCACCAGGTGACCTGGATTCCACTCTATTGTCCTGTTGTTCATTGAGCACTTACTATGGGGTAGCCATTTAAAATACATTATTTTATTTAATCTTCATAAAACCTCACAAGGAAATTATTTATTATTAACCTCTTTGACAGATGAAGAAACTGAGGATCAGAGACATTAAATAATTTTCCCAAGGTTTACACAGCTGAAATTCTAACCCAAATGTGATTCCAAATGCCTAGGCCCTTCCTTCTGCCCTACCCCTGAATCAGATAAACTCTAAGATCCCTCTGTGTTATTTCAATACCTCTGATTCTGAGACCTCCTGACTCCCTTTCCTTATGAAGGTGAGTGGATTACTGAAGGCTGAATTTTTCTTCCCCATGAGTTGCTAAAATGTCAGAAACGATTCACGAAGTGGCATCAAGCGGTCATTTGCCAGGAGCCAGCAGCTTCTGACTGTAGAAAGGAAGTCACCTTCCTTCCTAGGAGAACTGAAGCTTTCCTGGGAAAGTGGGCATCTCTCCCCTTCAGTCAGTTCAATCCTGGAGCCCAGAGTGGAGCCAGTTGATACAGAGAGTTGCTGGACTCCCCGGTAGGGGAGTTCTTTCCTGAGACAGAAGGCAGAGCCTGGGCCTTGGGTCTCCCTGGCCCTAAGGACTGCAGGTCTTCTAGTTCCTGTCCTGATCGATCCACACAGACAGGCTCCCTGCCCTGTGTTAACTGGCTGGGCCCAGAGCGGGGATCAGTCAGGACCCAAGAGGCCAGGCTACCCTGCGGTAGCCCGGCTGGCTGCGAGAGCCCAGGACCCTCCACGGCATGTGCCCCCCACCAGCCGGCGGAGATGAGCAGGAGCAGGTGGGCAGGTGGTGTCACTACCAGGAAGCAGGATTACAGAGATGCTTCCACACAGGAAGCAGGGAGGTTTGGGGAGAAATGGAGGCTCAGAAAACACAGCCAAGGACGGAAGGCAGAAGAGCCCTAGGTGTGAGTGAACAGAGCGGGATGTTCTCCCAACTCAACTGGCCCTGACTCACTGTGTCATCTTCAACAAGTCACTTGCCTTTTCTAGGCCTTGTTTTCCTTATTTGTCAAAGAAGAAGTTGACTGGCAATCTAGGAGACCTCTTCCGGTTCTAATGGCCTAGGACTTTAGACCAGTACCTGGCAGGGGGACAGGAGTGAGGCAGTTAGGAGACAAGAACAATAACCAGTCTCAACAGCCCAGCAAGAACATCTCTGGGGTTCCAAGCCAGCGGCCAAGCTGGGCAACACAGTTGTGTTACTGCCGTGGCTCTCTGAACTTCACGCGTCTCGGGGAGGGGATGCCCTGAGGGTGCCGGTTTGGAAGCCAGGAAACACACGTCCCGGTACTGCCTGCCGTATGCCCAGTGGTCACTGGAGCTGCTCTACAGCTGCTGAGTGAGGAAAAGGCTTGGAGGATCAGCGAGGGGAGAAGGCTCCAGACAGCAATGCCACCGTGGGGAACCTGGCCGGAGGGTGGAGAGAGCTGTCCCACGAGAACAGGGTCTGGGCTGGGCTGTGACCCCAGGGTTAGTGGGTGGAAGAGATGGCGACCACTTGGCCTGATGATGTGAAAGTTAAGCTAGGATGCTTCTAAAGACCAGCTTGTGTCCTCAGCCGTGAAGCCACCACCCCAGGCAGAGGGGGGTGGCCTTGGTCTCTTCTCTGTTCAGTGTCACTGGCTTCCTCCCTGGCCTCCCGACCCCCTGCCCAGCGCTCCCCACACTGCCCTTCCTTCTCTTAGGCCAGTCGGGCCCGCTGTGCCAGAACTGTGCTCAGGAGACAGCCCAGTGAGATGCTGACGGGTCAGAACCAAGAACTCCTCCATTATGACAGGATACTGAGAAAGGGGGAAGAAGGAAAAAGTGAACAAAGGCACAGTAAGGATGTAAACTCCTGTGTCAGCCTCCCCTTTTGTAGTGGTTCTGAGGTGCAATTTGAGCTAAGGAATCTCAGCCTTGGACAGTGTTACTGATGAAGGGAACCAGAGGGATCCTGCTACTTCAAACCTTTCATTTTACAGATGAGGAAACTGAGGCCCAGAAGGGGGAACTGTCTGGCCCAAGGTCACGCAGCCCCTCAGTGCACCAGAGCCCAGGTCTCTTGGGCCCTGAGTCCAGGCTCCTTCACCACATGCTCGGAAGGGAGATCAAGGGGCTGTCAGGAACCTTCCTGCCCTGCGCCCAGGAGGAAAGGAGACCTTGCAGTGGGCACCTCTCCCCGGCTTCCTCTCCAGATCTCACCAGCCTCTTTCCTCCAACAGCAAGTGACCAGATTGCTCACAATGGACAGCGGGGACATGATACTCCGTAGGAAACTAAGCAGGGAATATTTTTAAACCATCCAACATGCCCTAGGGGGGAAAAAATCAAAACACTTTCCTAGATGCTGTGGAAAGCATTTCAAAAAGAATTCCAAGCCTAGAGGAAGCATGGTAAAACAGCGATGGCTGGGGTTTTTAAAGGGCCAATGCCAATCTTCACAAAAGTGCCTGGAAATGACCTGGTGTCCTGCTTGTAAGATGCCCCTGGAGCACAGCGCATCTGTGAGAGGTAGATGGACGGCAAAGGCCCTCCGCTTGCATTTCTACAGCTCCTTCTAAATTGAGTAAGTGATTTATCTGCTGCTTCATAAGCTGTTCTCTTTAATATACCCAAAGCTCACCATCACAGGGACTGCTGAGAGGGGCAGGGAGGAAACCCACAGGTGCAGAGAGAGAGTTTTGCTGTGATCCAGCAACAAAGCTGGAGATTCAAGGCTCTCTCTCTGCCTCTCTCCCATCAACTGGTAGTTTTATCTCTTAAAATTCAAGTTTCCCCTTACCTTCCTCTTTTCCTCCTGTCTGGAATTCCAGTTGGCTTCTTGGTTCTCTGGCCGCCTCTACCCCGCTGCCCACTCTTCCTTGCTCTCCAGCCTGTCGGTCGTTCCTCTCCCACCCTCTCTTTAATCGCTATCTGTCACCCTCCCTCCGCCCACTTCTTCCTACTATTTCTCTCTCCTCCCCCTTCCCCCTCGAGATCCCTCCCTCCCCTCTCTCTCTTGTGCTCCTAGAATCTTTGCTCATTTAAAGAGTTTTCTCCCGTCTACCTCCTTGCAGTCTCTCCTCACCGCGTTCTCCCCAGAAGGAGACTGAGTCCTCCTCCCCCACCCCCTGCCCTGCCCCTGTCACTGTCGCCACAGTCCTCCCGCTGGCCCCCTCTCCCTCCGGCTGGTGGTGCGCTGCCTCCCTAGTCTTTGCCTGCTCACCCTCTGCCGGGCCACTTTCCTGGGGCGTCAGCGGGAAAGCTGGCACTACCCTGGAGATCCCTTTTCCCCATCCTTTTCCTGTCGTCAGAAAAAAAGAGTGCTCATTCCCAGGGCAGGTCTTTTGGGAAACTTCTACTATGCCCACACGAGTGAGCTAAGACTCACAAATCACGAGCACCCACACCCAGAACAGACACCAGAGGTAACCTGAAAGCTCTAAAGGGCAGGGAGAGGGCATCTCCACTGGCCAGGACTTTCTCCTTCTCCTCTAATGAAAAGAGAGTGCTTTCTATGTGGCAGGCACTGGGCTAGGGGTGAGAGAGATATGGATATAGATATAATATTTTTATTTCACTTAATCATTCCGATGTCCAGTTCTCAAGGTAGACAGTTCTACATTTCACATTTGAGGAAACTGAGGTGCAGAGAAATCACGATCATGGTGACCCAGTTAGAAGTTTTAGCCAATGCCAAAAGTCACCTCTTTGCTCTTTCCACAAAAGCATACAGGCCTCCCAGCTGGAACTGAGCTGACGGAAGTAAGGCTGTCTCTTATTAAATCACATGTCACAGGTGGGCAAATCTGGAAACCGTGAGGCATCTCTACCCTCAAGCTCCCCTCATTCTCAACTACTTTCCTCAACTCCTCAACTTATATGCTTAGCCATGGACCCAGTTGGACCGTGATAAAAGTCAACGACAGAGGTGACTACGAGTGGACTGAAATCAGACAAACCAATGACCAAGATCCCACAGATTGTGAGAGCTAGAAGAAAACCCCAGAGATCATCTGGGACAGCCAGGAAAACTGAGGCCCGAAGACTCAAGGCCACTCGTCAATGTCACACATAGTACATGGCAGAGGCAAGACCAGAGCCCAGATCCATTCCTTTGCTCCACATCATCACGTTCACATATATTCACAAATATTCCAACAGTTTGCAAAACTTTGTTTCTTTAGTGGGTGATATTTTTCATGGGTGAATAAGCTTAGGATCAGCAAGAGGGGAAAGAACATGGGGCCAAATTTCCTGTGTCTAGGGAGACAGCAGCCCTGCTGAAAACAAACTCAAGATTCTTGATTCCTTAGCCAGAGTTTCCCCACCTCTTTTCCTATGTAGCTTCAGAGCAGGTGCTGGGACCAGACTGTCTGGGTTTGAATCCTGTCTCTACCACTTACCAGCTATGTAACAGTGGGCAAGTTAGCATAAACTCTATGCCTCTTAGTTCCCTCAACTGTAAATTAGGGATAATAATAACTACCTCCTAGGTCATCATGAGGACTAATGCAGATGTGTAAGGCACCTGTCTGGTACATGGTAAGTGTTGTGGATGTGACTGCAAAATACAATACAATACAATACAATACAATACAATACAATACAATGCAATACAATGCAATGCCTGCCTCCTCCTGCCTGTACTTCCCATGGCTGGTGCAAACTCCTGGGATGCAATTCAACATGTGAAACATAGGGAGCCCTGGTGATATCCAGATTCCTCTCCAAAGCAGAGATTTTCTCCACACTATGGCTTTGTCCTTACATCTCAGTCACTCGAAAAGGCTGTGGGTTCCTGGGAATACCTTATTATCTTCAGCCAGGAGATGGCCAGTTAAAGAACCCATAAGTCTCAGTTGAAGGATCATCTGAGAGTGGGGAAGTTTTAGTGGAGTATTAACTCCTAGGTCATCAGCTGTCAAAGGAGGGTCCAGCTGAGGGCGTGGCTGAAGGTGAAGAGAGAATGCCATTTTCCTCTGAGTGCCCAGAAGGGAAGAATTGCCGAGATGTAGGTACACCCAAGATCCTGGAGCAAGTGCAGGGCACAGAAAATAAATGCTTCCACTCTGCTTGGCAGGTAGAGAATAAGACAGTGAAGAAACTGGATGGGTTGCTAGAGGTGATCCAGGAGGTCCAAGTAAGTACTGAGAGAAGACTGAGTTCTTGAACTCAGATCATCCCAGCTCAACGAAGTCGAGCAGCCCTCCAGCCAGGTACTCTGCTCAAGATGGCATCTAGGACAGAGTGTATTTGATGTCCCAAAGCTAAGCTGCTTTGGCAAGGTCTTCAGAACTCTGGTTTATTCCTCACCATAAGGCCCCTGACAAAAGTTAGGAAACTTTTGTCATTTGGGCTATAGATCCAAGGTGATTGTCTAAAGGGGCTGAATCTGGCTATCACCACATATTAAGAAGGATGCCACGAGCGGATGCCCGATGCCCCGGAAAAGAAGGTGTAGGCAAAGAGCCAGGGGTGGGCACGGAGGTTCTGTCATGTCCTCCCCGTCATTCTCACGTTCAGCTTAAGAAAGGGTCTTAGGGGTGCCAAGGTCTGTGTTCCACTCAAAAAATATGGAGAACTCAGAGGATTTAGAGAGGAAGCCAAAATCTGGTCAAAGAATACCTGTAAGGAAAGCTGTAGATGTGGGCCTTCTATGGACCAGGCATTCTCACCTCACAACACTGCAAGTTAGATACTACGTTATTATTTCCGTTCTACAGAAAAGAAAATTCAGACACAGAGAAGTTTAGCAACTTGCCCAAGATTATTCAGTTAATAGGTGGAGAAAATGTCTGCCTGATGCTAAAGGCCAGGCACTTTCTCCCCATGGCTGTAAAGGAAATTCTCATGAAACCCGTTTATCTGGTCAGAGAGGGGAGCACGGGACCCTCCAGCTGGGAGCAAACAGGCCTGCAGGCGGCACAAGAAGGATGGGCTCCAGCCCTAGCAGGAGAGATTGTCTTTGACCATGACTATGAAGGTGGTCCAGCATCATCTGAGATTTCCGGGAAGAGACACAGTCACGTTTTCTACGAGTCTTTTAAAGGTGGCATTTTGAAAAGTGCATCTTTGTTGCGTCTCCTTATAGACAAGAGGGCAAATGAACAAACCTTTCAGTGTCTCCTCTATCCAATGAATCTCTGACTCTATGAGTTTCCTTCCCAAGACGGTGAGGTCCAGATGTTTAAAGAGCCACTTCCCTTAGTGCCTACAGGATAACGCATGCAAATAAGTTCTGCCCGCATCTACATGCGAGAGTGATGAGTCCCCCCGCCCCAGCCTCATTGGAGGGCATAAATGGGTAATTGGAGCCCTGGTTTGTGGGCTGAGGTCACACTTTTCTGCCAGTGGAGATTCAGACACCACAGGCATAAGCTGTCCCCTTTAAGACTTTTACTTTCCGGATAGTGGCTAAAATGGGAAAGAACACCCTGTTCCAAGAAGTAGAAAGCAAAAGAAACACAGACTTCCTTGCCCCTGGTACTCTGACCTATGAATCTACTCTCCACACATCTCTAGTTTTAGCCCCAAAGAAAAGGTCGAAGTCATATCCATACCTCTTCTTGGGCTTAAAGCAGATGGGATCTTTTGGGTTCACAAATTGAACTCTGTGGTGGGCTTGGGCCTGCAGCCTCCATGGAAATGGGAAGAGGAGAAGGAGGAGGGGGAATCCAGTATCAGCCAAGCCTGATTCTCTCCCACTGAAGTCAGGACATGAAGGCAATAGCTGGATGCAGCCTCACTGGGGCTCTGTGAGTCCCAGGTCCAAGGATTGCATCCTATGACAAAAACTGGGACCTTCCTCTGGGAAATCTTAGAATGGCATTTGTCCTCTAGATCTGAATGGAAGTCCTTGAAAGCAAGAAGACCGGGAGTCTTATGATATTTTGGTTGAATTATAAGCAGTGACTAGAATGTGCAGTGTATACTCGGAGCACACCTCTTTCTCTTCCAACAAATCATGCATCCTTGGTCTGCCCCCACCTACCCGCCTCACAAGGACTAAAAAGGGTTTGCTTCACCTTTATTTTGAAAGGTGTTTTCAGTCAAGTCCAAGATATGGTGCTAGGTGATCTACTGGCAAGTCTCTTAAAATACAAGGTCAAGAAACGTTCCGTCAAATATGCCATTAACACAAGTGCCCTGAGACAAATCACTCCAAAGTAGAGGTATTTCCTTGCATGTAAAATAGAGATACAATACCCCAAGCCTGTCTTAATAATTTAGCCAATAACATTCAAAACCTAATTCAAGAGCAAAAGTTTTACATCTCCTCCCAAATTAGTGTCTAGATTCAGCTCTGGCTCCTGGGGTCAAGTTATTAAAGAGGATTAGAGGCATTTAGAAGATTAAGACTATTCCCTGTTTTGTTTTGTTTTGTTTTTCCCAAAGGTAAGTCTCACATTCAGTCAGCTAAGTACTCAAGGTAGAATAGACAGAACTTGGGGCAAAAAAGCTTGTGGTTAGAGCGCTTGGGTTCAGATCTCGACTCCATTCAGCAGCTGTGGGACCTCTTTTGCCATGTGGGGACCCATTTGGAACCTCAGAGTTGGTATATGATTATTTTAAGTTGAAGACATTTGAGATTCATCAGAGGCAGAAAGAAGCCTTCTTGGAGCTTCCCTTATCTGACTAGAAGCAGAAACTTCTGGGAAATGAAGCTACTATAAATCCCCTCTCCAGGGGAGTTTCATGGCCATGAAGAAGATGGAAAGACCACTCTACTTGCATAAACAAGCATTATCACAAACTTTCTTTTTTTTTTTAAACCTCTTCTTGTTTTTTTTTAATATTTATTTATTTATTTGGTTGCGCTGGGTCTTAGTTGCAGCTGGTGGGCTCCTTAGTTGTGGCATGCGAACTCTTGGTTGCGGCATGTGGGATCTAGTTCCCTGACCAGGGATAGAACCCGGGCCCCCTGAATTGGGAGCGCAGAGTCTTAACCACTGAGCCACCAGGGAAGTCCCTATCACAAACTTTCTTATTATCTCCCATTTGGTCTCCTAAAAACCTATTTGTCTTTTCTAAAGAAACCTGTTTATTCCTCCTGTAGAAGTCTTTACTCCACCCCTCTCTTCCCTAAATTAAATACATAAGCCTCTAACTTTAACCATTTAGTGAGCTAACTACTTTTGTTAGCTCCCCTATGCATATGAAAAAATTCTCTTTTTCTGCTCTTAGTCTCTTTCGTGAGTTTAATTCACATGCCCCCAAATTACTGAACCTAAAGGATAGAGGACAATTTTTTTTTCTCCTTGACAGCCACATCTGGCTCATTTTTAAAGTAAGGATAATGCTAGTAACTATCAAACTTATAGATTGGTTATGAAGATCGAATGAGATGTATATCATGTTTGACATATAGTGAGTGCTAAATAAATATTCTCTCTCACACATATAGAATACATAGAGAGAGGTAGACAGATCGATAGATAAATAGATACAGATAGATACATACAAACATACAGCATACTATGAATCATGTGTCTGTTCTGAAGATGAAAATTAAATTATAGGTGGGAGACTACTTTGTAAAGAGATAAAAGATTAACAGTGGAACATGGTCTTATCACTATTATAATAGCTATAATTATTATGGCCACCTTTAAGCAAGGCCACCAGATATGGCCATGCAGGTTGTGCACTGCGCACATCCAAAAGTGCCATTCACATATTACCTTCCCTTTGTACCCGAGAGCACGTGACAACTGCTTTTCCAGGCAGAC
Organism: Monodon monoceros; assembly: GCF_005190385.1. Classification (NCBI taxonomy): domain Eukaryota; kingdom Metazoa; phylum Chordata; class Mammalia; order Artiodactyla; family Monodontidae; genus Monodon; species Monodon monoceros. Next base: position 74,654,558 of record NW_021703774.1, on the reverse strand, counting down.
TTGTACTTCCCTCACAGCATCCTCCTCCCAGAGTCTCAGGAACAGCACCTGCTCTGTAGAGTCATTCATTCACTAATCATCAATTCAGTGAAGGTATACTGAGGACCTACTATATGTGAGGACAGAGCATACAAAGATAAATGAGATGCAAGTTCTGGCCTGATGTTCCGCAAGGCTGGGAGACAGCCCAGTGCACCTATAAGCTGAACGCAGTGTAATGAATGCAAAAGTGAGCAATATGCACAAAAGAGGTACAAGAGGTTAGAAGGTTACCAACTTTCCTTCTAAGTGGTGGTAGTCGTGGGGTTGGGGGCATAGTGGTAATCAACAGTAGCAAAAAGTGAGAAAGTCTACTTCCCTTCAAAAATAAAAGTACCAGGACTTCCCTGGTGGTGCAGTGGTTAAGAATCCGCCTGCCAATGCATGGGATACAGGTTCAAGCCCTGATCCGGGAGGATTCCACATGCCGTGGAGCAACTAAGCCCATGTGCCACAACTACTGGAGCCCATGCACCTACAGCCCGTGTTCCGCAGCAAGAGAAGCCACTGCAATGAGAAGCCCATGCGCCGCAACAAAGAGTAGCCCCCGCTCGCTGCAACTAGAGAACACCCGTGTGCAGCAACGAAGACCAAACGCAGCGAAAAATAAATAAATAAATAAAATAAAATAAATAAATAAATAAATAAAATCCCCACAAGCACCCTAATAAGAAAGAGTCAAAACATCTCTGTAATGGGTCCAGACCGCCAGAGAAAGCCAGTGAGGATCATAGTTTATGGCAAGAAAGGACTGGCCACTCTGCTGAGAACCTCCATCAAGCTTCTCTGGCAGAAGGAAGGTTCGGAAATAGCTCCCTCAACACCAGACCAAACCCAGCCCCAGCTTTGGAGAATGGACAGGCATCTATCACTTAAATCCCACATCCAGTGGATTTCAAATGTTGATTCTGGTCTAACATGAAGGCTCAGTTCTCAGATGATATACCGACGTCTGCCAGCTCTGGACAGCTGGCCTCTGTGCAACTGCACAGCCTCTTTGAGGTCGTAAGTTGGAGTCAGAAGGCTGGAGATGGAATCTCAACCCTGTCCCTTACTTGTTGTGTGATCCTGGGCAAACTACTGAGCTGCAACATCCTTGTCTGTAAAATGGTCATAATAACACTATCTTCACAAATTTGTTCTTTGGACACCATACACCTTTGTTACTATTGCAAGCTCTGGGTTGGAGGTGAGATCTCAGGAGAGAGGCAGAGACACAGAGGTCCCTTCCACTCTCATACAGGTCTTGCATCCCCAGAGATACCTGCCCACCATCTTCTCAGGAGCCTCTGGAACTTTTCACAGAAAGGAGATCTTGCTGCTGAGCAAGGAGCATTGTGCAACCGAGCTGGTGAGCTCAGCCCTTCCCGGGGCTCCAGAGCTTTAATTTGTAAAGAAGGAATTCTGAAGCTATCAGAAAGGAAGTCAAATTGTTTTCGGAAAACAATAGCAAAGTAACTACAAGTCATTAGCTTCCTCCCTGGGGCCTGAAATCAAGCTCCTCTGGGTAGCTGAAAGGACTGGTACCACTGTTTACTTAAAGACCTCTGGACAGGACCTATAAATTAATTCCTGTGCATGACTTTCTGGAATGACAGGAGGTGAGTCATGGAAGTGGGAGAATGCCTGAGAGTGGAGAAGAGATTTTTATTTCTTCAGGGTATCGCTAAATCCCTGATGCTGGCCTGCTTTTTCTGGTCCTTTGGGTGAGGGTTTCATTTGGATACAAACGTGCCAGTGGACATCTGCTCTCTGAGATGGCTCTTAGTAAGTTTCTTCCCAGAACAGAAAACCAAAAGAAGACCCTGTTCCTGCCCTCCCCCTGCAGGCCTCCAGGAAGCCAAATGCTTCTCAGGCAGGGTGCTCTAGAAATTCTTCTCTGGGCAGGAATCTCCTCAGTAGCAGGAGTGGACCAAAGTTAGGATCCAGAATCATGACTTCTTAGAGGGGTGTCTCACAGGTATCAAGAACTCACAGATAACAGGACACTGGAGCTTAAAGAGAACTTAAAGAGCGACTGGACCAGATGAGGATCCTGAGGCCCCCAGTGGGGAAGCGGCTTGTCCAAGTTCAGCAGCAGAAGCCAGATCTCTCAAAGAATAGAGGAAACCTGGGACTTCCCTTGGGGCTGAACAAGCCAATTGATTGATAATAGACCCTCTGACCTCTGCTAGGGCGTTTAGCTGAAAGTCACTGGAGCTTAACATATTAAAAACTAGGGTGGGCTTCCCTGGTGGCGCAGTGGTTGAGAGTCCACCTGCCGATGCAGGGGACACAGGTTTGTGCCCCGGTCTGGGACGATCCCACATGTCGCCGAGCAGCTGGGCCCGTGAACCATGGCCGCTGAGCCTGCGCGTCCGGAGCCTGTGCTCCGCAACGGGAGAGGCCACAACAGTGAGAGGCCCGCGTACCGCAAAAAAAAAAAAAAAAAAAAAAAAAACTAGGGAAAAGACACGATTTCCTGACCTCTGTAGATCTTGGAACAACTTGTCTCCAAGAGCTAGAAGATGACTCTAGATCCTGAAGGTTTCTGAGAGGAGATGCAAAACTTTGGATCTTGAGCTGTTTTTAAACATCTTTGGCCAAATCATGTACTTGATGATTTGGAGTTTAGCCAGAGGATTTTAATTTAATATTACATGCATGGACCTCTAGAAGATTTATGGTGAGCTTCATGGAGCCTAGAAACCCCTATATTCATACACAAAGCTTTAGGGGAAGAGGGACCATATTCTTGATCTGATTCACAAAACACTCTTGCCCCAGAAAAGGTCAAAGATCATTGCTCTAGGTCTAGAAAGTCAGGAAAGGTTAGGTGCCACCAACCTCCAAAGTAATTGAAACAGCTGACAAATCTAACAGAGGCCAACATGTTCTACCTCTCCCCTGACCTAGAAGCCTCTTAGCAAACAGGATGAAATCTGTTCCATTGACATGAAGTGAGTTTCTCTGTTCAATCTTCATCTGTCAGGTCTGGAAAAACCTTATGAGATCAGCTTGTCCACTCCTTCCTTTTTATAACTTTTCTAAACTCACACAGCTATCCAAAACCAGAGCCCACCTTTCATCACACCTAATCCAGCACTCTTTCCACTGCCTCATAACATTTCCAAGTGCTTATTAAGCACCTTCTAGATGGTCATGAAATTGTCCCAAATGCTAGAGGAGCTTCAGGATTACAAGACCCAGCTCTGACCTCACTGAATTTGTAAATGTATTGGGAAAATAAACGCACCTGCCTAAAACAAAGAATTTTTTCTTTAAAGCCTCTCTCAACAATTGGGGAAAGGGGAGTGTATTAGTCAAGGTTCTCCAGAGAAACAGAACCAATAGGATATATAGAGATAAATGGACATATAAGAGAAGATTTATTGTGAGAATTGGTTCACAAAATTATGGAGGCTGAGATATGCTGCAATGTGCCATCTGCAAGCTGGACAGCCAGGAAGGCCAGTGGTATAATTCAGTCTGAGTCCAGAGGCCTGAGAATCAAGGGAGCTGATGGTATGACTCCCAGATTAAGGCCAAAGGCCTAAGAACCAGGGTGGGGGTAGGTGGGGAGGTACTAGTATAAGTCCCCAAAACCGAAGGCCCAAGACCAAATGTCCAAAGGCAGGAGAAGATGGATGTCCCAGCTCAAGAATAAAGAGAATTCCAACTTCCTCTGCCTCTTTGTTTTATTCAGGCCCTCAACAGATTGGGTAATGCCAGCACAGATTGGTGAAGGCAGATCTCTTTACTCAGTTTACTGAATCAACTGCTAATCTCTTCTGGAAACACCCTCGTAGACATATCCAGAAATAACATTTTACCAGTTATGTGGGCATCCTTAGCCCAGTCAAGTTGGCACATAAAATTAACTATTATAGTAAGGATAGGAGGAATTCTGAGGAAGACATAAATCACTAGCATAACTGCTTGATCCCTGGGCAGCTCAACCAATGAGAAGTAATATTCATTCAAAAATTAGTTATTGGTGCCAATCTCTAAGATCCCTTTCAGTCTTGAAAACCCTTGACTGTGTGCTGGACTAACAAATGAAGCGTAAGCCAAAGGATTTGTTCACAAGTTTGCAATCTTTTACAAACTAATAGGGATTTTTGAAATAATTAGTGAATTAGGGGGAAAGGGGTGAGTATGGCTCCAAACTGAAATGGTTGCATCCTGAAACTTCCAATGTGAATTGATGGTGTGGAATTTGGAGCATATTTTCCCATAGAAATAATGTCGTAAAGGGTAGCTAGCTTCCCAGGCTAAGCCCTAAACATTTATTTAAGGACTAATGTTTAACTATAGAGATGAGAAAACTAGTTAAGATGGTCTCTGGGTGGGAAATAATGATGCCAAGCTCTGACTGGGGACTCCAGGAGTACATCTCCCTCTCCAGAATTTCAGATTCAAGAATCTCTACCCCACACTACACCAAGGATACCCTCCCCCTGCCTCCCTCTCTTCATAGGAAAGGATAATAACATTCATTGATCACCTAAGTTTCTTTTTTTTTTTTAATTAATTTATTTATTTTTGGCTGTGTTGGGTCTTCGTTTCTGTGCGAGGGCTTTCTCTAGTTGTGGCAAGCGGGGGTCAGTCTTCCACGCGGTGCGCGGGCCTCTCACTATCGCGGCCTCTCTTGTTACGGAGCACGGGCTCCAGACGCGCAGGCTCAGTAGTTGTGGCTCACGGGCCCAGTTGCTCTGCGGCATGTGGGATCCTCCCAGACCAGGGCTCGAACCCGTGTCCCCTGCATTGGCAGGCAGATTCTCAACCACTGCGCCACCAGGGAAGCCCCACCCAAGTTTCTTAACGCAAGGACTGACCCCCCTCAGCAATATTCCTTTCATAAACCAATCCCTAAGCCCACCCACAAACAGAAAGCTTTATTTTTTTTCAAACGTTTATAGTATTTCCCAATTATGAAAAGTAATAGCAGATTATTGTAAAAATTTAGTGATACAGGAAAAGTATAAACAGGAGTTAAAATCACCTGTAACCACTGTTAAAATATTGATATCTATTTTTTTATGTACCACATTTTAATTCTTATAATATTTTTACAAAATTAGAACTGTATTATGAACACTGCTTTGTAATCTGCTTTTTTTTTTTAACTTAACAATACGTCAGGAACATTTTCTATGTCAATAGATATACATCATCTTCACCTTTTTTTTTTTCATCTTCACCTTTTTAATGATTATCAGGAGTGTAGTGAGAGGAAACGGCACCCAAAGGCAATATAATATGTTTGTGGCTTCTGTCTACAAGGATGTTAGCACTGCACTAGAATTCCCAAAGACTAGCATCTGTGTGGGACCCTCTAGGCTGATTCCAGCAGATATGTCCCCTCCAACTATTGTTAAGTCCTTGCGTTCCATAATTTCTTACTCTGTAGATTTAACAAAGTTCATGTAACACCCTATTATTGGGCATTTCAACTTTCTTGTTAATATAAATATCACCATGTTGAAGGTAAGTAACGCACTTTTAATTTCTAAGACAAGGTAATTTGGTGCTGCTGACACATTCCTTTCTCTGCCCCAAATAAATTACTCTGTGTGATTCTCAGCCCTCGTTTCAAAGCCTTGCAGACAGCTCGTGGGAAAAAACAGAACTTCTGAACAAAACAATTCAAAACAAAACAAAAAATACTGGCCTCCCCTATTCAACAACCCCTTCCCCACCACAACATAACACACAAAAGGAAGTGTGCTGGGTGAGTGGCAAAACACTGGGAGAGATAAGGGTGACCTTGACAGATCCTGAGAAAACCCTTCAAAAATCTTGGGAGATTACTTCTGTGGGTAAACAGGAGTAGGTGTTTAAACCCTGAACAGCTAAACCAAACTTTGTCAAAGCTCTTGCCACCGCCATTAAGCCCACTACCCCCAGAACAGTTACCACTAGTGCCTCCTGCTTCCAGTACTGCCCAGGTTTCCATGAGCTCCCATGCATCCCTCAGGTTGAGGTACCAGCTGCGCCTGTGGCAGTGAGGACATGTGTGGAAGACAGAGGCTGATGGGACAGTGAGAGGCTGGGGAGAAATGCGCTAATCACAGACTCAGGAGACCTGAGCTCAGGTCCTAACTGACACTTAGAGAGCAGAGTGACCTTGAGAAGTCACTCATACTCTTTGGCCCTCACTCTCCATCTTGGTAAAAGGAAGGAATTGGGTTAAATTAAATTGACTGTTCCTTCCAGTTCTAAAATTCAACATCTCTATGATTCTAAGTGACTGGTTCTCTCCCTACTAAGCCAGAGCTTGGAAGAAGTTGAAGTTTGTCTTGGATGTCTGACTGTTCTGCTCTTGGAGCTGTTCCCCTCCCTTACCCATCCAGCAGTCTGGGAGCACAAAATATGTTCTTAGAACCTTCCAGATGATGGCACTGTGTTGAAAACTCAAGGTTATTCCAGATAAGGAGAATAGAAATGAGCAAACACTCAGAGGTGTGTTTTAATTAGGATGCTTTCAGCCGTCAGTAACGGAAAATCCAGGTGCAGTCAACCTCATACACCATTATACGGTGGGAATGTATAGGGTGCGTTAATGCTAATGGATGGCTCACTTATAACTGATCCATTTATTTATTCATTCTTTCCATCATCCATCCATCTATTTAAAAAAATGCACAGAGTTTGGTACTGTGCTGAGAACTAGATATTCAAGTGACTCAAACATAGCATATACGTTAAAAGAGACCAAAACTTAAGGGTGTAATAAAGTTCCAGATGCTCCTAGACCCCTCTGAGTGGTGTTACCAGATGGGAGTTATACAGGCATGGAGAACTATTTGGAAGAAAAATGCTATCTTGGTTTAGATTGCCAAGTCTACAAGGACATTTTGGTATCCAACAGGTCTACCTGGATTGAGGGGGCTGGGCAATGCAGGAACTGGCAAGGAACATAGAAGGGATCAAGTTGGAGCTCTGATCTCAGAGGAACATAGAATGGAAATCAGGAACCATGCATGTCGGCAACTATTCACCTACACGCAAGGGTGCAGAGAGAGTCCCACTCACTTCCAGGTCTGACTTATTGACTATGGGCCTGCAAGAGGCCAAATCATGAAGGTTGAAGCACAGGTAGACCTGAATAGGAGGGGACACTGACAGGTGACTTCAAACAGATAATGATAATAATAATAACAACTGACACTTATAGTGCCAGACGGTGACCTAAGTCCTTAATACGCATCAGCTCATTTAATCTTCATAATACCTCTGTGGTGTTATATCCCCAGTTTACATAGGAGGAAAGATAGAACAGAGACCTTGCCCAAGGTCACCCAACTGATTAGTGGTGGAGCTAGGGTTTGAATCCAGGCGGTCTGGTTTCAATGTCTGTTCACTCAACCACAAAATAAATTACATGACAAAATAAATTATACACAAAATAAATATGAGAAAGGCTACAAATAGAGCTAAGATCAGAATGCTGTGGGAACTGAGAAAGTAACAAGTAATAAAAGTGCCAGGGAAACTCCCCAGAGGAGGTGACATTTGTGTTGTCTTAAAGAGTGAGCAGAAGTTCTCCAGGCAGAGGAATGGGGGGGCAGTCCACCCCAGGCAGCATGAGACAGCATGAGCAAAGACCTGAGGTGAGAAAGGAAATTGGCACTTTTGAAAACCAGAAAATAATTCTACACAGCTGGACTGAAAGGTATGTGGGAGCTTGGCTTGCAAAGAAGCCAAAGTGTGGGACCAGATTGTTAAGAGCTTTGCAAACGACGTTAATTTGTTCCGCAGGCAGCAGGGAGCTGAGGAAAGGGGTGAGTCAGGACTCTCCTCCAATTTTCAGAGATCCACAGGATGATTTCCCAGTTGTCTTATCCTGGATCACACCCAATGTGAAATCATTTCTGCTTTGCCCACCTGTTCCTCGCTTCTGGTCTCCCCTTGCTCCCCACCCAGCAATTACAGGTAGAGCTCAGGGCTGGGTAACTTCCGTTCTACTGCCAGTCCAGGGCTGGAAGGTGAGGGATGTATAGTTGGTCAAAGACAGAGCTGGGCAGGATACCCCAGCACCTTTCCACCATAGAATCCTGGGCTCCTCTTTCATCCTGGGAGCCCTGAATCCAAGAAAACCCAAGTAGAGGCCAACAAAGAACTTATTTTCCCTAAAATCTCTGTAAAGATCTCAAAGAACAAGGCTCTCAGTCAGAAGGCTCCCTTCTTAAGTGGAACAATGAATAGACAATGGAACTTGAGTTTCCCCAGGACATGATTTCCAATCCACCGGCCTATTCTTCTTCTCTCCCGGACACACCTGCAGACCTACCAAGCATAATGAGTCTTTAAGATCACAAGCTGTGTCTCTACATTCAAAAATCTGTAGGTCCAAAGGCTCTTAGGCCACCTGCTTTTTGGTGTCTCTGCTGACCATGGAGAAAGAGGCTACTGGAGGTCCTGCAGCCTCAAGGGCAAAGTGACGCAATCACAGGAATATGAATCCAACAGCAGCCCCAAAGCCTTCGGAACAAGTCATGTCACAAAGAACTCTAAACTCAACTCAAATGCAACCTCTGTCACTAGGTGGCTGTGTGACTTGGGCAAGTCCTTTAACCTCTCCAAACCTCAATGCCCCCACGGTAAAAAGGGTCTTCCTTTTGTGAAAAGGCTGTTCTGGCTCTGACAAATCCATCACAATACTGTACTGAACTAATGTGTTCCAAACTACAAAGTACCACGCAACTGATGTTATTATCAATCAGAGTCTTGCTCTCCACGTTGTGGGGAAAGCTCTTCCTATGAGAGGAAACCATTCAGGCTTGTCAGTGGCATGTCAGCAACCAGAAACAGCTTAGCACAGAGCCGTGCCCATGATTCTAGAGCAGAGCAGGCAACATGCAAGAAGTATATCTGCTTCTGCACAAGCCAAGGTGGAGCCAGGCAGGGAAGGAAGAAGGTTTTCCCACGGCTGTTGTGCCTCTGCGCCTTCATGCATCATCCTTCTCCTGAACTCGTGCTCAAAGACGCTGGAGTCCAGAAGTTGTTGGCACAGACCCTCTCCAAGGGTAGGGGGGGTGTGGGTAAATTTTAACACAAAGCCTTATAAGATGTCTGTTTGTGTTTTATTTTTGATAAAGTAATGAGGCAGGCAAGTTGAAGACTAGGGTTTGGATCTCTCCAGTTTGATCAGCATAGCCCACAAAGAGGGGCTTGCCCTGTCTGGGAGGAGGTCCGCAGTGAGGTCCGGAGGAAGTAGGGCTGAGTCTGCAAGAAAGAGAGACAGGAACAGAGCATCTTGGTGTTTGAAAGGTTGGCATGAAGAGGAAGATTGGCTCATTCTGGGCAGCTCAAAAGGCTGGAGCTAGGACCCGAGGTGGGAAGGAGGAGGAGGAAGGGGTCTAACAACTTATTCTTCCCAGGCATCTAAGTGCTTCCCAAGTATTCTGACAGCTAATCGTCACAACAATACTGTGAAGTGGTTACTATTATTAACCTCTATTTTACAGATGAGGAAACCAAGGCATAGAGGTTAAATAGCTTGTCCAAGCCACATAGTAAGTAAATGACTGTGCCAGGCCCCCAACCCAAACATTCTGCCTCCAGGGTCCTCTAAGGGCTTTCTGCCTCCTATGAGGTTGTACTTTTAGAGCTTACCAATTTAAAAAGAGAGAGAGACAACGCATATATATGGAATCTAGAAAAATGGTACTGATGAACCTAGTGGCAGGGCAGGAATAAAGACGCAGATGTAGAGAACGGGCTTGAGGACACAGTGAGGGAAGGGGAGGCTGGGATGCAGTGAGAGAGTAGCATTGACATATATACACTACCAAATGTAAAATAGATGGCTAGTGGGAAGCAGCCGCATGGCACAGGAAGATAAGCTCGGTGCTTTGTGACGACCTAGAGGGGTGGGATAGGGAGGGTGGGAGGGAGGGAGATGCAAGAGGGAGGGGATATGGGGATATATGTACACATATAGTTGATTCACTCTGTCGTACAGCAGAAACTAACACAACATTGTAAAGCAGTTATACTCTAATAACGATGTATAAAAAATAAAAGGAGAGAACATAAGAAATTTAAAAAGAGAGAGAGAGAGAGAGAGCTGTTTTATGGAAGTATTTAAGCCAAGGCTAAGGGACCATTTTCAAGGGATGCTGGCTCAGTAAATTTCCTTGGCAAAAAGTATCAGAAACCAACGTTTACTACTTTAAACTAGGGAGGAGGAGAGAAAGTAGGAGAAGGAGAAGAAAGATCTTTGAAGAGGAAGAGCAAAATGAGGAGGGGGGCACACTTGTTGGCAGAGTGTTGAGAGTGGGATGCAGAATAAAAGAAACTTCTGCAGATCCAGATTCAAGAAGGACCAGAACTAGGACGGCCCTAGGATCCAGGGAGCAGGAACCGATTAACCACTTCCTCAGGGCACAATTATCCAAGTAAATCAGCTTTAATGGCTTTCTGTCTTTTTGTCATTCTGCTCAGGATTCAAATTCCAGGGAAAGAATATTCTCTCAGCCAAGCCTGCGAAAAGATTAATGATACAAACCACTCATGTATATGGTGTGTTTATTTTCTACCGGGCCCTGTTCTAAGCACTATATTTACACATATTTTTTTTCTCACAGTAACCCTATGAGGCAGGTACTATTGTAATTAAGAAACTGAGCCACAGAGTTTGAACTAGCAGTCCAAGTTTGCACAGATGGTCTAGTGGCAGAGCTGGGATTCAAGCCGAGGCAATGTGATGCCCCCATGCTTTATTTCCTAGAATATCAACAGGGAAAGGTCAGGTCCCCCAAAGCAGAATTTTGGTGTTGATGAAGAAGGGTGACGGATGCTAAGAGGTAAAGTCCACAGATGCTTCCTCATGACTTGGTCCTGCTAGAGGGAAAAGGGAGGACTTCTGAGGTGCCTTTGTGCCCAAGAATTCCACGTTCAAGTTTCCATCCTTACCCCCTGGCCATTGCAAGGAGAAGATTAAAAAAGCAAGGAGCAAAAAAGAAAAAAAGAAAATAACAAAAGGACCAGAACAAAAGGAATGGATGAAATACAGATATAAGGGAATAATTTCTGAACAAGAAATTGTTCAAACGACAAAATTCTAAGAGAATAAAAGGCATGCCTATGAAAGATAACTTGAAAGACAACAAAGAAAAGATCCCAAATACTGAAGCACTTTGAGAAACTGAAATTAATTGGAGAAAAGCAGAGAGGCCAATTTCTCCCAAATATTAAAGGCTTGATGTGAAGCTCTGAGTGTTACAAGAGGCTGGACCCCATTGTGGTTCAGGGTGACAGCTTGGAGTCAGGCTGCAGGGATTAAACCCTGCCTCCAGTTCACCGTGGAAAAGTTACACGGTGTCTCCGAGTCCCAGAGTCCTTATCTATAAAATTTTAATAATGCCTATGTCAGAGGAATGTTGAAAGGATTAAGCGAGTAAGAACGTGTTAAGCACAGTGCCTGAATATTAGCTACTTGACCACTAGATGTTAGCTCCCACGAGCCCATGGTGGTCTTGGGACAGGCACGCAGGAACACCTGTGGTAGGGTGCCTAGAACCAGCCCCTCCTTGGGAATCATAAGCAGAGGTCCTAGAACAGCAGAGGTCTGGATCCTGCATGGGAGGCCAAGGTAGGCCTCAACAGACAGGCGATCAGTGTGAGGAGAGGAGAAACATCCCACGAGTCTGAGAGCATGCATGGTGGAACGCCGGAAACGAAGCTCTGAGACAACATTCTACCTAGAATATTACTGTAAAAACTCCTCTTTGTATAGTCTCGGAACACCCCTTTGAAGTTTCCAAGGAGTGGGGAACAGAGCCCTGGGCTGGCTCTCAAGAGCCCTGGGTTCTGGCTTCCGCGGATGCCAGTTAGGCTCTGGGGCCCTGGGTAAAGTCATTTATACCTTCAGTGTCTCAACTTCCTTGTCTGAAAAAGTGGGGTTAACGATATCCACCTCAAACCACTGGGGTGAAGACTAAATGAGGTGATGCCCATAAAGCACTGGGAACACGGTAGGTACTGAATAAATGATAACTTTCCTCCCTCCCATCCATTGTTATAAAATAATGATACAACAAACAGACAGTCCACGGAAGCCGGAAGAGGATGGTGAGTGGATGCCTTTTGAATTCAATTCCCAGAACATCCCTGTGTTCTAGTGAACCTGGATCTTTAGCCAGCCTCACAGCCTGGAATGACCTCTCCCCATCCTATACCTTGGCTAGAAAAAGTCTTTTATCCTTCAAGGCCAAGCTCAAATATCGCTACCTCAAGCATTTGTTTCTGGAAATTCCCTCAGCACGTGACTTGTGTTCGCACTTATTTCCCTTTGCCTTGAAGGCAGAGAGAACGCCTTATTCACCTTGGTGTTATTCGCAGTCCAGGCTACATCACACATTTCTCTTTAGCACTTTACTTTCATGGGGGTCTGGGAGCCTTCTGTTCCCTGAATTCACATCTCTATCTGGAACAACACCTAGTGCCTCCGCTTTGGCCTCACTCAATCCTGCTCGAGACAGCAGGAGGGGATGATCTAGTTGGGAAATTTGGGAACAAGGACTGGGCATGCAGGGCTGACTTATCCATTCAGCACAGTGGCTAGTGTCCACAATACTTTTAGGGGCCCACCCTAAACCTAAAAAATGTTTTAATTTCTTTTAAAATAAGAAAAAAATAAATGTCTAGGTTAAGTCAAAGAAAGTGTTTTAAAATGTAATATTAATATATTCATCTTTAAGCCAATACATATATAATTTTTAACATTTTTTTATGGGGGAAAGGGCCCCGAAGGCCAAAGTGCCTGTTACCCACACACATTACGATGCAACTCTGTGGGTGTGGGTAGCTCAGCCCCTCCCCGCCTTCCTCTTGGGAAGCTGCCTTGCCTGAGGGCGGGAAGCAACCACTGAGCCTGCTCCTCCATGCTCACCGTTTGACAGGGGCACGGCTGTGTCCAGCATTGCTGGGTGACTGGGAAGAAAAGTCCACTGTAGCTATACACCCTAAGCTAAGGATCGAACATCGTCTCATCAGTAAGAAAGACATGTTGTCCTCCTTACTCCTTGTCCCTCTGTCTCTTTCTTCCATTTTAACCAACTTGGGCAGAAAATGGGGATGTCATTTATTGGTTCCCTTGAGATCACTGTATTGATCCTTTAAATGACCTTGTCGGGTAAGCTTGATCTTTATTCAACAGATGAAGATATTGAAGAACAGAGAGTTTAAAGAATTTAATCAAGGCCAAGCCGTTAACAAATGGGTTCAGAACCAGGGTTTTTGGACTCCAAGTTAAATTTCCTTTCTCCCACTGCATTCTGTAGTAAGGGCTCAATAAACGAGTGTTAAAATGAATCAAAATGGTGAAAGCATGTTTACCAGGCAGCACAGAACTTGGTTGAAATTTTCCAGAATTGTTGACTTGGCAATTATAAGCTTCAGGAGAAACCTTTGACTTTCACCATTCCCTTAATAAACGCTTCATAAAGTTCCAATCCATTTTCCTGCCCTGAAGAAGCTCCATCAGATGTAGCATATTTTGACCCTATTTTCTGCTATCTTTGCAAGGAAAAGATTAGGGGGAAAAAAATCATTTCTTTATCAGGGTACTTAGAATAAAAGTACATTTGATTTTCATGGAGACAGGCAGAAATATGAATAATCATGTACTTTTTTGAAATTAAATTTCTATTCCAAGAGGCCAACACTCAAGATTAGCCCTTTCTAACGTCTCTGGCCTGCAAACTTCCACACTGAGCCTTGGAAAGGAGAGAGGCTTTGGGATGAAACTGATGAATGGCTGTGCTTGTGTTATTATTACGAGAGGACTCTGTTTCCTCTCACACAAAGTCCCAGTAGATCACTGATCAAGTTTCAAATATTTGCCAAAAGAAATGTTTTGGAGAGAAAAGAATCCCCCACTCTCCTTGCCAGATGGAATTCCAAGATTGTTGGACAAGATGAAGTAAAGGATCTGCAGGAGAGTCCCTAATTTCCATATTGAATTTACATGCATTTCTGCCTCACCTTCACACATATAGGTGAACCATCTGGCCAGCCTGGGTCAGCTCTCTTTGCTGTGAGTGCCATAAACCTTGCATTCTCTTCTCTCGTTCCTGTTTCACACACATAATCAACTCTTCTTTTTTTTTTTTTGGTCCTTTCTTCCTATTAGATTATGGGCTACATGAAGACGAGGACAATGCCTGTCTTGTTTACAGTTTTGAACAGAGTATGTGGCTACACACAGATCAGCAGTTAAGAGCATGGGCCAGGGGAAACATAGACCCGGGTTTGAGTTCTACCGAGCCACTTACTCATTGTGTGACTTAGAGAAAGCAACTTCTATTTCTCAGTTTTCTCATTTGTAAAGTGGGGGTGATAATAGTCCCTACCTCATAGAGCTATTGTAAAGGTTAAATTAGCCCACACATGTAAAGCATTTACCTTGGCCCCCGGCACTTTATGAGTGCATAGGAAATATTCACTGCTACTCTTATATTAAGCACTAAATGAGTATTTTGTGTAGAATTTTTTTTAATGAGAGTGGGCTCAGGTAAGAGGAATGCAGGAGGCTAAGGGAAATTCTTCTCCCGCCAAATGGGATATTGCCTGATTGGCTTCTGGGGGGGTCCTCCCCCAAGGCCACAAGGGACAGATGAGCAGCTCCAAAGCAGTCCTGCGGCACCAGCTCCTGAGATGTGAGCCCTCATCATCCCCTGCACCCACCCTCAGAGCAGAGAGAACTGAGACTCTGTTCAGCGAGACTCTGTTCCCCAAAAGAACCTGCTCCGGGGCAAAGGACACAAGCTCTACTGTGAAGGAAGTGTGCCCAGGTCCCTCACCTGCCCCAGATGCAACGTCTGGAAGGCTATCAGCTCAGAGCTGCTCCAGTTTCCTCTGTTATTGCTTAGCCCTCACTGCTCTCCCAATAGCCTGGCTGTGGGAACTGCTGCCCAGATGGCAGCCTGGGTCAATGCAGGGGCAGGACTGCATTTGGGGAGGGGCTCTCTTCCAAAGGAGCACTGAGTTCTGTGTGTGTGTGTGTGTGTGTGTGTGTGTGTGTGTGTGTGTGTTGTGGAGGGAAGGCAGATTGAGATGGGGACCAGTGTAAGGGTGCCCCAGTATTAACACATTGAAACACCCAGTACAAATGACTGAATTGAATACTTTCATGAAACTAAAGAAAATTAGCAGTCTACACTAAGAAATGTTTTACCCAAGTGTCAAAGTTCTTGATCGTCCTCAAAAGGCTAAATTTTTCCAGCTTCAAACATTTCCTAGCATTTCCTAGTTGTAGTCAGTCCTCTGAGAGATCCAAGAAGCCCTAGAACTCTACCGTAAACAAAAAGATCTGAAACACTGCATTTAACAACATGTGTTAGAGGGACTTCCCTGACAGTCCAGTGGTTAAGACTCTGTGCTTCCAATGCAGGGGGCTCGGGTTCAATCCCTGGTCAGGGAACTAAGATCCCACGTGCCATGCGGTGTGGCCTAAATAAATAAATAAAGTTTCTTATTAAAAACAAATAAACAAACAAAAAAAACATGTGTTAGAGGTTTCTTACCTCAGGAGATTTTGGTATTCTTTGTTTAGTTATTACATCAGACATTTTGTTAATTTTTTCCTTTAATAATTTTATCTTTTATACCAGTATCTAATCAGTGTCCTTTAGATACTCTACTTTTCACCACAAAAAGGACATTTTCTTCTGATTATATAAATAATAGATACTCAGTGTAAAAAAATATTCCGCAATACATAAACCATAAGGAAGAATGTAGAAAGTCACCTGAAATGCCACCACCCTGAAATAATCACCGTTAACAGTGATTATATCTATATAATCTACATTATCAACATCTATATTTATATAGATATATAGACACATTTGTGACTTTTCATGAAATTTTTTAAACTATGAATACCATTTCTTTCTTCAGTGCAGTATTCTAGATATTCCTAGTGACACAAGGATCTTGGAAATAGGTTGGTATCTGATATGTATCTCAGATTTATCTAACCTGTATATAACTAGATATATGTATCATAAAATATCTATAAGTAGATAGAGATTTATATAGCTAGCTATGTATAACTGCCTAAATAGAGATCAGCTTATATGACGTGTGTATTTTTATTTGGAATTCTGCTATGAATTCCTACATTATCAATCAATCATCATGTACATATAATAAAAAATATGATACATTTGCTCTTTTAAAAGTTTAATACATAATTCATGATTTGTTGTGTTGAAGGGTAACCTGGTGTGTGGGAACATGGGAACATGGCCTATGTCAGAACCATAGGTCAGGAGAGCTTATGATCGGGCTCTAAACCTAAGAGAGTGTTTGAAATTCAAAATCTTAAGTGATCACAGCTGAACGTAAACCAGAACACAGTCAAAAAACGTAAGCTCTGGGGCTCCCCTGGTGGCGCAGTGGTTGATAATCTGCCTGCCAATGCAGGGGACATGGGTTCGAGCCCTGGTCTGGGAAGATCCCTACATGCCGCAGAGCAACTAGGCCGGTGAGCCACAACTACTGAGCCTGCGCGTCTGGAGCCTGTGCTCCGCAACAAGAGAGGCTGCGATAGTGAGAGGCCCACGCACCGCGTGGAAGAGTGGCCCCCGCTTGCCGCAACTAGAGAAAGCCCTCGCGCAGAAACGAAGACCCAACACAGCCAAAAATAAATAAATATTAAAAAAAAAAAAAGTCAGCTCTGAAGGGAACCTCTGGGACCACCTGCTCCAAATCACTCCCTTCAGAGATGATGAAACTGGGACCCAGTGAAGTGGACAGCATGTCCTGTGGGGCCAAACTTATACTACAATCTGCTTTCCTGAATCTCCACCTTACGTCTTTCCACCAGATTTTGTTTCCCATGATGTGTAACGTATGGCAGAGTCGCTTTCCCTTTTTCCAAATTGCACTTACCCAGAAAGGGCTGGCATCTTCTTAATTCAGACGTTTTCAGAGACTGAGTCAGGGATGGAAACAGGGAAAGCAGAGTCCCTGAGAATTCAGATCCCGTTATGTCTAGGAAGATTAAGGGCAGAGAGAACAATAACTCATAACAATAGCACGTGCATGTAGCACTTACTATGTTTTAAACCCTGCCTTACTACTTTATATGTTAATTTATGTAAATGATATGTATGTCATCTGAGCCTCACAACAACCCAATGAAGTAGCCACTGTTACCATCTCCTCTTTGCAGAGTAGGAAACCGAAGCACCCAGAAGTTAGGTAACTTCCCAGGATTAAATAACGTGAGGGACAGAGCGACCCAGCAGTCCAACACTGGAGTCCAGCCTCTTGACCACCACACCGCAGAGCCCCTCACAAAGGGAGGAGCTGAGACAAACTCCAGTGATGTTGCTGAAATCACAGAAGCAGAATTAACTGAGCCCTTGCCTTTGTCACCCCACATGCCCGGCGAGAGTGCCACACA
This sequence comes from Monodon monoceros, assembly GCF_005190385.1. NCBI lineage: Eukaryota > Metazoa > Chordata > Mammalia > Artiodactyla > Monodontidae > Monodon > Monodon monoceros. Next base: position 74,637,115 of record NW_021703774.1, on the reverse strand, counting down.
GAAGCCAGGTGATGCCAAGGGCAATTCCTAGGCCCTCTCTGTTTACGTGGCCTGCATCTGAGATTCCCGGCCAAAGCTTCCATGGCTGTTTGTTGGCCCTCTCTTGTTTCTTTGTTCTTTCTTTGTTTTCTCTAAAGTTTTATTATGGAAGATCTCAAACATATGCAACAGTAGTCCAAATAATAAAATTAATCCCCGAGTTCCCAGCTTCTGCCAACAAATGCTGGCCCCTGTGGTTTTTTTTTTTTTTTATATTATTTATTTCCTTTTTTAACCCCTTTTGAATATGTTTTTACATGTTGTATAATGTACTTACTATATTAACACCATCACACACTTTATAGATTATTAAGCATACATACATTGGAGGGCATGCTCAAACATACGACACTAAAAAAAGTGTGGCTATCAGTGAGGTACAGACATAACTGACATGTCAAAACAGAAATAGAATGTCTGGGTTCAGTTTCTGGCTCCACTGTTTAGCAGTTGAGTGACCTCATACATGTCACCTCTCTTCTCCGAGCCTCATTTTTCTCATCCATGAAATGAGGCTAGTAATTCTACCTACCTCTCAGGGTTGATGTGTTGATCAAATGAGGTCAGGAATGTGAAAGGCTTTACAAACAGTAATGAGCCACATAAAGGTGAAGAGCAAATCAGAGCAACCCAAGGTGGGATGTCTACGGCCCCGGCATTGAAAGCTGAAATCCAAGGTCAGGAAGTTCAGTTCGAGGATCACATCAAACACGAGAGAAGAGGCATGAAGTAGAGAATCAATTGCAACTGAAGTAACGTAGGCAGGCTTTAAAATATGGCCCCTTTATCCCTCCAGGGGCACTTGAGGTGGCTGTAGTCACAGCTGGGTCCAGGACCCCTTCAGGTCAGTCGGGGCCTATGGGCTGCTGAGGTCATGGACTGGGGAATGGAGGCCAGGCCTTATTGGATCTTCCCAGTCGCCCTGCTTTTTGCAGCCTATTTGAACGTCTTCTTTGGATGGCATTCCCCAAAACCTTAGGTGAGGAATTCCCTCTCCAGCCCTGGCCCACTAGCTGAGCTATCCCCAGGTCAGCTTGCCAGCCAAAGGGAATTTCGAGACAGCCCTCTGTTCTCAACTCTGTGGGTTCTATTGTTTAAGTCATATGTATGTTTGCCAACTATCCTCTGGCACTCTGCCTTATTAGACTATTGACTCCCTCCACTGTGTCTCCGAGGACACAGCAAAGGCAGGACTGGCCACCTACAGGAAGTGGAATTAAGGTGGCACCAGGGCTGGCTTCCACGGCCAGTGGAAAAAACACAAGCACACTGTCCTCTCTTGGTGGCCACACTGCCACCTAGATGATACCCGGCCCTGTCCACTGCTGCCTAACCTGTCCCCAGCCTCCTCAGGAAGATCAACACTCTCCTGATCTCTGCCCCTGAAGTACAAGAGTCCACAGCCGGGCCCACCACTCATGTGAGGTGGCTGACCTCTGCTATAAGGGGCTCCCTGCCTCTCATGGAGGAGACTGAGACAAACGCCGTCCCTCTGCATAATCACGAGTCAGGGGAACAAATAAACACAGACAGGCCAGCTGCCACAGCACATGAGGCTGGAGAGTAAATGAACTTGTGCACATTTTATAAGCCACTTGGAGAATATTTTTAAATTGGGGTATTTCTGCCCCAGAGTCACCCTGGGACTTGGCCCATCGACGAACTTAACGCCTGAGAATGGCAACTTTCCGAAGAGACTTATGTGTTGGGGTTACAAAGGCCACATGCTCTGTACGTTTCCCCAGTGATCAAGGCCTACAGAGACGGCTACAATGAGACCCAGGGGGCTGCCCAGTGGTACAGACCCAGGGCTCTCGGTAACCCAGTCTTGCCATATTGGGGTATGTGATTTCTCTCCAATCCCAAAGGGGGATGAACATATACCATCAGGTATGAAGACTGTGGCCTGGGCTATTTGATCCATAACCCCATAATCGCAGGTGTTATTCTTCTCTGCATGTGTACTCATTTGATGTATATTTATAGCTCAGTTCCTGAGAAATTATCAGGCTCAACGCAGACATGACAGATGGAAAAAACAGCCCTTTAGGACTTAAAGGATTTAGAAGCTGCTTGTGACGTGTGCCACAGTTTTGAGATGTATGATTTTAAAAGATCATTTTCTTTATTATCACCAGAAGATGCTTAGGAATTATACTTGAGAAACAGTGCTTGTTGGCACATTTATTGAGCTACTACAGGGTCAGGGAGGGTTTACCAAGGTTGATGAGACACAGTCCAGGCTCCAAGTCTAGTGGGGTATATAGACAGACGAACCTGCCACTTTATTACAGAGAGAGAAAACAATGCTTAAAAGGGACTATTATAAAATGTCTGTGAGCACGAGAATAGAGTGACCAAGTGTGCATGGAGCGAGATTTGGGCATCAGGGAAGGCTCTGCAGAGGAAGCAATGATTAAGGGCAACCACAGTGGGGCAGGAGGGGGAATGGATATCTTGTGCCTTGCGTGCAAATGATCTGCCACCTCTAGTAGCCAGTGCCACTTGGCCACAGATTCGGTGGAGGGCTAATGAGAGATGAGGCAAGAGAAAGTGGCAGAGACCAAGTTGAGAAGGAACTGGGGTCAAGGGACAATGTGCTGTGCTGCTCCCCAAACTAAATGAACTCTATATGCTTGTCCCGATAGCGCACCTTCACCCTGTGTTTCCTTGGCTTCTCCATCCTTCCAGTCAGATTGCTACCCAGAGCCTCTTCAACATAGAAATTCTAGAATTTTCACTGCTTATATGCCTCTCTGGGGAATTTTCTTCATTGTGCGATGGGAGCCACAGTAGAATTTTCAGCAGAGGAAGGACTTGACTTAACCAATCAATCTATCCCCAACAAACCACTGGTGGGACCTTTTGAAAATCTGGAACTTCAGGGCTGCCACTTGGCTCCAAGGTGTCTTAAATGTGAATTGGAGAAAAGTTCCCCTTCTTCGAGATGCTTTTTTTTTTTTGCAGTACGCGGGCCTCTCACTGTTGTGGCCTCTCCCGTTGAGGAGCACAGGCTCCGGACGCGCAGGCTCAGCAGCCATGGCTCACGGGCCCAGCCGCTCCACGGCATGTGGGATCTTCCCGGACCGGGGCACGAAGCCGTGTCCCCTGCACCGGCAGGCGGACCCTCAACCACTGCACCACCAGGGAAGCCCTCGAGATGCTTTATTCCAATTGTCAGAAAAGGACTGTAATATACTGCTTTCTTTAGAACACACACTTTACTGCCACCTGCCAGAAAATTATAATACTGTGTACAAATCGAGAATGTGTAAAGTATAAACGGAACCTCCTTCAATGTGTCATCCTTACAGTACTCAACCTGCACAACCACACATAGCAATCTGACCGGAGAAGGGCTCACCCATCTGCTTTGTTAAAGTGAAGCTGCTGGAGAGGCAGCAGAGGCAGAGATCCAGTGGGGCAGTGACGGGAAGGAGCAGAAAGGATCCCTGCCAACCTGTCCTATACAAAAACATCATGAGCACGAAGACTGCCCTTGGCTCTCTCCAATGTCACCAGACACTGACAGTAGGACTGAAGCTGGGACCTGGTAACATCCTTTTCTACCCCTTGTCTACCCAGCTCCACCCCCACCCAGACTGCCCACTACCTTTTAGAGACATCCTCATCCCTTCCGTTTTTGCTCAAATGTCACCTTCTCAGGATGGTATACTTCACCACCTTGTTTAAAATTGTAAAACCCAGCGGCACCCCCCCAAAACTTCCCTTGCTTTATACATCTTTTGACACACCATATATATATATATATTTTTTAATCTATTTGTTTAATTTATTTATTTTTGGCTGCGTTGGGTCTTCGTTGCTACACGCGGGCTTCTCCCTAGTAGTGGTGAGCGGGGGCTACTTTTCATTGCGGTGCATGGGCTTCTCACTGCGGTGGCTTCTCTTGTTGTGGAGCACGGGCCCTAGGCGCAAAGGCTTCAGTAGTTGTGGCACGCAGGCTCAGTAGTTGTGGCTCGCGGGCTTAGTGGCTCCACAGCATGTGGGATCTTCCCAGACCAGGGCTCGAACCCGTGTTCCCTGCATTGGCAGACCGATTCTTAACCACTACGCCACCAGGGAAGCCCCTGACACACCATATATTTAATTTATTTATATGCTTATTACCTGTCTGTCCCAACTAGAATGTAAGCTCTATGAGGGTAAGGGTTTGATTGTCTCAATTGACCACTGAATCTCCAGTCCTAAGAACAGTGCCTGGCACATCCTACCCTCCCTGTTTCTGAGGCCCACTCTCTTAGCTCTGTTGATTTTGGAAGCTTTTGTTTTTCTAACTCACGTAGTGTGATTTTCCCAAGACCTTGAGTGTCCTGTGCCCTCATCAGAGCTTCATTCCCTGGAGTAATGTACTAGGCCCTATTAAAATGTCTTTGGAAGGATCTAGTACATTAAGTTAAAGTCCATTATCAGTACCTTTGGGTGAATTTATTGATGAGATTCCTTCCCATAATAATATGACTTCACAAGAGCAATTTGTCGAGTAGGCATTATAATTCCCCATTTTATAGGTGAGGAAAGTGACGCTCAGAAACATTGAGGAGCACACCCAAGTTCCCACAGGTAGAAAGCATTAGAGCCAGGACTCAAATCCAGAGCTGCCTGAGCCCGAAGGGTAGAGTCAGCTGGCTGTGCACCTGTCCTCACCAGTGGTGCCTCCAACTGAAGAGCTGCTCTGGTTGGTTCACACCAGAAATTCATAGTCAGTATTCGCCAAGCAGGCCCTATTTCTCTCTCTCCACTAAACACAATTCCAGTGATAAATCATTTTCATCAAGGCAGATGCTTTCCTATCTGGGGAATTCAAAGAAAGGAAACCAAAACAGAATCTGTCACTGTTTAACTTGAACTTGAGGAAATGATTGGACGGAATAAATTTCAGTCATTCAGATACTCCTTTGAGTAGGTTTTGTTTTTCTCTCTTCAGTGAAGTGACAAAGCAGAGAGTTGTACTGTGAGCTGTACCCTGATTCCTTAATGCTTAGCCATTTGTTTAGGATTTAAAAAAAAAACACTAGAGACAGGTGGGTTCAGCGTAGGGGGCACAAGCCTTGGAGAGATGGTCCTGAGTGGGCACTGTGGAGAGTCTGTACCAGTAATAGCATCAGGCACCTGAACCAAATTCATTCATCCATTGAACAACAATGGGGTACCTACTATGTTCCAGGCTTAGCCAGAGCACACACGTACAAGAATAAGCTTTGTTAAGAACCAAGTCCTACCCGGACTGAACTGCAGGATCAGGACCAAAATAGTTGTCAGATCCACAGGGTTCAGATCCAACACCTGGAGAGTGATGAAGACATTAAAAGGATGAATTTCATCCTTGCGAGGGGATGGGAGCTGTATACGGTTTACTGTTTGGTAAATGGCAGACATAATTGTATACAGGTGCAATCGCCTCACAGCAGGACCCTGCTGGTGACAAGCAGCCCCTCCTCAGTGAGGAACTGATGACGGCTCTTAGCCAACAGTACTCAAAGGAGTGTCCCAGTTTTGGTGGATCCAGATTTTTCTCCTTCCCTTACCCTGATTCTTCTGATCCTTCCTTTCCCATGTTCCCCACTATCCTTGTCTCAGCCTTACCTGGGGGACAGGTCACTTCCCTGCTTTCAGGAAAATCTCAACGTCATCACCAAAAGTTTGGTCTGAGCACACCCTGAATACAGAGAATGTATCCTCACTATTATGAAGGTTTTGATCTTTTCCAATACATGTGGTACCTCATCCACCAGCATCCCTTCATCATCTTAGAGTCCCTCAGCTGCCTGTCTTCTTTTCGCCCCCCATGTTCTGTGTTGTCCTATCTGTCATGTGACAGAGGAGAGAGGGCTTGTAAACCTCTTGCAAAAAGTGTAACTGACAGGTTGGTCAGAGATGGAAATGGGTCCCATAACTTGAACATAAATGCCATGTGATTATCAAGGGGGAAAGTGGGGGAGGGATAAATTGGGAGATTGGGATTGACATATACACACCACTATATATAAAATAGATAACTAATAAGGACCTACCGTATAGCACAGGGAACTCTACTCAATACTCTGTAGTGGCCTCTATGGGAAAAGAATCTAAAAAAGAGTGGATATATGTATATGTATAACTGGTTCACTTTGCCGTATACCAGAAAGTAACATGACATTGTAAATCAACTATACTCCAAAAAAATTAATGAAAAAATGAATAAATAAATGCCGTGTGCTCACCATTTCCCTTTGACTGAGACCACGTGGGGTTTTATTTCTGTTATCATTTCATACCCAATATTGTGTGACTGTGCACTGAGCTCTGTGGATACAAAGATGAATAAGACCCACCAAGGATCTCACAGTTTAGTTGGGGAGACACAGGGAACAGATGGTGGCAATCCAAGGTGAGGAGGGCTATCATGGAGCCCAGGGGAGATGACTCATTGCTGGGGAGAGTTGAAGACACAGACTGAGCTGGGGATAAAGAAGAAGAAACCTGGAAGGGTTTTTAAGACTCTTCCTTTAACAGGACAGTTCTGCATAAGACCTAGCAGTCATTAGATGCTGCTCTAGCCAGGAGAGGTTTTACCTTCTGCCCTCTCTCTCTAAGCTCCCTGTGTGGTCAGCATTCAGAAACAACACAGACTCTTCCAGGGTCCCTGGCATCTGCCTTCAGTGCTTCTTAACTGATTTGATGGCGGACGAAGTCAGGAACGCAGACATGTAAATAAATGACTTTCTCAGAGTGGGAATGTCTCCATGAGATGGAGAGCTGGCCAGGCAAGCACCAGGACTACTTGGAATACACACAACCAACACACACTTGGAAAACTGACAAAAATGACTAATCAGGCCAGGATCAGGAACAGCAATGACCGTGCATGGCCAGTGTCCACCCAAATCTAGTGTCATAATATGACGCAGGTCTCAACTTCAGCATTTGTCTTTAGACAAAAGAGTAAGGTTAGTGGAAGTAATTCTTCATTTCCTCTGCATTTCTGTAGATTACTGGGAAATTGGAATCCTTCTGGGAAACAGAAGCTCTGCTCCTGAGTTATGTTTAATTGACCTATATGAGATTAGTTTGCATATTAGTATGTTGGAGATTGATGCTCTTTCCTACCTCCTTTGTGGCATTTAATGAGAATTCCTGGACATGTGCGTTAAGGGGAAATTTTGTGTAGTTTTTCATGCAGTGAGAAACTATGAAAAGTGATGTTTATCAGCAGTTTATATTCATCCCCCATCCATGATGTTAAGAGCTGGAAATAGAAGCAGCACTTTGGGTTCAGAGCCCAGCTCAGCCACTCCCTGTGTGAGCAAGTTACTTATTAAATCATGAGCTTTGTCCCTCAGTGCCCACATCTGTAAGGTGACAATAACACTATTCACCTTTATTGAGCACCTACTGTGTGCTATGCAACAAAAGGCAGTATACTTTGGGGTTAAAAGCATGAACTCTGGAATCATAATATCTGGGTCCATGATTCACCACTTACTAGTTATGTGACCTTAGGTAAGTCATACCAGCTCTCCATACCTTGGTTTTCTCAGCCATAAAATAGAGATAAGAGTACCTACCTCATAGAGCTGATATAAGATCAAATTACTTAACATATGTAAAGGGCTTGGAAGAGGGCCTGGAACACAGTACTACATAACTATTAGCTATCTTTCTAGGTACGGCATTCTTGGTTGAAATTTACATTCTAATGGGAGGTAGGGGCAAAAAGTCATAAACAAGGAAACTATTTCAATATGTTAGTAGATGACAAGTGCTAAGGGGAGAAATAGAGCAGGGAAAGCCAGATTGAGAGTGCCTGGGATGGGTCACAGTTTTTAACATGGTGGTTAAGGTAGGCCTCTTAGGTAGACAGGGTGACATTTGAGCAAAGAATTGAGGGTAAAGGGAGTGGGTCAAGCCTATATCTGGGGAAAGAATATGATAACAGAGAGATCAGCTGGTACGAGAGCCCTAAGGTGGGGGTGTGCACCTAGCATGTTTGAGGAATAGTGAGTGTAGAGAAGGAAAAAACTTTCCTCTATCCTCTTATGTTCTATACCTGGTGACCTGCAAATTAAACTGACAAAAAACAAATTAACAGGAGGAAAGGCAAACAAATTTTATTTGATGTTAACATTTTAATTTTGTTTGCATGTACACAGGGGTCTCACAGAAAAAGAAGTGAAAACCCAAAGAAGTAGTTAGGACTGAGATCTTATACACCATGTTTTTAAAAAGCAATAAATTTGTGGAGAAGTGACAAGACAAAGGAAAACTTTAGAGCTTCTTGGGGAAGTAAATTGTGGGAAGGTAAACACATGGAGAGAAGCTAATGGAAGATAAGCGTTCTTTCGGTAACGTTTACTTATGCAGATTCAAGTCCGTGCCATCTCCAGTAAGAGTTGTCTCCTTTTCCTGATATGGGAAGAGGACCAGGGGACGGCTTCCCAAGGGAAAATTTATACCCTGCTTTTAGGTCAACAGGGAGAGGACAGAGAGCTCAGCCTACATCTGCTGTTTCTCAATTGTCTTCTGCTCAGAATAATCCATACACCAAAGTAGCATATTTTGGGATGGCATATTCTGATTCCTTTCATTAGTAAGGCAGTGTGATTGGAGCTGAGTAAGGAGGAGGAGAAAGGTGGAAGATAAGGTGGGAAAGGTAACGGGACCAGATGGTGTCATAGGCCACTGTGAGCGCTTTGGCTTTTACACTGAGAGAACTAGAGCACCACGGCAGAGAGTGTGGTGTCTTGGAGAGCAAATACAGAAAGTCAGTGTAGCCTATAGGTCATTTTAAGTAAGATGAGGACTGAGAACTAACCGTGGGATTTAGCAACATGGGGATTTTGCTGATTAACTGACATAGCGCATGAGACTTGGCCAGAGGTGTTCTCTGTAATGTCAGCTACCATATTTCCTTCATCAGTATGCTTCATTGAGCACCCAACTGTATCAGCATCGCTGCTCAGCATCCAGTCTGCCTGCCTGAGGATAAGAAGCTGGCTTTGCATGAGCAGAGCCAGATCCAGCGAGCACTGGAACCAAGGGAACCCAGAGAACCAGAAGGAGGAATCTGAGTAAGTCAAGCTAGGGGCTGGGGCTCTGCAACGAAAGATCCCACACGCCACAACGAAGATCCCGCGTGCTGCAACTAAGACCCAATGCAACCAAATAAATAAATAAATATTAAAAAAAAAAAAAAAAAAGGACGATGAGCTCAGGAGTACATGTCAATAGTCAGTCTGTGTGATGGGATATGGGAGCTGGAAGTTGCGCCCCACCCCCTGAATCCTGCTCACCCCCTGAGTCTCCCCCCAAAATTCTCCCACCTGTTGGCTGCTTTCTTCCTAGGGTCTTCCCTAAAGCTGATCATTTCTAAAGCAGGGATAATTATAGTGCCTTCCTTGCAGGGTAATCTTAAGAATCAAAGGATGTAACGTGTGCCCATGTGGTGCTTAGTACGGAGCCTGGCTCATGGAGTGTCAGCAGATGTTTGTTGCTGTGGGTGCCGTTGACCCCTTGTGAGAATGTAGACGTGCCTGGAAACAGGGGTGCTTCACCCTTGCACTCTAGGGTGAAGGAAGGCTATCAGAAAAGGTTTTGATAAGCTATGGGGTCAGGGGAGGAACACACAGGATGCAACGGGGGAAAGGGTGCGAAGGGACTGGAAGCTTTGAAAACAAACCGAACCTAGAGATGATCATACTGAGTGAAGTAAGTCAGACAGAGAAAGACAAATATATGATACCACTTACATGTGGAATCTAAAAGAATGACCCAAAAGGACTTATTTACAAAACGGAAACAGACTCACAGACTTAGAAAACAAATTTATGGTTACCAGACAGGAAAGGTTGGGAAGGGATAAGTTAGGAGGTTGGGATTAACATATACACACTACTATATAAAAAAGATAAACAAGGACCTGCTGTATAGCACAGGGAACTCTACTCAATACTCTGTAATAACCTCTACTCAATACTATGGAATAACTCTACCAATACTCTATAGCAACCTATAGTCTGTAATAACCTATATGTAATAACCTACAATAACTCTACTCAATACTCTGTAATGAAGTAACATTTGAAAAGAATCTGAAAAAGAATAGATACGTGTGTATGTATAATTGAATCACTTTGCTGTACACCTGAAACTAACACATTGTCAACCAGCTATCCTGCAAATATAAAATAAAAATTTTTTAATAAATAAAAATTCTGCTCAAGAAAACGAAAATTGTCCTTAAGGCCTACACAGCAGTGCTGTTCTTACTCAAGCAATGCTACACCCCAGGGTGTGGGCTGACTCTCTTACCTTCGTTTGGCATTTTAACCCATTGAGTTATATGTACCAGGCTTTCAGGTGTCGCATCTGCTCTGTCCCTCTAGACCTTCCCCCCACCACTGCAGACCTCACTTGCAATTTATACCTCAGCTAAACCCAACTTCTCGAGGTTCTCCAAGAATCCCTGGCAGCCTTTTCTCATGCTGTCCCCTTCCCTGCCTCTTCATCTGGCTGGCTCCCACTTTTCCTTCAAGACTCACCTCAGTACCATCTTCCCCAGAGAACCTTCTTATTCGTCGCTCTCCAGCTGAGCACTGACCCCTCCTCTGTGCAACCATAACCCTGTTCTTACTTATTTTACAGCACTTTTAATAACACGATCTGTTTACATGCTGGCTCCCGCTAGGTTTTAAAGTCTTCCAACAAAGTATCTCACTCATCTCTCACTCCCCAGTCCCGGTACAGTGGCTGGTACCTAGTAGGTGCTCACTAAATGTGGTCATTTACACATTTATGGTATAAAGAAAAAAATTAGTGCATTTGGGGATCAAGAATGGGGAGGAAACTGCCGAGAGGTTTTTCACATATTTTTGGAAATAATAAGTGCAAGAGAGACCAAACTTTCTCTTTTGTCATTTGGTAAAGATTTCCCCCAAAAGGTAGTTTTGAATAACCATTTGGAAGAAAGTGAGAGGCAAAGAACACTTTCAGCAGTGGAGGTGGAAGGGGTGGGGATTAGGGGAGGGAGGGCCTGAAGAGAGGAAAGGGGTCCATTGGGCTTGCGGGGGAAAGAGGTCCAACCTTACTCGGAGGGGATTGGGGGTTGTCATGGGGACATCTTTGTCTATTAATCTTCCACTGGATCGTGTGTGAAAGAGCAGAAGTGGCACATGGAATGGGAAGTCGGCGAGACCTATGTGTGAACGTTGCCTCTTGTGGGTTGTACAATCATGGTAAGTTGCTTGACTTTGCTGGGCCTCTGCTTCCTCATCTACAAAATTGGGACGAGAATGCCCACTGTCCAAGCAAGTGCTGGTGTGAGGATTAAATGAAGTAACATTTGAAAGTGCCTAGCTCAGAATCTGATTCTATTGGTCAGATTTTTGCTGCAGTGACAACCCCAAAACCCAAATCTCAGTGGTTTACAAGCACAGACAATTCTTTCTTGAGGGCTGTGGATTGGCTGTGGCTCTGGTGGGACTCCACTGGTTTCCCGCTTGTCTTCTCATTCAGTGACCCATGATGAAGGGGCAGCCACTCCCGGAGGAGAAGAGGCTCCAAAGGGGACAGAGCCAAACCACCCCAGAACACTTAAATCTTCAACTCTGATGCATCTGCCCGTGCTCCACTTGCCAGAGGTAAGTCCCATGGCCCAGCCCGAAGACAATGGATGGGTTGTCACCTACAGAGAAGCGAGGCAAACGCAGGGGAGATATTTGTCAACAAGTAAAGCAGTCTTTCACACATGGCCTTCTGTTGGCCACTGCTCTTGAGTCAGTAAATAGACTCACAGGTAACTGAGAGGTGCAGGTGGACTTAGAGAAGGATGGAGACAGAAGGAAAGGCAGGGCTCTGTCAAACCCTATTCCTATTCCCACCCACCCCCAGTCCATCCCTCTCCCCACAAGCCTGTTCTGTTGTTCCAAATGCAAAGCTCAGGAAAAGAGCAGGTGAAAAAAATTGATTATTTAAAGGGATTCATGATAATCTCTTATTTATTAAGATCTCTTGCTCCCTCATCTCTTATTTCTCTTCCTCTCACTCCTCACCAGGCAATCTGGCCACCTTGATAGTCTTTTTTTTTTTTTTTTTTTTTTTTTTTTTTGCGGTACGCGGGCCTCTCACTGTTGTGGCCTCTCCCGTTGCAGAGCACAAGCTCCGGACGCACAGGCTCAGCGGCCGTGCTCACAGGCCCAGCCGCTCCACGGCATGTGGGATCCTTCCGGACCAGGACACGAACCCGTGTACCCTGCATCGGCAGGCGGACCCTCAACCACTGCGCCACCAGGGAAGCCCCACCTTGATAGTCTTTGAATCCACTAAACATGTTGGCACCTCAGGGCCTTTGCTCTTACCCTTCCATTTTCCTAGAATATTCCGCCCGAACATCTGCATGACCTGCTCTCTTACTTCTTCAAGTCTCTGCTCAAATGTCTTCTTGTCAGAGAGGCCTTCTGTGTTAGTCTAGTCAGGCTGCCATAACAAAATGTCAGACAGATGGGGTGGCTGAAGCCCCAGAAATGTATTTTCTCAGCGTTCTGGAGGCTGGAGTCCAAGATCAGAGTGCCAGCCAGCCAGGCTTCTGGTGAGAGCTCTCTCCCTGACTTACAAAGCCTACCTTCTTGCTGTGTCCACACGTGAAAGAGAAGGAGAAAGCAAGCTCTCTGGCATCTCACCTTATAAAGGCACTAATCCCATCAGGTCCCTGCCTCATGACCAAATTGCCTACCAAAGAGCCCATCTCCAAATACCATCACATTGAGGATTAGGGCTTCACCATATGAATTTTGGGGAGACACAAACATTTAGTCCGTAACACCTTCCCTGATCAGTCTGTATAAAATAACAACCTCCTCCCCAATCATCCTCTGTGGCCCTTACCCTGATTTACTTTTCTCCAAAGCACTTCTCACAATCTGATGTTTTATATATTTACTTATTTTTGTTATTATTATCTCACTCCCCCTTTTAGAATATAAGCTCTATGAGAGCAGGGTTTGTTCACTCCTGTATCCCCAGCACTTAGAATAGAGAGTGATACGTAACAGCTAGTCATTAAATATTTGTTGAATTAATTAATTAATTATGTGCTATGGACTTTATATAAGTTAACCTCATTTTAATCTTCACAGAAACTATATTGTATTGTCAAGCCCCATTTAATCGATGAGGACACTTAAATAGAATTCAGATAACTCGATAACTTGCCCAAGGTCACCCAGCTCAGGGTGGCCCACACTCCCACACAAGGAGAGACAGGCCCTCCAGGTTGCCATGGAGACACAGCAGTTGCGTCTTCTGCTTCCCAGGATCAGGGCAGCAGCGTGGAGAGGATCCCTGCACCCTACGGGCCTGCAGAGCTTTGTGTCCTGGCCCAGAGAGGGCACTGAGTTGGGAGGTAGGGAGGTTGGTCCTGGGGAGAGGGCTGAACGGGACCACTGTCCACTCTGTGTGACCATGACCGGCAGGAAGAGGTTGGCCCAGAGCACATCAGTATCACCTTATTGACTTTTAACGCTTCCTCATCACCTCTTCTTTTGTGAGCAGCATTCCTGATAAAATGCCACAGCCGGCGTTATCTCCTCAGGACCTCCCTCCCTCTTCCTGCCCCACGGTCTCTCCTCCGCTCAGCCCCAAGAATGCTGTCCATGGGCAAAGGCCATGAAAAGGCTGCATTTGTCCTTGACCCTCACTGAGAAGGTTCACTTCTGGTTGCAGAGGGAGCCCAGGGGACACCCCGGCCAGTGTCTGCCTCTTGCAAGGCTGACACCTGGATGCTTCACCACCCAGAAGTGTCACTGGTGGTGAGAATTTGCGTTCGTCCCTCCCTCCTCCCCATCGTCCCTCTCCCCAGAGCCTTTCCCTTGTCAGTAGCCACCAACAAAGAACTATGGAAACAGGAGGTCATCACGCTTCAATTATCCATTCAATAAGCATTTACTGGACACCACCATGATACTGCCCTGAGTGTCCACAGAGCTCACAATACAACAAGGCATGGAGTATCCAGCCCCCACTGGAGAACCCCCAACCCATTCTCTATGTCACTCTACAGGAAGCTGCCCACCTGGCCCAGAGACTAGTGAGGGGACTCAGATGTCTCTCGTGCTAATTCTTTACCTTCACTGAATTTGCAAGGCTGCAGGAGGCTGCAGGAGGAGGGATCACCCAGAACCAGCACCTGTCCCCAATGGCCACGCTTTGAGGTACTGTGCTTATGACAGTCTGCCCGTCAAAGAGCAGTACCTGTTACAGACTGTGGCAGAGGGTCTTCCAAAGCTGGGGTTGATCCTACCGACTCATTAAGGGCAAACTGGGCGCTCGTGAACTGAGGGCTGTGGACTCTGCCGGGGAATACCCACCTCCTCGGTTCAGGGGTATCAGTGCATCTGCAGAGAAATTTGATTTGAAAGTGAGCTGAGCAGGGGCTTCAACAGTTCCAGAAGAGGAGGGTCCTCGCTGAGTGTAGGAACAAAACTGCGAGGCTCAAGGCAGCAGAACAAGCAGAGGGTCTTGTGCATGGACTGCCCCAAAGGTAAAGGTGTAAGTCAGGCTGTCAGCATCTTGCGTAAATACGAAGCACCTTGCTAAGCACTGTGGGGCATCCAAGGAACAAGAAGGGCTCTGGCTTTAATGAGCCCACAGCATGGCAGTGTTGAAAGCCAAGCAAATCTGAACAGTAATTGGAGACATATGCAAAACAGTATGTTGATTAACAGTAGACCCAACAACCAAGATGTCCTTCAGTAGGCGAATGGATAAATAAACTGTGATACACCCAGACAATGGAATATTATTTAGCACTTAAAGAGAAACGAGCTATTAAGCTATGGAAAGACATTGAGGAAATTTAAATGTATATTACTAAGTGAAAGAAGCCAATCTGTAAGGTATGCATACCATATGATTCCAACAATATGACATTCTGGAAGAGGCAAATCTGTGGAGACAATAAAAGGATCAGTGGTTGGTCGAGGGCGACAAAGATGAACAGGTGGAACACAGAATTTTTAGAGCAGTGAAAATACTCTGTATGATATAATAATGATGAATACATGTCATTATTCATTTGTCCAACACCAAGAGTATACAACACCAAGGGTGAACCCTAAAGTAAACTATGGACTTTGGGCGATTATGATGTGTCAATATAGGTTCATCAGTTGTAGCAGATGTGCCACTCTGGTGTGGGATGTTGATAATGGGGGAGGTTATACATGTGTGGGAGCAGGAAGTATATGGGAAATCTCTGTATCTTCCACTCAATTTTGCTGTGAACCTAAAACAGCGCTAAAAAACAGTCTATTGGAAGATAAAAGAAGAGAGAGAGAGAGAGACCTCATGGCTACGATTCATAGGAGCAAAAAGCAGCCAGAAACAGAGAGAGTGTGTAGACAGGAAGCAGTCAAACCTTTACGAGGAGGCTTAGGCAAAGCACAGAGGGACATAGAGTTTGCATACTAGGGAAGGAAGGGCATTAGAGAACCGGGGAAAATGGAGGCAAGGCTGGGTGCCCCAAGTTAGCGAAGCCTGTTCTTAAGATGACTCCAGCATTACCTTAGCTGGAGCAGAGGGATTCTGTGTTGAGGCTGGCTTCATAGGGTGAGGCAAGATTATGGAAGGCCAAGGAAATGAATTTGATGTCATAAATAAAATAAAAATCAAACATAACCCAAATGTCAGCTGCAGGCACTCTGCCACTTGAGATCCAGATAAGATTGGCTTGAATCTCCAGTCCACATCCTGTGGAAAGTTCAGTGCCCTCCCCAAGATGTCTGCACTTTCTCAGAACACTTACATTTTTGTGGTCTCTGGTTCTGGAATTAGTTCACTTCATCAGCTCTCACCTTCCTGTGCATGTGGTCCCTCTTCTAACCCAGAAGTGAAACTCAGTCCCTTTCCTTGACACACCCCACAAATCTTACAAGGCCTTTGTTGACTTTTGAGGAAAATGGAGGGAGATTTTGTATTTTTCCCTTCTTCTGTAATCTCTCTCTAATCTTGTCATGGTATTTCTTTATTATCATGTGTTTACCTTTATATTGTGTAACAGCAATTTTAAATACAAATATAAGAAAATTTAACTTGTTTGCAGAATCGCTGAAATCACACAGTTTGTATTATATAGCTCATAGACATACTTTGTTCTTACCAGAACAGTGAAAAGTCTGTACAAAACTCAACTGTTTTATTTTACTTCTTGATGTACACACATTCTATGAACACTCCATTGAAGCCAACAGCTTCCATAACATGCTTACTTTGTACAAGCTTTGAGTTTTGCTGAACGCCCACACATTCTGTGCTCATGGGACACTGCGAATGCTACATGCGAATGGAGTAGCAAAGAAGGGCAGAGACACATAACTGTTCTGCTCGTGTACACGCTCCATTGTCTCATCAGACTTCACTTACAAAACACAAGTTCAAAGATAAAATTACCAGGAATTTCAAGACAGTGAGAGTCTTAAGCAAGCATTAAACCAAGTAAAAGGAAGGCCCTTCTGAGCACAGGGCCCTATGTGACTGCACAGGTTTCATGCCCGTAAAGCCAGCCCTAGCGGGAAGACTCCTGGAAAAGTGTTCATCGCTCATTAAAGGAGTCTTTTCCTCTGCTGGACATCACTGTGGCTGCCTTTGGGAGATATGGCAGCCATTTTCCAAGCATGACGGGAACAAACCTGAGGACAAAGCTGACACAAGGGAGGAATGATAGAAAGGATGTCTTTGAAGAGGTTATTGAACCTATGAATTAACGAGTTCCTAGAGTCCCTCTGGGTTGAGTTTTTCTCTTATTTGCAGCCGAGAGCATCCTAACTTGGCCCCATCCTAGGAGTCTACATTTTTAACTAGCTCCCTAGATGATTCTGATACAGGTGGCCTAGGAATCATATTTTGAGAAACTCAGCTCTAAAATGATGGCAGACATCCCATCTGTACGGCAAAAAACACGTTTTCATGAGCTGGATGACCTCGATTGATTCAGGTAGATGCCTCAGATGCATAGTTCTTTTTAGTTTTGACCGTCAGTACTACCTTTGTACAAAGCTTAATACATCCTCTACACTTAATACATATATATTCCTCACTCTATCCCTCCAGGGTGATGTGGGAGGATTTCCTGACTTCCACAATACCTCATGGAGAAACTGCATGGTACAAAATTTATTTTAGGATCTCAGGACTCTCCAGGGGCTTACCCAATCACTCAATCCCTGTCAGTTGATCTAAATAACCTCAAAGAACAGTGGCTACTGCTACCACTCTTGCTAAGCAAGGTCATGGTGCCTAACTTCCCCTCGTAAGTAAACACAGGCCTAGGGTTCTGACCTGCGCTGGTCTCCTAGAGCTTGAACTGGGCAAGGGACCAGAGGCAACTGCAGCGGGATTACTGAGAAAACGGGGAAAAGAAATCAGCATTGAGGGGTAAAAGAGGGCCTGAGACCCAGAGATAGTCCAACTAAGGTGTCCAATCCACAATGGTCCAGAAAGAAAGATGAGGCTAAAGGGCTGCAACCCGAATCAATGGGACAGAGAGAGAGTGAATGAGAGGTTAAGACAGATATGGACAGGGGCTTTATTAACACAAACTCAGGTGTTGTTGAAAGGAGCTTGTTATTAATAACAAAAGATCCCTTTATCATTCTTATCTCTTAGAAAATCCCAAGAGTTTTAGGAGATCTGTGCCAAAAATGGAGAAGACCAAATATATATTTCTTATTATGAACCACGTTATCACACCATAGAAATGGAAGAACTGGTGATGGCATCAAGCTGATTTGTTGCAGAGAAAGGGACACTATAAACTTCTTAGTAAATGCCTTTGTGTCCCAGCAAATTGGTAACACCAAGTAGAGGCTCAAATCTTCTATATAGTATGTTAGAAATGGCAATCTTGCTGCAAGGGAGCAGAGGGAAAAGATGGAAGACTGTTTTTGAGTTTCATGTTTTAAAGCTAACAGCCCTCAATAATGCACTACCTTAGATTGAGGAGAATCATCACCCTCTCCCAGGGGAATTATAATCTCACTGAAGGTAAGGAGCACATTTTACTCCTTTGTGTCACCACTCGATGGTGAATTTATATCCTCACCAGTTGAATTGACTTGAGCTGAGCTATGCCACTTCTCAAATGAGTCATTTGGATTTAGAAAGCAGTCGGTGAAACCAGGGCTATACCTATGCAGAGGCAAGGCCAACAGACACCTTCATAAATTTGGTATGGGGAAATGAGGAAACTAATTTCATCCTACTGAAATGCCTTATGTTAGGCCCTTATCCTATTGCATTAAAAATAAGAAGATACTATTGTCCGTCCTCTTATCCCCTTGGTATCCTCCTCTCAAAAGATCTCTTGAAATTCTTGCTTCCATAAGGCCTGCAATTCCACCACTGGAGACTTGCTCCTTTGAATTAAGTATTGCCCTCCCTGGGCCAAAGTTTTAAAATGTAAATACCTCTGGGAGAAGTAACACATTACATCCCTATTACTTTTGTATAAATGCATTTAACCCAGGTTTTCCTCTTAATAGAAAGAACTGGGCTCCTCTGGGGGTTGAGAATTAGGAAAGAGGAGGAAAGAAACGATGCCCAGAGAAGAATGGAATGTATGGGGCAGGGAAGAATGGCGTTCAAGTACAAGTTGGCCTCTGTCCCAATCTTACTGAGGTCTGTCCCTGAATAAAACCAATACTAACAATCACACTAGCATTTATTGCTCCTTTTGTGAGAGTCAGTTCTTCTTGGTAAAACTCCTTTACTTTAGGCTATTATCCCCTTGTAATTAAAACAGTATATTGTATCCTCCACTTGGGATCCCTTTGAAACAGTGTGGATAATACACAATGACACTCTGAAAGCTTTTATTTAGTTTCTCTTGAGTCAAAGCAGAAGGTTCCAGGACAGATTTATCATGCCAGGTCCAGGGACTTATCTCAAATAACTCACATGCAAGATATCGGAGTCCTGGGGGAGATTCAAAGCTCCCCTTCTGGTGTGAAGAAGGTGCAAATATAAGATCATCTCCAAAGCTGTCATCGAGCCAAATGACATATCACCTGTAGATTTACTGGAGGAAGAGTAGGGGCTGTGACACCAGCAGAGCAGGGAAGGACGTCTCATGCCTTCTAAGCAAACTAAACTTTCCCTTGCTTTTGTTTTTTTCTTCTGCTGGGAAAAATGTAGTTTCTTTATAGGTGCACCTTGGAAAAAGAAAATTTGAACTTAAGGAAACCACTGTTCAGTCTTTTCAAGGGGCACTAATGGTGGACCTCAGTGTCTTTATCTGCAAATGGGGTTAATAGTGCCCACCTCAGAGGAAGATTAAATGAGGCGGTGTGTGAAGCACTAGGCCACAGCCGTGCACAAGGGAGGTGATCATGGATATTAGCTCCCTTTCCAATTTCTCTCAACAGACTGTAAGCCAGAACTCACTTTGGGGAGCTACCATGCCCAAAATCCTAAATCTCATTCTTGATTTCCTCACTGTCCCATGACCGTGTTTTCCAAAACCAAAGATTAAAATGCAGGGCTTCCCCATATGGATGATTGGGTTTTTTTCCTACTTCAGATATGTTAACTTATTTATGTGAAAAGTCTCTTAAAAGCAAAATAATTAAGGTACATTCTATTATATACGTAAAGAATTATCTTTTTGAAGAATGAAATTACATCTAAAGAAAGCAAATTCAGCAAAAAAAAAAAAATCCTTGATTATTTGACATCAGGACTGTATGAGATAGCACAGTCATCACAGACACACCTTTTCATTTGCTGATCACAGAGGATGGTTGGAGTTGGTTGCCAACAATGCTATGTTCCTGTCGCCAGCTGTAGGTTGACCTTTCTTTGCCCAGAAGCCTGGGACATTTTGGTCTCTGGCTGTGTGCTGCCATTTCCTCAGAACCATGGATCTTGTGGCACACACTGTGAGTGTGACTGAGCTGAGATGCCTGGAAAGAGGTCAGTGTTTAAGTGATGGGAAGGAAGGGAAAAATCCTCCAAAAATAAAATATAAACAGATGTAAGGTTGAGAAATAAGTCAAATCACTATATTATTTTGTTGCTTTTAGTGGTTTAATGCTATGGCTCATTTGTGTCTCACTTCTTACAACATTTAGCTGAGGTAAAAAGACTGGTTACTCCCATTCTCCTGTCCCCCACCCTCCCTACCATCTCAGAGAAAAACTGCTTGAGGGCAAGGACTGTGTCTTCCAATAAAAAATTGAACTCGAAGATTGAATGAAAGTCCTAATTAATTACTTAACTAATGAATTTGACGTCAAAGTCCCAGCTGGGTGACCTGTAGTAGTTATTTCTCTTTGGCCAGCACCATTCTTCATGGAGCTAATCCCCAAATCCGCAGAGAATTCTCTACAGCTGCTTTCTCTTCCTCAGAGGGAATGGCTCCAGCTTGACTGGACAGAGAAGCACAGTGATGTCCCTCTCAGCTGGCTCAATTCTCAAATTCTCCCCAATTGCTGGACAAGTCTTATCTATAGCCAGGGCCATCCCTTGACAAAAATTATGAGTTTAGCAAAATGTGTCTTAAACCCTTTTTTCCCCTATATCTTCTCACCATACTGCTGCCTCCTCTCCCACTTCCATCATGGCTACAGTGCCCAAGATCTTACTTCTTCTTATCAGAACGAATCCTTGGGGAGATAAATTATGTTGGATAAATATACATCAGTTAGCATCTGTTAGTCTGAACGGGTAGGTCAGCTCCTGCCTCTGCCTACTCTTCTCCAGCCCCTTAATTAGTGGCACCTCCCTCCAGTCTTAGCCCTCCCCAATTTCTCAGACCCACTGCAAGGCTGTTAGTGTGATGGTTACAAGCACAGGCTTTGGAGTCTAGCTGTGTGACCTTGAAAAAGTCACATAGCCTTTCAGTAAAATGGGTGCAATGAATACCTACCTCTTGGGGTTATTGTGAGAGTGAGTGAGGTAATATGAACAAAGGGTTTAGTACTGGACGTGAAACATGGTAAGTGCCTGATAAAAGGTGTCTGTTATTACTCTTGATCTAAGCAATCCCACCTTCTTATGCTCACCTCCCCAGTTCTTGACTTCCACCTCAATCATATACTTAGTTTTGATCACTCTCTCCCTGAACCTGCAGTACTTTGAGGTCAGGATCTTAATATGTCCATCTGTGGCACCCTATTCAGTTCCCCACATCTAACAAAAAGTGTATGCTCAATAAATGCTGAGTGATGGGGAAATTCCCTGGCAGTCCAGTGGTTAGGACTCCACACTTTCACTGCTGAGGGCCTGGGTTCAATCCCTGGTCAGGGAACTAAGATCCCACAAGCCGCACAGTGCAGCCAATTAAAATAATAATAATAATAATAATAATAATAATAATAGACAAATGCTGGGTGATGGAATGGGACCAATACTCTTAGATAAGGTGTAGTGGGGCTGACTCCTGGGCTCCTGAATTATTCCCTAAGTTACAGCTCCTCTTCAACTGGGCTTCTGTTTGAGCTCCTTTCTAGTTTCCCAGTTCTCCAGAGAGGACTGAACATTTTCTCTACCAAAGACACTGGAGTCCTACCCCTGAATCCCATTTTAGCCTGGGGCTCAAGCCCAGGAATAATCCCAGGAATGAGTGCTCTGCCCCAGGTTCTACATGGCCCATCAGCTAAGGGGTGACTTAAAGCCCAATCCTTTTCACTTCCATCGACACCTCTCCCATTGATGTGGACAATGGTCATTTTCTTAATCTTATATAAAATGTGTTACAATGTTATAATTGATGAACCTACATCGACACATCATTATTGATTTACACTATACAATCTAAGTAAAAACAGTGCCTTCTATGCAGAAATAGCTTTAAGACATGCATCCTAACATCCCCTCCAACCTAATTTCTGTCCCTAAGTGCCACCAATATGGAAATTCTGGAGTCATCACTAACCATGTCCCTTGCTCACTGATAGACCAGCTGTGGTCCCACCCTAAGGCTGGTCTAGAGCTAGGTATAGTGTCTCCCAGAAGGTCTAGTTTGCTGGGAGCAAACAGATCAGGGTGGGCAGAGAGGGTGTCTTTTTCCTTCCATTTACAGGAAAACCACCCTGGCCTTGGGTCTTGCTTCCCTGTGACCTGACATTGGCCCCTAGTCACTTTCATCTTCCAGGCCTTGTCCAGTGGATGAAGCAATGTATGTAAAAACAGTGAAGGGCCTCCAAGCCTGAGTGTTGATGGATTCCCATCCACAGAGCCCCTTCCAGGTGGTGGACTTAATCTCACCAGAACTGGCCTTCTTAAAGTCACAAAAGCCTCTCCCAGGCAGGTGGAGAAGACCCACTTCAGAGTGAGATCAGACATTTCCTTTCCTGCTGTGCAGATCTCACTGTCTGAATCTCCTTCCCTGCGTTGCCCTAGGTCATCTGCCTCAGACCTCAGGGCTCTGCATATGTATTATAGGCATTCCATCTATTTTAATAATAAAACAAAAAAAATAACGTCAGTATGGGGACAATGATAACGTCACTGACTACAAAACCTTTCCTATATTTTCATATTAACATACTACCATCAGTGATGGCAAGGATGATGGCATCCATAAGAAAAAAGGCAGAGTCTGCCCTGGGAAGATGGCTTCCCATTAGTGTTATCTCCACTAATTACTTCTGTGCTTTTGTTTAAGCCATTTCCCAGCCTGGAAGGCCTTTCCCCCATGGCACCCATCAATTAAAGTTTTACTCATTCTTTAAGACCCAGCTCAAATGCCACTTTCTCCAAGAAGCCTTTTCTAATCCTCCAGTTAGAATTAATTGCTTCCTTCCCAATGTTCCTGTGACATTTATTGTAGAATATTCTCATGGGATTATATTAAAATGTTATATAATATTTAGTATACAATATTCTTATGTCATTATACTAAAATGTTATCATAAAGGTATGTGGAAGATGATTTACACACTGACTATCCTAAAATCTAGCCTCAATAAAGAGAAGCTATTATTAAGATTATGAATTACACTTTATATCTAACCCTTAGGTCAAGTTTTACGTGTACACAGTTTGAGGGGAAAAAAACAACTTCTTGGGCATTGTAAATCACAAACCTAGCAGTTCTGGAAAGAAATGAAAGAAATTACAGCTATGAGGCATACCACTTTTTCCCTCTTCTGCTGGGACACCCACGTCACTTTATACAAAAGATATCACATCTCAGAATTAAAGGGGCCCTACTAACTAACCTCTGCACCACCACCACATAAGATACATAAAATCCCCTCTCCATCATTCCAGCTGTGCTCAAACTCACTTCCACCTGAGGCCACTCATTCGACTTTTAAGCAACTATAACTGCCATCTTAAAAAGATCTCTCAGGTGGCGCAGTGGTTGAGAGTCTGCCTGCCGATGCAGGGGACACGGGTTCGTGCCCAGGTCCGGGAAGATCCCACATGCCGCGGAAGCGGCTGGACCCGTGAGCCATGGCCGCTGAGCCTGCGTGTCCAGAGCCTGTGCTCTGCAACGGGAGGGGCCCCGACAGTGAGAGGCCAGTGTACCGCAAAAAAAAAAAAAAAAAAGAAAAAGATCTCTCATTTATTGAGTTCCTATGTGTAGCACACCACATGTAGGTGCCATAGTATCTCAGTTAATTCTCATGAAAATTTAAAAGTAAAACAAACTTGCCCAAAGGCACAGCTAATAAGTGACGTATTTGAGATAATCGAGCCAAGGTCTAACTCCTAAGCCTGTGGTCTTACCACTAGGCCTTCCTGCGTCCTTAATTGTGGGAAGGTTTTCCTAAGTTTTATAGTTTAGGTGGAAGCTGCAACTCCCACC
Organism: Monodon monoceros; assembly: GCF_005190385.1. Lineage (NCBI taxonomy): Eukaryota > Metazoa > Chordata > Mammalia > Artiodactyla > Monodontidae > Monodon > Monodon monoceros. Next base: position 74,613,267 of record NW_021703774.1, on the reverse strand, counting down.
CACAGTTGTGCGTTTTACCCTTTGAGACCACCAATACGTACCTAATTCACCTTCCACTTTACCAGCCTACAAATAATTAAAAACAGGTGGCCTGAATCCAAGCCCTCTCGTCTCCAGGCTACAGATCCTTCAGGAGACATGAACAAAATGGCTTCTAACCCCCACCTCGGAACGTGTTTCACTTTGTCCCGGTTGCTCTCCAAGGCAGCACCATGAACAAGCCGTACTCTCCAGGTGTGGCCTGAGCAGCATTACCCACTAGGGCACATGGTGCCCCCGCTTCAGGGTAAGTCTCCCTCAGCTGTGTTCCTGTTATGCTAAGTCATCTCCAGCCTGTCCACATACACGCTTTTTAGGACTGGCTTTTTAGGACTAAGTGTAAGACTTCCCATTTATCCCTATTAAATCCCATCTTGTTATATCTGGGACATCCTTTAGTCTGCTGAGAGCTTTCTAAATCCTGATCTTATCATCCAACCTAGTCGCTTACCCTCTCAGCAAATTTGATCAGTATGTTCTCTGAAACCATCCAAGCCATTAATAAAAACTTTGACTGAGACCCTGCAGCAAATGACTAGAGACCTCCCTTAAAGTTGACACAGATTCGTTAATCATAAGTTTTTGTGTGTGATTGTTCAACCAATTACAAATCCACTTAACTGTACTGGGCTCGCAGGTCTATATCCTGCTGAAACTCACCAGCCTGGTAACCCCGTCAACAAAGGAAATGAGCTTAGCCTGGCATAACTTGTTCTGAGTGAGCTCCTGTTGCTTTACAAAGATCAGAGTCTGGCAGGGTGGATCCTGAACCCACACAGCTTCTCCTGATGGTGTCTGTACATAAACTGGGAGTTGCAATAACATGATAAATCACTTATAATCACTCCCAGAACTCTAACAGGCCAGAGCTCCCAATTACTTATCCTAACACAAACAAAAAATACTTAAATGCAAAAGCCCAGCCTAAAGTTAAATTGTAGAATTTATCTCGGGTTCTCTGATACATAGCTCTGAGCCCTTTCCTATTTCATGGTGTCCTCTTTTCCTCACCCCATACGAATCCTGTGACCTCACGAGACCCTCTGACTTCCCAAGGCTCCCCACCTCGAAATCTTATCACATTCCTGTCCTCCCTGCAATGCCCCAGGTTCCAAAATGAACTCCCCCTCCCTCCTCCATCCTATTTTCTTAAAGTACTGATCTTATATAGATATAAGGGATAAAGCAACGAGATTTGAAACGAAGTATGAATAATTAATTGCCCTGCAAAAATGTTGGTGTTTTTGAAACAGGAGCATAGTTAACCCCAAATAATCTCTAGTTCGTGAATTAGAAGCCATGTAAAATTGGGGTAAAGAAATGCAAGCAGAATTGGACCTCTCTTTTACTGGGGGGGCTTTTGTGCTAGTCAAGGTCCTTGAATGCAAATAACGGAAACTTACTCTGGTTGCCTTAATCAGAAAAGGCATTTAGAAGGATATTAGGTGTCATCTTCAACTGATGAGGAGGCTCTTGAAAGTCAGACAGAACCCAAGAAAGGCTAGGTACCTGAGAACTCATTTAGATCAAGCAACAGAAACAGGTTATCTAGAAAGCTGTGGTAAGCTCCACTGCTGAGAGACTCTTGCTTCTACTGGAAACTCAACACTGAATCCCTAGGTACCTGAATCTCTGCCTCTGCTGCCTTAAACATTTTCAGCTGCCCCAAAGATTCAAAGGTCAGGGCCAAAGCCTCCATTGGCCAAGCCTGGGCCACATAGCCATGCCCCAGTCCAGAGAGCAGGAAGAAGACTGCTTTCCTCTCTTCGGCTTTCCTAACGGGAGAGTTGTCTTTCTCACCCTGCCTCCTTATTTTGGGATTCAAAAGCAGAGTATCCAAGAACATGAGGAATGCCCAGTACAATTCCTAGAATTCCTTAAGTTTTTACCGTATGTTCTTACTTGCCCTTCTATGGCCATGTGTGGGAATTGTAAGGAAGTTGCCACCTTCAAGAGTCATTAAAGTAGCTAATTTAGTGCTGTAGTAACATGATGCTCTCACCTCACCCTGATCCCAAGCATAGCAGCCAGAACCTTAACAAACCACCACCCCCTCCCCCCACTTTTTTTTACTTTTGTATTTTGAATATAACACATATGCAGAAAAATACACAAATTACAAATGTAGAGCGCTATGAAATTTCACAAAGTGAACATACCTGTTCAAGAAATATTACCAACATCCATGGCACCCGCCACATCTTGTGTCAGTCACTACCTCCCCAAGGTAATGACTTCTGACACCTAGCACAACAGATTTGTTTTCCCTGCTTTTGAACTTTAAAACATGGAATCATATAATATTTTATCTTTTAGGGCTGGCCTCTTTTTCTCAATATTTTTTTCATGAAATTCATCCATATTGTTGGGTATGGTTGTAGTTGACCAACCCCTTTCAAAAGATGGCTATTGCACCAGCTGGATGTCCCCAGAGCCCCTGGGAGTTACTGACATCATATTACTGAGGTCAGCTCAGAAAGCAAAAATCTCTTGACATTTGCTACATTTACAAGAACTTTGGATCGAACTGTGGTTAGTTCTAGTGCCCTTGAGGAATACTGCCTTTCTGTTATAATGTACTAAAACCAGATTAATCTGAGTGATAATAGTAGTGACAAGGATATAAAGAATACCTTAGATTTATTTACAAATGTTTCTGGTGAGCTTAAATACTTTACAAAGCGTCCTCTTAGTTTCTGAAAATGTTTGCCCCAGAAGCAGAATTCAACTTCACAAATGGTTAAAAAGACTTGGTTGATTTGAGAGTATTTGAAGGGCACGGTGTGTTGGGATTGTTTCCATGACAGACCAAGGATGACTGTGCACCTGGACATGCCCTAGTGAGCCAACCCATGCCCAGTGCAGTGGTCTCCAAACACATAAGTGATTTGGGGTAAACTAGGCTTGAGGAATCGTGATAGAAAGGGAAGGGTTACTAGTGCAGCTAGAGATAATAAAACAAGTTTACAAAGAGACTGCTGATGGAAGCAAGGACATGCATTAATAGAGTGGCTGGTCATGGGCAGGAAAAGGAATGCTGGATGATCAGACCTAAAACATTTATGGTCTCCCAAAAATGTGCTCCAGAAAAGTCATCTCCTTGGAGGAACAGGTTGAAGATTAAATTGCGCCTCCCTGGGGGTGCCCACAGTCATATGATAGTGCACTTGTGGGGTAGAGGGATCTGAAGGTGAGACACCAGGGGGAGGAAAGGGATGGCTAGCGGGGCTTGGGGGGTGGGGAGCAGAATTCCTGACCCTCAGCTGTTTGTTCTGAAAATGGAAGAAGAAAGTACTTTGCATTCCACAGGTCTCTGTGAATAAAGCCATGGCTTTGAAAGCCTCTCTGTTCTTGATTAACTCAGGCCAACAGGACAAAGAGAAGTTGCTGCTTGTCTGAGGGTCCTGAGTTAGTGAGGAAGGCACTGAGATGACAAAGAGGAAGCCTGAGGGGCCATGACCCAGCCCAGTGGGCCAGCCTTTCCCCAGCCAATGCCTGATTCTCCCTGTTCTCATTCCCAGCCCAGCCCCAGACTCTACTCATTTATACCACTGGAAGGTGATGGGTAGGGTAACGACCTGCCTTTACACTTCATTGCAGTATTCATTCACATTTGCTCTGTCACTCTTAGCCCATTGAAGTCCTTTTGAAAAAGAAACTTGATGTGGAAAGTTGAGTACTCTTCAAGTCAGGTCAGGAGTGCTAACAATTATGTGCATTTATGGGTATGAGGCGCTGATTTAGAAGGTACAGGAGATATGAAAATGAGACAGGAATGTCTCTGTCCTCTCACCTACTAGGGAATACAGGACAGATTGTGTTAAGGGCCACAGGAGGGGTAGATGTTAAATAAGATATTGAGGGCCAGCAAAAAGAGAAAACTCACCTGTAAAAGTGGCTCAGGGAAGCCTACCAAAGGAAAGTATATTTAAGAAAACCATTGAAAGATAAGGTGTGGGATAAAGTACTCCAATTAAAAAGAAATATCTTAAACTAAGACCCACAAGTGGGAAAGCACTGGGCATGTTTGAAACAATTGCAATTTGTTTTGTGTAGTCAGCTCTTAGGGGGCTTCAGGGAGATGAGGCTAGAAGGAAGAAAAGCCATATAATAAAGGCATTTGAATGCTGGAGTTTGGGCTTTATTTGGCAGACAGTAGGGAGCCATTGAATGTTTTCCTGAAGGAGAGATTTATGATCAAGTTGCATTTTAAAAGGAGTAGTCTGGAAGCAGTGTGTGTAAGAAATCCTGATGGGAAGGGACTGGAGAGTAGGAGTCCAGTTAGAAGGCTACTGGAATAGTCTAGGGGGAGCAATAGCCTGAACTAGGCTTGGGGCAATGAAATGGAAGGAGGGGATAGATATAGATACAGAAATTTTTAACATTTCATTGATAAAACTTACAGAACGTAGCTATTGATTGGATACATTTAGTACAGAAAAGGGAGTAGTGACTCCAAGTCTTTGTGTTCAGAACTGATAAAAGTGTAACGGTGTCATTAACAGAAATAGAAAAATCAGATAGAAGTTCAGGACTGTGTGTGGTAGGAGACAGAATGCAAGGAGAGGGCTTAGTTTGGGGATGTACTGAAATGTTCGTAATGTATCTAAATAAACTGTCTAGCAGGTAGTTAAAATATAGAAAGTAAATAAATTACAACGGAATATATAGACATAATTATCATCTTCATAGCAATAGGAGTAGTTGAAATCACCAAAAATTGAAATGCTAGCACATAGCTGAGACTTCACTGTGTACGAGGAGCTGTGCTAACGTAATATATACATTATCTCATTTAATCCTCTCAATACCCCTTGTGGTAGACGCTGTCATTATCCACATTTACAGAGGAACCAAACTGCAGGTTAAAGAGATTAAGTGAACAAGGACTTGGACCCAGGAAGTCTGACTTCAAAACTTGCAGTCTTGGCCACCAGGCTCTACTGCATCAACAAGTGTTGTTTCAACAGAGCAAGTTTGGGGGGTGGAGGCGGGGGCGGGGAGTGAGTTATGGGGAAGTGGACACAAAAGGCAGTGAAGGAGAAAAAACAAACAAGAGAACATAAAACAGCAATGGCAGGGCCAAGGGAAGCAGACATAAAGCCTAACAAATGTATAAGTCTGGGAGATCCTAAAGAGGGGCCCAAGACAGGCTAACTGACATAGGAGGGTTCAGGAGGAAGTTAAAAAGGATGGAATTAGGAGGCCCAGGGAAGGAGTTAGCCTGGGCCAGGAACAGAGAGGAGCAAGAGTGTGGAAATACCAAGGAATTTTGAGGAGAAGTTGAGTAATCTGAGATGGGTGGCTGTTATGTGTTGAATTGTGTCTCCCCCAAAAGATGTTGAAGTCGTAACCTCTGGTACCTGTGAATGTGACCTTATTCGGAAACAGAATCTTTGTAGATGATCAAGTTAAGATGAGGTCAGCAGGATGGGCCCTAATCCAATGTGACTGTGTCCTTCCTCATAAAGAAGGGAAATTTGGACACAGAGATAGACACAGAGAGAACGCCACGTGAAGATGAAGGCGGAGATTGGGGTCATAGGTCTAGAAGCCAAGGATCACCAAATACTGTCAGAGCTGGGAGAGAGGCATGGAGCAGATTCTCCCTCATGCCCTCAGAAGGAACTGACTCTGCCAATATCTTGATCTCGGACTTCTAGCCTCCAAAACTGTGAGAACAAACTTTTGTTGTTTAAGCCACGCAGTTTGCGATACTTTGTTATGGCAGCCCTGGCAAACTAACACAGTGGCCTGGGCCTATCAGGAAATAGAAGACGTGTTCCTCATGCCACACAGCCTCTGGAGAGAGGCTTCCAGCTAAGTCCAGGGAGATAATGCAGTAAGGGCGGCGCTTGGGCCAGAGCTTAGGAGAAATCAAATGGGAAAAGTCTTCCTCCCTTCCCCATCCAGGGAACAACTGCTTTCCACATCCAGCCTGACTCCCTGGGGCACTGTGGGCACAGGGTGCTGGAGTGTGAGGCCGACAAACATAAATAAGGCCCACACGGGCCAGGCCTCTCTCTGGGGTGAACTCACAGCTGTGATCAGGGCTCTGAGACCAGGCTCCACTCGGGAGGTCGTCCTTAGACAGGATTGCTCCGAGTAGATACTGGAGGTTACATATGAACCCCTGGAAGTACTGTGATGAGATTGACTTTCATTTGTTTGAGGAGGAAAAGGAGGAATTCATTTTTATTTTGGTGAGGTCTCCAGAAGCCTGGGGTTTGTACAGGCTGGGAGAGTTCAGGTTGACACTGACCCCTTTTGGGGCGTGGGAAGAAGCCCCAGCGGGGATGAATGCCTCCGCTTAGCTGTTGCTCGTGTCTCTGCTGTCTGTGGGTGTGGCCCCCAGTCGCCCTGCTGGTCAGGGACTGTGCCTCCTTCCTGACACACACACAGAGCCTGGCAGCCGGCGCAGTCGCTCTCTGATGAAAGGAGGGTGGTGGCTCAAGAATTTCTTTAATGCTTACAATAAGGATCATTTTGAAGGGAGCATGTCTCTACGTTTTCGATCCTAAATGCAGACTCAGACCACTGAAATCCATTTAGAAGCAGGACTGAATCCCACCTAACGTTGAGACATTTCTGTATTTTAGCCACGCCACCGTCCAAGGTCAGGAGCCACTGTTCCCCACCGTTTATGCAGTGCAATCAGCTGTCTCGCCTGGAAAAAGGAATTGTAACAAAACAGGGAGTATTAAGAAGGAAAATAGGGCTTCCCTGGTGGCACAGTGGTTGAGAGTCCGCCTGCCGATGCAGGGGACACGGGTTCGTGCCCCGGTCCGGGAAGATCCCACGTGCCGCGGAGCGGCTAGGCCCGTGAGCCATGGCCGCTGAGCCTGCGCGTCCGGAGCCTGTGCTCCGCAGCGGGAGAGGCCGCAGCGCAGCGGTGAGAGGCCCGCGTACCGCTAAAAAAAAAAAAAAAAAAAAAAGGAAAATACTGGAAGGCAGAATTTTAAAATGCAGTAATGCATCGGAAGCCTCTGGAGACTACTTAAGCACGACTAACTGAAAGCCAAGGGCAGCGGCAGATTGGGAACTAGTGGGGGAATAGTGGGGGAGTATGAAACAGACCAAAATACCAGGCACTTGAAAAACTCCTGCTCGCTGACTAATCAACAGAGAGTAATGGAAAGACAGTCCAAGGGGGGAAAAGAAAGGGAAAGCTGAAGAAAGTGGACAATTAGGGGTAAAGTAGAAACCAGTTAATTAAAAATATATAAGGAATAGCCTTACAAGGGACTCTAATCAATAAAACAGTTCCGTGAAAGAGAGGAAGTCAGCTAGGAAATCATGGGGACCCACCAACAGCAAAAAGACCTCAGGTGTATATAGCACTTTACAAGGTATCTTCACATACAACAACCTAGAGAGAGAAGCAGGAGTTACTATTCCTACTTCACAGGGGGGAAAGCTGAAGTTCAGAGAGGGTATGTAATTTATTCAAAGGCACACATCTAGTAAGTGGCAAGGCTTGTTCTTTAGCACTGAGAGTGGAAAGGGATTTAGTTAAAAGGCTGAATGGATTATTTTACTTTCATCTCACCAAGGGAGGTAATAAAGAGAGTCCTATCTCCAAAATTTCCACTAAAATAAACAATAGATGTTTTCTCTCTACCATGCAGCAGCACATGTAGTTACAGCACAGTTGTGGGAGTCAAGCAGACCTAGGGTCCAACCTTAACTCTTCGACCTACTAACTAGAGACCTTGAACAAGCTGTTTAATCTCTCTGAGTTCTGTCTCCATAACCATAAAATAGTAATAATACTTCCTAGTTATTTTGAGTTTAAAAAACAATAATTAGGTAATAAAATTGCTAATATTTAGTTTTTTGAGTAATAAAAATAGGAATTATTGAAAAATTAAAGTAAATTTTAAACTTTTAAGAAAGAAAATCATAATTCACTGAAGAGCATGCTCAGTTTACTCTCGTTATCTACCGCTAAGGAAAGCCTAGTGTCCGATAATTCTACCATCAAGATACCACTAAGGTCTTCAGATGTAAGGAGCAGAGCTACTAGAACTGGGGGATAAGCTGCCTCCAAAGCATAAAAAGGGATGCAAAGTCGCACCTCACTGCCCAGGGTGATGAGCACCCAGTCCCATCCCGGGGTGGAATCTGATAATCCCGACCGGAGGCCCACCCCCCACCCCCCAGCACCTGCATGCCGTCTCCTGCCACCCTCAAATGACCCTGTGAAGTAACTATTGGCATTACTCCCTTTTCACAGATGAGGAAACTGAGGCCTGTAGAGATTGAACAACTTGCACAAGATCAAGTCAAAGTGGAACCAGGTTAGTCTGACTCCCAATTCTGTGTTCTAAATCCATGGATTTTATGAGTCAATAACTTTTTAAAAATTTAGGAAGTGATATAAAGTCGCCAATCTTGTGACAGATAAGAAAATAATTTCTAAGATATATCATTCATATAGGCATTTATTCAGTTAATATTCACTGGTGTCTACTATGTTCCAGGCACTGTCTTAGGGGCTGGGGGCAAAGCAGTGAAAAAAGCCAAGCCTCTGCCTCGTGTCATTATCACTTATCATGTTTAATACCAAGGATGTTTTAATACCAAAAAGATGTTTAAAAGATATGTTAGTATAAAAACATGGGAAATAGTAATACCGTACATAGATAATCCTTCTAAACATAGAAATAATAATAATATAAAACACAAGAGAAAGGGTTGGAAATAATAGTACCAAACATAGGAAAAATAGCAAACACAGGAAAGAAGGATGTTTTAAAGAATAGGAGAGGACTTCCCTGGTGGTGCAGTGGTTAAGAATACGCCTGCCAATCAGGGGACACAGGTTCAAGCCCTGGTCCAGGAAGATCTGACATGCCGTGGAGCACCGCAACTACTGAGCCTGCATGCCACAACTACTGAAGCCTGCGCGCCTAGAGCCTGTGCTCCACAACAAGAGAAGCCACCACAGTGAGAAGCCCGCGCACCGCAACAAAGAGTAGCCCCTGCTCAACGCAACTAGAGAAAGCCCACAGGCAACACTGAAGACCCAACGCAGCCAAAAGTAAATAAATAAATAATTTTATTTTTTAAAAAATAGTAGCATAATTTTAAAAAAGAAGAATAGGAGAGAATCTCAGAATAAAATTAAGTTCTTCCCATGAAAGATTATTTAGAACCTATACCAACAAAACACAGGAGACGTACAAGATCAATTGTTGTTTTATGATACTAAGTTGTATGTGATTGTTTGCCAGTTTGGAGATTTATATTCAACAGCGCAATAAGAAGTGGAGTTTGATAGTCCAGCTTGTTTAAGCAGCTCATTTCAAATCTCAGTCTTTATAGAAAATTGTTTCTCATATACCTATGCAGCCAACAAAGGAAATAATCTTTTAATATCACATCTCCCAATTTTGGGTGAAACAGGCACTCCCCAACCTCCCAGAGAGACCAGGAGGAAAGCAGAACTGGAGGGCTTGGCAGGAGTCCAGCTAGCTGCTCTGCCTATCCATCTAGGAGCAGTTAGGCATTTATTTGAAAGGGATGCTGCAGGTGGGTGGGGAACACTTCAACAAAGACTAGCATGGTCTGAGACTATGCCAGAGAACTCTGCCCCCAAATCTCAGGCCCCCACAGCCATCCCAATGTGTTTTCTTTCTTTGAGGCCCCAGACAGCTTCTCCCTTCAGAAGGCCCCTATGAAAATGCAAATGTTTCTGGGATGTTAAGCCTATCAGCTAACACTTTCCTTATCAGCCACAGCACCTTTGTTATCAGCAAACACCTTGGCTTAAATTATTTGACAACTTTCCAAGTGTGTGTGGGAAAGAGACCCTGCTTTGTCCCTGGTAAGGGAAGGCGAAGAGTGGAGATAGGTTGGGAGAATGCAAAGTGGGAAGGGGGAATTGTTAGACGAGACCAAAGATAAGTCTTCACTAACTTGACCACTTGCTCTGCTTGCCCTGCACTCCTACGTACTCGTGGGAGAGGGTCAGGGGAGAGGCAGAAGGTTGTGTGTGTGTGTGTGTGTGTGTGTGTGTGCGCGTGTGTGTGTGAGTGTTGTGTTACCTATGTAAGGACTCTTGGAAAGCAGAAAGCAAGTTCTGAGAAGAAGATTGCAGGGAAGTTGGTGGGACCTGAGTAGAACATATGGGTTCTCGAGGGATAGTTGATTTGTCGTTTAATGGATTTTTTTTTTAATTTAACAGCTAGTTGCTCTCCTAATATCCTACTTGTTCCTGCTTCCCTTCTAAAAGGCCATTTGAAAATTTACCCTTATCCACTCCAGATCACATTATGCACCCAGTGAGTAGTTACAATATGACAAATATTGACTGGTATGGGATGTTGTAGGTTATAACCAGCATCTGGCAGCTGGGGACAGTGAGCTATGATTGATGCAGGGAGTGGGATGTACTGTTGTCATGGGCTGCTCCCCAAACCACACCTCCCAGCTTTAAGGTCAATACAGATGGCATCCACTCTTACCCTCTCTCACAGTAAGATAATCAGTGGCATCTATGGGTGTATATTCCCCCTAGCTCTCAGCATCGTTCACTCCATTCTCCCCTTCCTAAATTCTTCTAGGTATTTTCCATTAATATGTTTTAGTGTGGCCCCAGGGACCATGAAAAAGACAATCACTTATTAAATATAATATTTTAAAACAATATCTAATGCTTCAGATAATGGATCACAACAAGATAAGGGTAATTGTCAATATACAAAATTATAAGCACAACGTCATCCCATCATTGTAAAAATAGGGTATTACATATATACATATTGATATTTAGAAAAGGAAGACAGAAAGAAAATACACCAAAATATTAACATGGTTGATATTAATATTAACACTGGTTATCTCTGGGAACTGAGGTTGAGTGTGACTTCTACTGCCTTTCCTCAAATCCAACCCCTTCTCCCCAGATTCCTTGCCATCACCAAGTCACTATCCTCTTTCACCTGGCTTTCTACAGCAGCCTCCTAATTGCTCTCTCTGCAGCTGGTCTTGCCAATTCACTCACCACATAGAATCAAGGGCAATCTTCTTCAAATGCATATCTGGGTACTATGGAGACAGGATAACAAACTGGTACCAGCTGTTGGCTCCTTCCATGAAACCCAACCCTAGAGATTCCCAAGAAGCAAAAATGAGCTTAATGAATCCCAATACTTATTGCAAAAACTGTTTGTATGCTTGTTTGTTGGTAGGAAGTCCAAAGTTGGTTAGATCTTGGGAGTGTAGCAAGTGAAGAGAATGACAGCTAATAGCAGACAAGGGCTAGAAACTATGGATGATGTAATGTTTTCTATTGCCATGTAACAAATTACCAGAAACTTAGCTTAAAACAACATACATTTATTATCACCCAGTTCCTGTGGGCCAGGGGTTCAGGTATGGCTTAGTGGGGTCCTCTGCTCAGGGTCTTACAAGGCTGCAGTTGAAGTGTCAGCTGGGCTGCATTTTCTTATGGAGCTCTGCCTTTTCTTCCAAGCTCATACAGCTGTTGGCAGAGCTCAATTCCTGTGGCTGTAGGACTGAGGTCCCTGCTTTCTTGCTGGGTGTCAGTGTAAGCTAATCTCAGCTCCTAGAAGTCCTCGCAGTTCCCTGACATGTGGCTCTCTCACAACCTAGCCACTTATTTCTTCAAGGATGGAAGGTAAAGCTCATTCTCTCCAGTCAATTAGAGTGGAATCTTATACAACACAAGGTAATCACAGGAGTGACTATCCAATCATATTCAAAGGTCCCACTCATGCTCAAGGGGAAAGGATTATACAGGGTATACACCCCAGGGAGGCGGGGCAGGAATCTTGGGAACCATCCTAGAATTCTGCCTACCACAGTCAACCCCGTGAGTCCCCAGTGATTCATGTCCCTCCCACATACAAAATAGCCCATCTGCTATGGGCTGAACTGTACCCCTCCAATATTCATATGTTGAAGTCCTAACACCCAGTACCCCAGAATTATGACTGTATTAGAAGATAAGGTCTTTAAAGAAGTAACTGAGTTAAAATGAGGCCATTAGGGTAGGTCCCAATGCAATATGACTGGTGCCTTTATTAGAAGAGGAAATCTGGGCACAGATGTATACAGGGGAAGACCATGTAAAGACAGAGAAAACAGCCTTCTACAAGCCAAGAGAAGAGGTCCTCAGAAGAAACTAACCCTGCTGAACTGTGGTCTTAGACTTCTAGGCTCCAGAATTGTGAGAAAATTAATTTCCATTTTTTAAGCCACCCAGTCTGTGGTACTTTGTTATGGCAGCCCTGGATGATTAATACACCATCCCATGATCCTTATCCCATCACATCATCAACAAAATCTCATCATCTAAATCTAAATCTCATCATCTCAAAGTCCAAAATCTAATCATTTAAATCAGGCGCTGATGAGGATCCTGGGTGTAACCTATTAAGTACCACTCCTGGGACACAATTACTCTCCATTTAAGGACCTGTGAAACTAAAGAGACCAATTATCGACTCCCAGCATGCAATAGTGGAACCATCATAGGATGATATCTATAGACATTCTGGTTCAAATATGAGGAAAATAGAAGGTAAAAAATAAGTCCCTGGTCCATGACAGTTCTGACATTAAGCTAGGCAAATGTTAGACTTCCTTGATTAGGTTTCAAGGCATGGGAATAAATCCTCTATAGCCTTTCACTCTCTGGACTCTGAGTCATACTTCCTTTTTCACCCAAGGTAGCACACATTTGCAGTTGAGTAGTTTTATGAGTCTCCTTCCAGGCTCAGGACCATCTTCCTAGCCTGTGTGAAGAGCTAGAGTAGAGTGAGGAGGGCATCTTTGCAGATGAGAGGATGGCCATGGAGCTGGGAGACTGGCTTCACACAGCGGTATTGATCAAGTAATTAAATATGTTATAGGGGCTTCCCTGGTGGCACAGTGGTTAAGAATCCGCCTGCCCATACAGGGGACACGGGTTCCAGCCCTGGTCTGGGAAAATCCCACATGCCTCAGAGCAGCTAAGCCCATGTGCCACAACTACTGAGCCTGAGCCCTAGAGCCCACAAACCACAACTACTGAGCCCACGTGCCGCAACCACTGAAGCCCACGCACCTAGAGCCCATGCTCCGCAACAAGAGAAGCCACTGCAATGAGAAGCCTGTGCACCACAACTAGAGAAAGCCTGCGTGCAACAACGAAGGCCCAACGCAGCCAAAAATAAATAAGTAAATTTATTAAAAATCAAAAAAATATATATATATATGTTATAGACAGTGGGAGCCAGGTTTCTCATCATCACAAAACAAAGTTACAAATATAGAAAAGAAGAAAATTAGAATAAACTCCGTGATGTTGGATTGGAATTAGAGGTATAGTTTGCAATATATATATAGTTATACATATAAATATAGAATTGAGTGTGTGCATATATATATATATATACACACATATTCCTTAGCTCTTTCCATTGAGGGGTCTTGGGAGCAGCAATACCCCATAGTCATAAGCACACCTATTGCCCAGATCCTGACTTCTAAGTATCATTCTCCACTTAAAGGAACTAGGGCTTTTTAGAGAAATGTCTGAGTTGAAGACTGGGGCAGGGAATATAAGATGAGCCTATAACATTTTTTTTTTTTTTTTGCCAGAGACAACAGAGTACTCAAAGAATGATAAAGATATGTAAAAACCACACAAATGCCAGCTTAAAGAGGCTTGCAGTGGTCAAATTGAGGACAATTTGAATGTCAAAATAACGATAGTAAAAATTATAATTCATTGAATAAATTAGGAGAGAAACAGTGAATCCTTACAGAAGTAAAATAGTAAACGAATAAATTGGAAGTTTGTTGAGGAATAGGACAGTTACATAGTTTTACTTTTTTTTACACAAAATATTTATTAGTTACAAAGAGGAAATAAGTAACTTAAGACTAGAGAGCCTGGGGAACATCATCTTAATAAAGCAACCAAAGTTAACATCATCAGTAACCAGAAAAAGTGAAATTTTGTATCACCTGGTATGATACACTAAGAAGAACATAGAATCACTTCTGTGTTATTCCTTCCAAAGATGCATAACCTGAATCTAATCTGAGGAAACAGCCTAAATGAAGGGACACTCTATAAAATAACTGACCTATAATCCTTCAAAAGTGTCAAGGATATGACAGTCAAGGAAGATCACAGAATCTTTCCAAATTGAAGTTAACTAAAGAGATTTGACACATGCAACACATGATTTTGAACTGGATACTTTTGCTGTAAAGAATATTGCTGCAACACTTGACAAATTTTAAATGGGGTATGATGACAGTTATGCTTTGAGGTTAATTTTCTGATTTTGTTCATTGTATTGTTGGTATATAGAAGAATGTCTTTATTTGTAGGAAATACACACCAAAAAGTTTTCAGAGTAATAGGGAATCAGGTTGGTAACCAATTCTCAAACGGTTAAGGAAAAATAGTTACTTCTACCGTACTTGTAGCTTTTCTGGAACTTCATAATTCTTTCCAAAAAATTTAATTAAAAAATACATAATGCTACTCAGGGATGGGGGGAGGGAAGGATTGAGAGTTTGGGATTAGCAGATGCAAACTAGTATATGTAGGATGGATAAACAGCAAGGTCCTGCTGTATAGCACAGGGAACTATATTCAATATCCTGTGATAAACCATAATGGAAAAGAATATGAAAAAGAATGTGTGTATAACTGAGTCACTTTGCTGTACAGCAGAAATTAACACAACACTGCAAATCACTATAGTTCAATAAAAATTTTTTAAAAAACGCTTTTAGGGGGGTGCAGTGGTTGAGAATCTGCCTGCTAATGCAGGGGACACAGGTTCGAGCCCTGGTCTGGGAAGATCCCACATGCCACGGAGCAACTGGGCCCATGAGCCACAACTACTGAGCCTGTGCGTCTGGAGCCTGTGCTCCGCAACAGGAGAGGCCACGATAGTGAGAGGCCCGCGCACCGTGATGAAGAGTGGCCCCCGCTTGCCACAACTAGAGAAAGCCCTCACACAGAAACGAAGACCCAACACAGCCCAAAATAAATAAATTAATTAATTAAAAAACAAAAACAAACCCTTTTAGGAATTATAAACCAAGATCAAAACAAAACATATATGTATATATATAATTGAAAAATAGGCTATGGTCTGACTCCCCCTGGGCAACTGTCCTCCATCTCTGCCTTGCAAGCCATCACCGACCTGTGGGAATGGAGAGCAATAGTTTGCTGCCCATCTCAGTTTGGGGAAAGGAGCTGCTATTGTCAGCACAGCAGCCACTGCCTGAGTGGGGCTCAAGGTTTTCCATCTGTCCACATTTCTGCTGTAATTTCACTGACAAATCATTCTCACCATTCTCAAAATATTTGGCCCATCTATACCAGAGTCACCAAATCAAAGACCCAGTTCTGGCTCTAAAATCTCTCCCATTCTTTAGATTACAGATCTCTGTCTGCCCTTGGATCTTCCTCAACCAGCCAGGCACCTGGGTCTCCTCAGAAATAGATTTACTTGCTATTATATGATGAGGAATGTTGCTGAATTTTACATGAGATTTCCTGCTTTCTCTCAGCAAGTGACTAAACTGGTTACAGCTAATTCTGCTGGGAGGTAACCAGCTGTTTTTGCACAATCCTGCAGCCATTTCCGTGAATTAACTTGGGAGAATTGTAGAATTGAAAAGCTGCCTAAGGCTCTGGTGTCTGATAGCTTTAGTAGGCTTTAGCAGCCTCAGCAATGGACTGAAGATAAAGAAACATAAAATCTATTAACAGCTGCTCTGAAAATGTCTGTGCAGTCTTCAGTGAGATAAAGAATCTCTCTATTCTTGTGGGTGATGTGATGATAACACCTCTAACCCATACCTATTGTCAAGGTGCATGTGAGGATAAACAGAGTGTATTTAGAAAGTGTCTTGAGTTCTTTGTTAAGAGAAGAGGGTATAGCCATATTGCTGTATTTATTCAGCGCTTAGTGGAAGGGAGCAATTTTAAACCCTAGCCTTTCTAAATAAAATAAAGATTGGTATTATTAACAATTACATTATAGACAATAGTTTGTGTTTAATCATTTATTTGTTAACACATATTCATTGAGCACATACACTGTGCTGACCACCATCTAGGCACAAAGGACGCAGCTGTAAACAGGACAGCATGGTCCCTGTCCTCATGCGGTGTAGAGTCTAGTGGGGAGACACAACTAGCCAGTCCTTACACGTGAGGTGAGCGACAATAAGAGAGAAAAAAGAAGTTTTAACTTTCAATGAAAATGGCTATTATTATTAGGCAAGTAAAAAAAAAAAAATCACAGGTTTGGGAGTCAGAAGAGGATTTGAGGCCAGCTCTCCTGCTTAATGTTACATGAGCCTCAGGAAGTCACTTCTGACAGCCTTAATTTCATCAAAATTCTCTGAAACTCAGTTTAGTAATATTTTTACACCCTCTTTCATGAGGTTTTTGTGAAGCCCAAACAAGATAATCAATGTGAAAGCAATTAGAAAATGCAGACATGTGAGTTTTTATTGTTGCAGAGTCTTATACAACACTTGAAAGTGGTTGTTTTCATTTGCCCTGACCACTCCGGGTGGAGGGGGCCAAGTGTGTCACTGTGCCTACCAGAGGTGTCCCTGCCAAGCCCTACCAGCTGCTGTAGGAGAGGGCTGTACCCAGACATTATAGACCCACTGCTGTCTGCCTCGGCCCACTGGCCTCAGCCCTGTCCCACTCAATATTTTTAACAATAAATTGGATGGAAACACAGGGATATGTTTATCAATGTATAGCACAAATGAAGCTGAGAATAGAAAACACAAAGATTGACAAGAGTCAGGATCCAAAATGATCTCCCCAATATAACAAGATGAAATATAATCAAGATAAATGTAAAGTCCTGTATTTAGGTTCACTGGCTTTGCTGAGGTCATGAGGAGAGTTTCTTTAAATGGAATAAGACAACCTGACTCTATTCTTCATGAGTTCCTATACAGGATCAGATATCAGTGACTTCTAGTCCCCAGCAGATCCATCTGCAGGAACCATGGGCTGTGGGAGACTAGAACAGTCCCTGACTAATCCCTGGAGTCGCAGCAGGACGTGCTTTTCTGAGAAGCATGGGGTTTCTTTCTCCTGCCACTGCTCTTAACAGCATAGAGCCTGGGCTCTCAGGCCTCAGAATTGTACGCAATTCAACAAATGTTTGACTGTTTACTGTGTTTCAGGAACTGTGCTAGGGCCAAAAGAGATTTACAAGTTGACTAAGACATAATTCTACCCTCAAAGAACCCAGCTTACTGAGGGTTGAGGATTACACTTAAACAAACCAGTCTCCCACAGAGCAGAACGTGATAATAGCCAATAAAGAGATGTGTCCCTGGGTGCTCCTAAAGTGGACTCCAAAGTGGAAGGCCTACTCTAGATCTGGTCAGAAAAGCCTCTGCAGGAGTAGTGGCATTTGAATTGTGCTCGTAAGGGTTCACAGATAGCTATGGAGGTAGAGAGGACGTTTAGGTGGAAGGAATGGCCTAAGTAAAGGCACAGAGGTGTGAAAGAGTGGGAGGTATTCAAGTCTCAGCCAGCACAAGATTTGGGCCAGAACCCAGGGCATCAACAGTGGAGGAGCAGTCAAGAAGGCTGGTAGAATAGGCAGCTTCCGAAATGGCTCCGAGTGACTGGCCTCCTGATATCCACTCCCTCCCTGTGTAATCCCTCCCCGCCCCCACCACGCAATAGACTATAAAAGACTGGGCTGATTTCCATCTTGTTCATCATCTCTCTCTCTCCTCTCTCTCTCATTCAATTTGATGAAACCAGCTTCCATGTTATGAGCTGCCCTATGGAACAGCCCAATTTACAAGGAACTGAGGGCAGAGCCTCTGGCCTACAGCCAGTGAGGAACTGAGGCTCTCAGTTCAAAAGCCCACAAGGAACTGAGTCCTGCCAACCACCACCAGGTGAGCTTCGAAGCAGATCCTCCCCAGTCAAACCTGGAGATAAATGTCATCCCAGCTGATGCCTTGATTGCAGTCTCTGAGATACCCTGAGCTGGAGAACCCATTTAGGCCATACCCAGATTCCAGACCCATAAAAACTGTTAGATAGTAAATATGCACTGTTCTAAGCCACTAAGTTCGGAATAATTTGTTATGCAGCCGCAGCTAGTTCATATACATAGAAAGGATTAGAGGCAAAGTTCAGAGGACATTCAATAGCAGACTGATATGTCTGACCTATGACTGATATATCTTGCCAATATCTGATAGGCAATTGTGAAATATTAAAGATTGTAAGTAATGCTGTGAACAGAAACAGGTTTTCAAACACTGATCTGGCAGTGATACACAAGAGGAGCTGGAAAATGAAGACTCCCAAGTTAAGAAATTATACAAAACTCTTGATGAACACATCAAGAATAAGGAATAGGAAGCTGGAAATATGGAAATATCATTTATAGAGACTAAAAGAATCCGCCTCCCAATGCAGGGGATGCAGGTTCCATCCCTGGTCGGGGAACTAAGATCCCACATGCCACGGGGCAACTAAGCCACACATCACAACTACTGAGCCCACGCGCTCTAGAGCCTGCGTGCTGCAACTAGAGAGAAGCCCGCACGCTGCAATGAAGATCCCATGAGCCGCAAATAAGACCCGACACAGCCAAATTAATTAATTAATTTAAAAAAAAAAGACTAAAGTTGAAGCCAGAAGTTTGGAGTCACCTACATGAAGGTCAGAATCTGCTCCTAATGGGGACAAGGGTTGCAGATCAGAGCTCAAGCGGCCCAACAACGACCTTAACACACAGCATGAGAAGGTGAGCTGCAGCTCAGGGATCGTGTCCCCACCCTTTTCATCTTGAAATCATGGAGATCACAATGTAGGGGATCACTGGCTTATTCCTGTTGATTCCAGGGAGCCTGGCATTTTGCTGGGAGAACCCAGGGCTCAGCCCATGATTCAGCTGGGCAAGGTGTAGAGTTTTCTTGCATGAATATACCAAAGACCAGCCCAGGGAATGATGTAATGTCTTCAGGTCTCATTCCAGAGGCCCATTCAAGATGAATACTCATATTCATGCTTTTTCAGAAAAGAGGCTATCTCATAAATACAGAAAGCATAACAATGGTTTCAGGGGCTGAGGGCAGGGGAAAATGAAGAATTGTTTAATGGCTCTAGCGTTTCAGTTTCACAGGATGAAAAAGTTCTCAAGGTTGGTTGCACAACAATGTAAATATACTTCACAATACTGAACAATACACTTAAAAATTGTTGAGATGGTGAATTTTATGTTGTGTGTGTTTTACGTGATAGCATTCTGGTACTATCAGAGAAAATAATTAAAATAGCTACTATTTACTAACTACCTCCTCCATGCCATGTGGTTATAAAGTAATCCTTATGAAAATCCATTGATATGGACTATTATCCTGAGAGAGGCTAAGAAATGTAAACAAGATACATAGATGATGAGTAGCAGAGCCAGTATTTGGGCTGAGATCTCTCTGATTCCAATAATGTGCTAGTTCCTATGCTATACTGGTTGAAATGGAGAGGAAAAACAAGTTTCAGATGTGGAAGACAACTTTAGGTGGGGAGAATGAAATTGGGAGGATATCATGAGTTTTAGATCAGGAACCACATCTTACTGTTTTTTATTACTCCCAGCACAATGCAATGCACTCTGAGGCCTTCAAGAAATGCTTTTGAATAAATGAATGATGAATAATCATTATTAAAAAAAACAAAACAAAACGATTCCTCCCCTTTGCCTCTAAAAACTTCGGTAACTGGTTTTCTCTGGCTTTCAGACCAGCCAGTCAAAAGTAAGTTTATTTCAAATGGGAAAGACCCCTGGGACTTCCAGTTTCTCGTCCAATGTGTAAAGAGTTTGGAAGTCATCACTCCCCTCCTCACAACAGGAAAAAAATGTGAACAAACTGAAAATCAATCGCTCTTCTCAGATCCATCAGAGAATGAGGTCATAGAGCAAACCACTGCCCTGAAAACTGGAGAGGCTACTAGGCAGATACAGAGAATCACCACTTACTAGGAGCAGAAGTCCATAGATGGAGGCAATACTTAAATTACAATTGATGAACTGCTGGAGGTGTAGTGAGGAATAGCTCGAGAGTTAAAACCTGAAGTGATGGCAGTCTTAAGGGGTCCCCCACACTTTCCTGAGTTTCACTGGATTCTCACTGGGAAAATTAGAGAAAAACCTCGTCATTCTTCCAGCAAGGGGGTGGAGGGTGGAGAAAGTAACCATTTTCAGATATGCCCAGAGCTCTCTGTTCTCCTTAATAAGGCCTTCCCCCATGGAAAGCTATTTTACCAGAGCCTAACTGACCTGGGGAAGGAAAATGCTCAACTCCTGCCCCCTCGAAACTTCCATGACCTTATTTGGGAAGAATCTCTAAGGAAACCCAGAGACAACAGGGGAGACAAAAACAAGGACACTAGAGAACATTTTATCCTCTGACACTGAAGCTACAGCAAATAGTCAACACAGCCTAACTCCTCACCAGATAAACATAAAGCCTCACACCAAAGACCAATCTACCTTGGTTCCTTTTCCTCAGATTTATCACGTCCGGCTTTCAACAAAAAATTACAAGGCATCAGATGATGTGACTGCAACCTCACAAGACACCTCAAGCCAGAACCACGTAGCCATGTTTTGAAATCCTGAGCCACAAAAACTATGAGGATAGATATTTATTGTTGTTCTACACCGTTAGCTTTTGGCGTAGTTCGTCTTGCAACAGTAGAAACTATTATAATATATTCATTAGTCACCAGCCCTTCTACCCTGACATAAGCATTTAAATGCTATAAATTTCCCTCTACATATTGTTTTAACTAAATCCCACAAATTTGGATAGGCAGTATTTTTCATTATCATTAAGATTTAAATATTTTCTAATTTCCGTTATTTCTTCTTCTTTGACTTATGAGTTACTTAGAATTATGTTTCATAATTTCCAAATATATATTGTAATTTGTTACTGATTTCTAGTTTAACTGCATTTTGAACAGAAAATATAGTCTATATGATATAACCTTTTAAAAAAAATTACAAGGCATACTTAGAGGTAGAAAAACATAGTCTGAAGAGATTAAATTTTAAAAAAAACGTATCAGAACAAGACTCAATATGGCAGAGATTTTGGAAAAGACCCCTGAAGGATCCTGGTGAACTCCATTTCTTTGGGAGGAGGAGTTTTTTTTACCTCCTGACTCTGTGACCCTAGACAAGCTTCTCTAAAGTTGGTCCTGCTCATTGTTCTACCACAAGTTCTGTCACATCCAAACTTTCCTTTTTATTCTGTTGTCCCCTGAATCTAGGCCCCCATGCCACTTGGATTATTGTGTAATCTCCTAACTTCTCCCCACCTTCCCCTCTAGGTACCCTAGATGCTGTTCCAGGTGGATTATTCCAAACACCTCTTAGCACATGCCAGCTCCACCTTTAAGACTCCACTGGTTTGGAGCCAAGTCCTGAAGGAGCCCTCCAAGCTAGTCCACCCCCTCCTCTGCCATGTCCCAGAGGCTTGCCATGATCATGTCCAGCACCTCACTGCTGCTTATGCCCTTCGCACTACCTCGTTCTCCCTCTCCATTTATCCACCTGGGGGTGAACTTCCAGGCACAGCTCAGTGCCTCTCCATCTCTATGTGAGCCTCAGCCCTCTGTAACCACACCTTTCTCCATATTTCTATAACGTTTAACGTTTTTTCTCTACTGTTCATTTCACCTTTATTATTCACTGTTGATGACACCAAAGAATTATGTAAGCTATTTACTGATCGTTGCTTGCCAGGTACTTTCCATACTTACATACTTTACATACTCACTGATTCTTACCAAATCCCCATAGTAATATTATTATTACTGTGTAATAGTATATTATATTAGCAATAGTATTATCATCCTCATTTTTCGAATGAGGAAATTGAGACCCAGAGAGGTTATGCAACTTCTTCAAGGTCACAGCAGTGGTAGAGTTGAACATCCAAATCAGGTCTGTGGAACTCCAGAGCCTATGTTCTTTTTATATTATGTGATTCCTCACCCACTTTGTCATTACTAATTCAACAAACAATCATAGCATACCTAATATGTGCAATGCATGTATGTATTATAAGAGGGTTAAAGATCAATTAGACAAAAACCTGGCCCTCAAAGAGCTTTGAGATATACTCCTTTATGTTGTCATTTCTCTTTTTCTGTATTTTCTGTCTTTCCATGCCTGGGATAACTATGCCTTCACACAGTGGAGGATCTTTTCCATTGGACTATAAGTGCATGAGGTCAAGAATGGGGGTCTCTCTTAAGCATGCTTTTTTTTCAATATTTAGCACAGTATCTCACACATAATAGATACTCAAGAAATGTTAGTTGAACAAGTGAATAAATGAGTGAATGAAAGAATATTTAAAGAGGATGAGGATGTGGAAAGAGAGGAGGGGGAGGGGTCAGAGGATAAAGTCCTCCATTTCCATGTCCCAAGATTCCCAAGGGGAAAAGCATAAATATAGCAGTTTGAGAGCAAGAAGGAATGTAGTACTATTGTCACCGTTTAGCTGATGGATGGGAGTCAAATCGTTCCCATGTTGGGTATCTGGCCCACAGGGCTGACAGATAGACTCCGTACAATGTCCCCGCTCCCACACCAGGAAGAGAGGACTCCAGGTCCAGGGTTCCCAAGTTCAATAGCCTTTTCTATTTTGCCTTAAAAAAATTGCTGAGGCATGAGATACTTCCGTTCTCCACTGGCATCTTTTCACCGTGCCCAGAGAAACAATCGTATCACATTCAGGAAGGCAAGGGCTGCAAAGGCAGGGAAACAGGAACTGTCCCCACGGATGTCCTCCCTTGGGGAGGCAGCCAGGGGCTGGGAACAAATGCTGTGTGAAAGGAAAGCTGGACTACACCAGAGGCTCCAGGTTGAGGGGCTGGCCCTTCCCAGCATCCAGCAGGACCCTCAGCCACAAAGTACAGGAACAGCATGTTATTCTTAAAAACGCACACTTTTCCTTCCCTACCCCCAGCCTCACACGTTAAATCCTGTGTGAAATCTGAACAGGGAGCTCTGTACTGCAAAGCACATTCCAGCTCCTTAGACCTGATGACAGACCCTCACCAGAAAAGCATCCATCTCTCTCACTTAAATACATCTCCATAAGCCCAGCTCCAACCCAGTGGCTCTGCTCACTGTCCCGAAACACGTGTCAAGCCCAGTCTTGCTCCAGTCCAACCTTCTCTTCCCCTTTTACCTACTCCCTTCCCTTCCTCTCTGATTAGCAAGTTTTTCCCCATGGGTGCTTGACTCAGAGCATCTCAGCCAGAGTTATCCTTTCTCACTTTTAAATCCCAGCAGCACTTCCTAAGTCGGTGTTTCTTTATCTTTTTCATGGAATAGAAAAAAATATTTGCATAGCACCCAGGGTTAAACACATGGAGCTGATCTCAGCCAGGGCAACTAGCCCAGGGACCCCAGATACCCGTAGGAAAAGGGTATCAATACCTGAGACACACCTGTGATCTATTCAAAGTCACTGCACACAGGAGTGATGGGCAAGCTCATGTCTACAGACTTCCTAACTCTGTTACAGAGCATTATGCAAACTAGACCCAGAAAAGAGGAATATATGAAAGCCCCTGCCTTTGAAGAGCTTCCATGCTAGTTAAAGAAATAGAAGATGCCTGCATGTATAAACCCCCCCAACACACACACACAAATCATTTTTAATTTCTTTATGTAACAGAAAGATCTTGGCCTTTGGCATAAAAGACATATGGAAGTTTAAACTCTGGCTTTGCCACTTACTTGCTGTATGAACTTAATCAAGTTAATATCACCTCTCTGATCTCAGTTTTCCCATTTGTAAAATAGGGATAATAATGCCTATCCTCACAAGATTGTGTTTTTAAATCATCTTTAGTGAGATATAATTTACACACAATAAAGTTCACCCACCAAAGCATACAATTCACTAAGTTTCTACAAGGGTATACTGTCATATATTCACCACTACAATCAAGATACAGAACAATTCTATCACTCCGGAAAATTCCCCCAGCCTCTTTACAGTCAACCCCCTCCCCCTGCCCCATTCCCTGTCCCCTGGCAATCATGGATCTGATTTCCTTCAGTATAAGTTTGCCTGTTCTAGTTTTTCATATAAGCAGAATCATAAAATCATAGTCCTTTGTGCCTGGCTTCTTTAATTAGGATAATGCTTTTGAAATTCATTTATGTTTTGTATATCTGTAGTTTGTTCCTTTTATTGCTGAATAAAATTCCACTGTATGGAAATACCACCATTTGTTTAATCATTCTCCTGTTGATGGACACTTGGGTTGTTTATGGGTTTTGGCTTTCATGAATATAGCTGCTATGAACATTCTTGCAAAAGCCTTTTTGCTGACATGATTTTACCTCTCTTGGGTTAATACCTAAGTGTTAAATTGCTGGCTTATAGAGTAGGTGTATGTTTAATTTCTTAAAAAACTTCCAAACACTGTTGCAAATTGGTTGTACCATTTAACACTCCCCCCACCAATGTATGTGGGTTCCAGTTGCTCCACATCCTTGTCAACATGTGGTGTTGTCAGTCTTTATAATTTTAGCCATCCGGGTGGGTATGTAGTGATATTTCATTGCAGTTTTAACTTGCATTTTCCTAATGACTAATGATGTTGAACACATTTTAATATGCATATTAGCCATTTATACATCTTCGTTTCTGAAGTGTCAAGTCTTTTGCCCATTCTTTTTCTTAGATTATCTTTTTATGATTGATTTGTAGGAATTCTTTACATATATTGGAAAGAAATTCTTTGTCAGATATGTTTTTCAATTTCTTTTTCCTAGATTGTAGCTGGCCTTTTCATTTTAATGGTGCCTTTTGATGAAAAGTTTTGAATTTTGATAAATCTGATTTATTGACATTTTGTTTCTATTTGGTTAGCACTTTTTGTGACCTCTCTAAGAAATATTTTCCACTCCAAGGTCACAAAAATATTCTCTCATGTTTTCTTCTGGAATTTTTATGGTTTTAACTTTTATGTTTAGGTCTATGATCCATCTCAGATTAATTTTGCATGTAATGTGAGGGAAGAGTAAATGTTCTTATTTTTTCATACATTTACCCAGCTTTTCCAGCACCTTTTGGGAAAAGATTTTCCTTTATTTATTTATTTATGGCTGCGTTGGGTCTTTGTTGCTGCGTGTGGGCTTTCTCTAGTTGTGGCAAGTGGGGGCTACTCTTCGTTGCAGTGTGCAGGCTTCTCATTGCGGTGGCTTCTCTTGTTGGGAGCACGGGCTCTAGGTGCACGGGCTTCAGTAATTGTGGCACTCGGGCTTAGTTGTTCCATGGCATATGGGATCTTCCTGGACCAGGGCTCAAACCCATGTCCCCTGCATTGTCAGGCGGATTCTTAACCACTGCACCACCAGGGAAGTCCCCAAATTTTCCTTTCCTCTACTGAATTGACTTGATAATTTGTCAAAAATCTATTGACCGTATATGTATGGGTCTGTTTCTGGACTCTATATTCTCTTTCATTGATCTATTTTTCTATGTTTATATCACTGCCATACTGTGTTAAATACTATAGTTTTAAAATATTTATTTAATCCGATAATGGGAACTCCCAAATTTGGATGTTTTTTGTTCATATTATCTTGACTATTCAAGTCTTTTGGATTTTTATGTAAATTTTAGAATCAACATGTCAATTTACTTTTTTTTTAAACCCACTAGAATTTGCATTAGGATTATATTAAATCTATAGGTCAATTTGCAGAGAATGGGCACCTTAGCAATACTGATTCTTCTAGTCCATGGACATGATATCATTCTCTATTTGTTTAGGTCTTCTTTAATTTCTTTCAGTGATGTTTTGTACTTCTCAGGGTAGATATTTTGCACTTTTATTAAATTTATTCCTAAGTATCTGATGTTTCTGACACTATTGTAACAATATTTTAAAATTTTATTGTCCAATATTTTGCCACTAGTATATACACACATAACAGATCTTTTCATATTGACTTTGTATTCTATGACTTTCTAAGTACACTTCTTAGTTCCAGTAGGGTTTTGTGGTTTTGGGGGTTTTTTTAGATTCCTCAGAATACACAACAATAATGCCATTGGAGAATAAAGATAGCTTCTTTTCTTCTTTTTCAAACTATATGCTTTTTATTTATTTTGCTTGTCATATTGTACTGGCTAGGGCCTTCAATATAATAGTGAGTAGAAGTAGAGGGAGCATTTTTCTGATCTGAGGAGAAAAGCATTCAATATTTTACTATTAAATATGATGTTAGCTGTAGAATTTTTCATTGATGTCTATTATTAGATTGAAGAGGTTCTGTTCCTTCTCTGGTGAGCATTTTAATCGTGAATGAGTGTTGGAATTTTTCCAATTTTTTTCTGTATTTATTGAGTTGATCATATCACTTTTCTTCTTTATTCTCTAAATGTGGTGAATTATACTGATTGATTTTCAAACATTAAACTATCCTTGTATTTTTGGTGATAAACTCCACTTTGTCTTAATAAATTAACCTTAAAAAAATTGTTTTAATTATCCTTTCATACATTGTTGGATTTAGTATGCCAGTACTTTGTTGAGGATTTTTTTTTAAATCTATGTTCTTGAAAGATAACAGTCTTCAGTTTTCCTTTCTTGTGAAGTCTTTTTTTCTGATTTTGGAATCAGTGAAATGCCGACTTCATAAAATAATTTGGGAAGTGTTCTCTCCTCCTCTGTTTTCAGAAAGAGTTTATGTAGGAATAGTATTTTTCCTGCTTAGATGATTGATAAAATCACCATAAAACCATAAGGACGTGCCGTTTTCTTCATGAAAAGGCTTATAATTAGAACTTTTTTCCAATTTTTTTTGTTTTTCCTGAGTCCATTTGTTGTGTTTTTTAATGAGTTTATCTATTTTAATCTAAATTGTCATATTTATTGGCATAAATTATTTATAAAATCGTTCTTATTGTCCTTTTAATATCTGTAGCATCTGTAATCATGTTCTTTCTTTCCTAATTTTGGAGTTTTCTTCATTGATCAGCCTTATTAAGGATTTGTGAATTTTATTAATCTTATCAAAGAACCAACTTTTAGCTTTATTACTTTCTCCATTATTCGCCTTTTTTTTCTATTTAATTGACTTCAGCTCTTTATTATTTCCTGCCTTCTATTTTCTTTGTGTTTAATTTGTTCTTCTTTTTCTAGCTTCTTAAGGTGGAAATGTACACCATTGATTTTAAACATTTCTTCAAAAGTATTTAAAGCTTTTACTTTCTCTTCAAACATTTCTTTAGATATATGCCAACATTTTGTTTCATTCAGTGAAAACTATTTTCCAGTATCTCCTGTGATTTCTTGTTTGAGACACGGATTATTTATAAATGTGTTGTTTAATTTTCAAATATTTGAGAATTTTTCTTGTTACTTTTTTCTTATTGATTTCTAATTTGATTTTATTATAGTCAGAGAATATATTCTGTAAGATAGTAATCTTTTCAAAGTACTGAGAGCTATTTTATGGCTTAGCTTATGGTCCAACTTGGTCAATGTTCCCTGGGCTCTTGAAAAGAATGTTTATTCTGCTGTAATAGGGTGGAGTGTTCTATAAATGTCAATTAAGTCAAGTTGTTGATTGTGTTATTCTAAGCTTTTTATCCTTATTGATTTTTTTATTTACTTGTTCTATAAATTACTTAGAGAATATTATTAAAATCTCCCACTATAATTGGCTATTTTTCCATTTGTCCTTTTAGTTCTGCCATGTTTTGCTTCTGTTATTAGATGCATTTATATTTAGGGTTGTTATGTTTTCCTGATGAATTGACCCTTTCATCATTTGTGAAACATCCCTCTTAATCTCTGGAAATACTCCTTGACTTGAGTCTACTGATATTAATATAACCACATCAAGTTGCTTATACTACTGTTTAATTGTATATCTTTTTTTCCATCCTTTGACTGTGAATCTATATGTGTGTTCTTTGTATTTAAACTGTGTCTCCTCTAGATATATATAATTGAGCCTTGGGTTTTTTTCTCATCTGAAAAAATCTCTCTATCTTTTAAATAAAGTATTTAGTCCATATTCATTTAATGTAATTATCAAGATCATTGGGTTTATGTCTACCACTTGCTATTTCTTTTCTATTTGTCCCATCTGGATTTTTTCCCTCTCTATTGCTCCTTCCCAGCCTTTTAGTTTTTTTGATTAATTGAACATTTTTGGTATTCTAATTTATTTCATCTATTGGCTTTTAAGCTTTATCTCTTTGGGTTTTTTTTCCTCTTAGTAGTTGCTCTAGATATAATCATAAGTGCCCTTAACTTATCATAGTCTACTTAGAATTAATATTGTACTATTCCACATGAAATATAAGAATCTTACAACATTCTGTTTCCATTTGCTCCCTCATTCTCTGTACTATTATTGTCATATACTATACTTCTACTTATATTATATACTCCACAATATATTTTTTCGTTTTGTCTTAAGTGGTCACTTTTTTCTTAAAGAAATTAAGAGAAAAAAATAAGATAGTATTCTACATTTACCTACATATTTATGTTCCTCATTCATTCCTGTAGATCTGAATCTTCATCTGGTATAATTTTCCTTTAGCCTAATAAGTATCCTTCAGCATTTCTGGTAATATAGGTCTGCTGCAACAAATTCTCTCAGCTTTTATTTATCTAAAAAGGCTTTATTCCACCTCAGATTTTAGGGATATTATCACAGAATATTGAATTCTTGTTGACAGGGGTTTTTTTTCCCACCTATTACATATGTCATTCCATTTTCTTCTAGCCTCCATTGTTTCTTATGAGAAGTCAACTCTAATTTTTTCTTTGTTCTCCTATATCTAATTTGTCCACTCCCTGCATCTGGATGCTTTAAGATTTTCTGTTTATTTTGGATTTTCATCAGTTGGATGTAATTTCCTGAACAGGAATTGAATTGATGAACACTGAAATTGGACCAGCATGTTCAGATTGTAGATTAAATCTCTGGAAACATTTCTTCTTATACTTTAGCCTATTTCCCAGCTTCCCAGCTAAGAAGGCATTGAAGACCTTGGAGAATATTGGGATTAGATACCCAGAACAAGGAGGCAAGGAAAAAAAAGCCACGAGAAAAGGTTAAAGTATTATTATACTGAAAGATAAGGAGTCAGAAAGGACTCATGAAGAGAAAATGCACAGATACCTAACAATAATCAAATCAATTTTTTAGCTCTACCTAAGTAAAATTTTAATAATCAGAGTTGTTTAATAATGAAATAGGCTATCTCAAAGAAGTGAGTTAACCGTCACTGAAGTATCGAAATACGAGCAGCAAGAGTCCTTACAAAGAATCTGGAGAAGATGGCTCTGTCTTTGGCCTAGGGATGGGCTAGTCAACATCTATGTTTTCAACAAACTCTAGTATTCTATAATTCAATTTCAAAATTTTGGGGTTCTCTTTCATCCATTCATTTATTTAACAAATACCAAATGCTTATTATGTGCTAAGTGCTAGGAATAACACAGTGAGTGAAATAGACATGGTTTCTGTCCGGAATTTACTCATCTAGCAAAGTGATGAGAAGAAATAAATCTAGGCTTCAGCACTAAGGATTTAGAATAGCTCTAAGAAAGGGTTTGCTCAGTTGTTCAACACAGCAGTTTTGTAATTTGTATCCCTTTCCTGTAAATCTTTTAAAATAGGATAGATTCTCATCTATCTGGGACATGCTTGTATGCATGCATCTATCAGGCAATGCTTGTAGACAGAGGAATGAACTATATAGTCACTTGAAATCTTCTCTATTCTTGTGAACCAATTATCTCAATCAAGCTAGGTTTACAAGATGGCCAGATCTTTTTCTCCCTTTTTTTAAAATGGAAACTGAGCATGATGAAATGCTTTCCCAGAACCAAAAGCCAAACTTAGAAAAGTATACTTTATTATCATTGATATTTACTGAATATCTACTATGTGCTATGTATATACCGACCTAGGTATCTTAAATACATTATATTATTCATTCCTTTCAACAACCTTATGGCTAGGTATTGTTATTAACACTTTAAAATGAGAAAACTGAAGCCCAGAGAGTAAATGTAATTTGCTAGTAAGCAGCAAGATCAGGATTCAAGCCCAGATCTGTTTCTAAGGCCTCTTCTCTTAACCACTGTACTATAGTATGATCATACACAAAGTATATGTAGTGACTGGGTTTGTAATTCTCTAGGTTCTGCTGGCCAGGAGACATCCATGGCATGCTCTGTCACTCAGTGAAGACACATCTTGGCCCAGAACATGGAGCGTCCTAACTACCAGGTTAGAGAAGAGAATAGCAGAACCCTGAGCCTTCAGAGCCAAGCAACATGTCTCAAATGACTGAGCTGCAGTGCTCCTGATGAGGAGATGGATACTACTGCCAATTAAAGTCTTCATTCGGGCTAGGTCCAGCCTCCTTCCAGGGTTATGAGGCAGTATAGATTAATCCCCTGACCAGGGTGACACTGACTTGCTTTCTGATGCCAGGATCACCCTGTGGTTTGCTGGAGAAGATGTTTTTCCACTTGCTAATTAGATATTAAAGGGTTGTCCTTCTTACCAATTCTATAGGAAACTATTGACATGATTACATTTATCATACTCTTCAAAATATCCTGGTAGTTACATTCTACAGGAGAAGGCAGAGCTGGAAATCCCTCAGAAGTCAGTTACCAAAGCACTGCTACATCCCTCAAGAAGCCTCTCCTAACCCAGGTTGTGCTCTGTTATTACACTTAATTGTATTCCAGTTCATAATATAGTTATTAGTGTATGTTTCCCACCTACTTTACTAAAGTACAAGTCCTGGTGAAGCAGCTTTTGGAGACAGGTAGATCTGGATTCAAATCCAGGCTCTATCACTTATTACTTCTATTTGGAGTTAGGCAAGTTACTGAATTGTTGAATTTCTCTGACTCTCTGCTTCCTCGTATTAAATTCGAGTTGATGATATTCCCCATTAGAGAGTAATTCTTAGAACTAAAAGAGACAATGTGTATAAAAACACCTAACTAATTAACTAATAGGCATTTGGCCCAGGGTTCTTTCACCTGGAGAGCAGAGACCATATCCCTATCATCTTTGCATCACTCCAAGTACCTAATTTAGCATCTTCAACTTGCAAAATATTCGATCAGTGTTTGCTGAGTGAGGAAAGTGCTCTGGACTTGCAATCAAAAGATCAGACTTACTGGCTGTGTAGCCATGAGCCAGACTCTTTTCTTTAATGGAGCTCAGTTTCCTTACTTATAAGATAGAGTTGGTAACACTTACCTAATCAGGTTGTTGTAAGGATGCTGTAAGCATCATTGTGCCATGCACAGTGGTTCTAAATCCTGATCATACATTAGAATTAGAATGTGGGAGCTTTCAAAAAGTACTAATCCCTGGCCCCACCTAGGTCATTTAAAAAATTCTCTGGGGATGTGGTCTGGACAGTGTATAAATTTCCACAGTAGTTTCTAGTGGAGAATGAAGGCTGAGAATCACTAGCACAGTGTCTGACATACAGCAAGCTCCCAGTAAGTGTTCTTCCTTCCAGGTAGAAGTAGTAGAGGTAATGATAATGGGAACAACTTCCTAGGGGAAGGAATTCTTATTTCAAAATCATCCGGCACATATCCTGTCACTTAGAAATTCATTTTTAAAAATTACTTTAAAGATTGAAATATGGCTAGGATGGTTATATTTATAAATATTTACAATTTAAGCTGTCTCTTTAAAAGCATCTAGTCCAAACCTCTCATTTTGTGGATAAGGAAACTGGGTCCCAGAGAGAGGAAATTATTTTCCCTGTGTCACACAGTGTCAAGAATACAAGTCTGCAAACCGCCAGACTGCTATTGTTGCACTGGATAATGAGATCTTGTTCAAGCTACTACGTAACAGAAAGTAATGGAGGGGTAAGTCATCGAACACGTGCACAAGCCTTGTGCAAGATACTATAAGTGCTGTGGTGACAAGGGTAAATCAAGCAGGGATTCTACCCTGATGGAGAGATTATAGATTTTCTGAGAAGGTACAGAAAGGGAGGTGGATTTCTCTTTCCTTGCAGTATTACCTTGGACCAGGGGTGGGGGATCATACTGATTACTGGATCATGAAAAACCATCCTCATGCTACCCTGGGCACCTAACCTAAAGTAAGTTGTTATTGTTGTTGGGTTGTTGTTGTTTATTCTTAATGCAATATAAGCATTATAAACCAGGTTTACTGCTGAGCTCAATACAGACTGACCACATCAGAGGTATCTGGAAAATTCATATTTGAAATTGACATAATTGAGATTTCCAGCTGTGACTGGAACTGTAAAGATCAATTCTCCTTCCAGCTAGAAAATTTGGATAAAATATTTGAAAGAAAAACATCAATTTGAAGGTTCAGAGATCTACCAAGGGATCAAACACTTGAGGACAAAGAATTTGACAAGGGAGAGATGAGTACAACATTCAGCTTCACTCTTCTCCTAGACACATTTGTTGATTCAAAAGTGCTGTCTGTGAGGCTGGGAGACTGAGCAGAGCCATTGGCAGCCTTAAACATTGGGGAAACAAAAACTGGGGTCAGAGTCCACCAAGGAGGAGAAGCTCGGATGACACCCTAGGCTTTCACTAAGGACCTCTGAAAGGCTACATTTTAGGAGTCAATGTGAACTAGAAATAGACAAAAAATGATAAATCTCAAAAAGGATAAATCTCAGTTCTCAATGAAATCAATCATCAATTGGATTGGGATAATTTCCCTCTAGACTTTTGCTAGAAGCAAATGTATATATTCTCTGAAGTAAAATAATGTCAGTAAGAGCCTCAAATTATCCCAATTTTATACACAATGCCTAGCATTTAAACAAAAGGTATGGGTGCATCAGGAGACAAGACCAGATGTGTGAAAAACAAGAAGGAAAAACCCAGAAAATGAGAGACCCATGAGAGATCCAGACCCAGACCCATGAGAGATTCACATCTTGACATTATCAAATTAAAATAACTATGAATAATATATTCAAAAAATAGATAAGATGGAAAGGTTTCTCCAGAGAACTGGAATCTATTTTTAAAAGAATCAAATGGAAATTCTAAAACTGAAAGAAATACAATAACTCAAATTAAGAATTCAATGGACAGATTTGACAGCACATTAGACACAGATGAAAAGTAGATTCACAGACTAGAAAAAAATCAATAGAAAATTTCCAGACACAGAGAGAGAGAGAGAAATATGAAAAAGAGCATGAGACATATGGGCATGGTGCAAGGTCCAATGGACATGATATTTAAGTCCTTAAGGAAGTGAGAGAGTGAATGGGGAAGAAGCAATATTCGAAGAGATAATAGCTGAGAATTTTCCAAAACTCATTAAAGGCATCAAACCCCATATTGAGAATCTCTGTGAATCCGAGCAACATAAATACAAAAACAAAATGAAACCAAGAAAAAACAAAAACCCGCAACTAGGCACATTATAGCAAAACTGCTGAAAACAGAGATCAAGAAAAAACTAAAGGAATCTGTGGCAGGGGGCAAGGGAAGGGGGAGTTGGAATCACATTACCTACAAAGAGGCAAAATAAGACTGACAGATGACTTCCCACCAGAAACTATAGAAACTGGAAGGCAATGACATATTTAAGGTGCTGAAGGAAAATAACTGCTAGTCTAGAATTCTATAACTCATCAAAAAAAAAAAATCCATCACCAAAAATGAATTTTAAATTCTTCCATTTCAAACAAAAACAGAGAATTCATCAAAAGTAGGCTAGCGCTGAGAGAAAAACTAAAGTTAGTATTTTAGGGAGAAATAAAATTATCCCAGATGGTAGATTGGAGATGCAAAAAGGAAAAGAGGCAACAGAAGTGGTAAATATGTGGATGATTCTAAAGGAATATTGTATAAATTGATAGTATCATGTAAAGAAACCCCAGTTCCCAAAGCTGCTTACCTAGTGGAGCCAAAACCACTGTAGTCACCCAGGTGATCATTGGAAACACTTCCACATGTCTCAGCCATCACATTTGTTCTTGCTTTTCTTCTTATACCACAGACAATTTACCTGCTAACCATTAATACTAAGTCTCATCATCGTTTGTTAAACTAATTCATCTTTGGCCAGGATTTGTTTATCTGTTATGATGACACTGTTCCAATACATCTGAACATGCTTTTTCCAACACGTTATGTACAAATGGTTGTACATAGTCTTTGCCAACATAATTTGATGAATGCTGTGGTCCCAGGATCTAATAATATATATTCAAAAATTAAAGGTCTACTTTCTCTTTCTTTGCCATTTATTTTCTGCTCTTGCCGTCAACCATGTTGGAAGCTTTAGTACACTTTGCTCTATTTCCGCACCAATTTTCCAATCCAGAGTCACAACCACAGCCACCTTCAGATCCACCCAAATGCAAGCCTCTCTTTAGGCTAGAATTAGGCAAAGTTTTGACTATAGAATTTAGGCTAATCTGGTGTATATGCAATGTAGCTCTTTCAGGTTTTTAAATCTAGACTTGCTGGTATGCCATTGTACCTTATTGGCTAGTCTGTATTCTAGATACCCAAGATTTAATGGGGCCAAACGTTGATTTCTTCTATTGGTTATTTATACCTTTTTTTGTCTAAGTTTCAAAGAAGTTCAAGTTAGTGCTTGGCGATGTTAAGTGAGACAAACTACATTTATTCATTTGCTTGACAATTTTTGAGCACCTAGTACAGTAAAATTCCTGCAGTGACAATGAACTAGATTAAGACAATTGAACGTTGGCTCCTATCCTCCATCCAGCCCGCATTCTCAAATATAGTAGTCTGATTTTTTTTGTTTTTAATTTGGGGAAAAGAGAAGGAATGTGGAATGAAAGTGAAGGCAGGATGGGGAAAAATTGGGGAAATAATAGATAAATTTGCCTTTGTAAGCAGAGAAGTAGAGAATGAACTCCAGCATCCCCAGTATCTTCTGGATGCATCTACTTGAATTGGGCCAACAAATGGGCACTACTAACCAGGACATTGCTAGAATTATTGCTCTTGCCCTAGAAATTTCAACAATAGGACCCGGAAGCATCCCCATCAATATTTAAGCTAGAAAAGATAACTGCCACCAGGAGTTGCCGAAACTCAGACAGGTGGTGATAAATTTGGATGGGAACTCCCTGCTGTCTAACTGCACTGGCTAGCCCCAATTATTTCATTAACCTAATTAATTTGACCCCTCTTTTTTTTGTTAGTGAATTTTTGGACACTACTTAAAGGATCGGTGAAATTTTATTGATATGAATTTTAATTAATATGCCCTCAAGGAATTTTTGGACACTATTTAAGCATCAGTGAAATTTTACTGACATGAATTTTAATTAATATGCCCTCAAGGAACTTCCATTTTATTGGAGGTGCTAGCTAAGTTAACCAATAATTATAATGCAATTTAATAAACTCCATAATAGAGGTATGGCTAGGATGGGATTATCCCAACAAAACAAGGGGATAACTAATTGTTTTTTCAAGTTTTTCAAGAGACAAGGGTGATCATCTTCATTGTAAACACTTTCAGACTTTGAACAGATTGTCAAGAATGATGGGTTTTAGATCTTTGTCAGACCAACAGCTGAGTGTGTTGAAACAAATACTACAAATGAATCAGCCACTACCCCCTATTGCAGTACAATTTTCTTTCATTGACTATATTCAGTGTTATCATTATTATGGTTATTATTTCAGTGGTTCTTAAGTTAGAGCCACATTAAGTCCATTCTTAAGCTAAGCTAATTTACTCCTAAGCAGGTAAAATCACGAACTCTATTTGACTATGCTAGTGGAAAAAAGGCCAGTTTAAGGAGGTTATAAAAATTATTAAACTTAAAACTAACATGAGGGAGAAAAAAGATCCCTTTGGGGCAAAAGCTTTTTCATTTCTAAGAATAGAAGAAATGGCAACAGGCAAAATCATACGGTTGGAAGTTTAACATTTTATAAGGCACATGCAGAAGACTCAGAGAAGGCAGTTTTTTTTTTTTTTTTGTAAATTTATTTATTTATTTATTTTGGCCGTGTTGGGTCTTTGTTGCTGTGCGCAGGCTTTCTCTAGTTGGGGCGACCAGGGGCTACTCTTTGTTGTGGTGCACGGGTTTCTCACTGCAGTGGCTTCCCTTGTTGCAGAGCACGGATTCTAGGCACGTGGGCTTCAGTAGTTGTGGCATGCAGGCTCAGTAGTTGTGGCTTGCCAGCTCTAGAGCGCAGGATCAGTAGTTGTGGTGCACAGGCTTAGTTGCTCCGCGGCATATGGGATCTTCCTGGACCAGGGCTCGAACCTGTGTCCCCTGCATTGGCATGAGGATTCTTAACCACTGCACCACCAGGGAAGTCCCCCAAGGTTGATTTCTTATGGACAGAACAAAATGAAGGAAGATTGGAGAACAAAAATCCCCGGACACTAATCTTCTCAAGGTTCTTACTTTGCTCTCCCTGCACAGTTCTTCTACAGCCTCTTCTTCCAATCTACTATAACAGTCAGCCAAATAGCAGCTGACTGGTCTGTTTACAAAGGAATTCCCCACCCCCAGGAATGGCTACAATAGGGTTTCAAAAATGCAATTTATAAGCAAAAATTTACAGCAGGAAACATGAAAGATACTGGGTTATGCATAAACCATGAGACATATCTGCCAGGGCCCTCTTCCTTAAAAGGTTGGATCTAATTATACAAGGAGCCATAAAGGAGATGGAGTTGGCATGAATGACCCCCAGAGTTTCACATTCCCAAGACTAAGGGACAAGGGGAAGGGGAGGACTTTGGTGTCTCTCTAAACAGAAATAACTCGAGCTTGGCGATGAGCTACGTGTCCCTTTTTTCTGTGATCCTCTGCGTCTTGGTCCTTTTTATGCTCTTTTATATTTGCCAGTTATGTGTCCCGGTTTCTTTTATCCAAGCCCTCTCCTGACTGATTATATTTTATCTCTCACTTTAATGGGCATGTGAGAGTACAGGATCTTCCACCCCCATCTCAGAGCAGACATCTTATTTCCTAGCCTTTCATTCCAGGGCCCACCCAATAAAACATGCTGAACTTAAAATGATGTAGGATCTGCTTCCACTAATCCCCAGTTCAAAGCTCAGTTGTAGACTCTTTCCTCCCCTCCCCTGCTTGTCTCTTTATCAAGGGAAAGCAAATAATGTTACCAGGGTCTTGAACTCCAGCTGTTATCTCTATCTCTACATTCTCCAAAGGACAAGTACCACGTGATGGAAAAAACACAGGCTTTAAAGTTCAGGGGGAACTGAGTATAAATCCTGATTCTGTCACTTCTTAGCACTGTGACCTTGGACAAGTGAATCAATGTATTTAACCTCCATTCCCCCATCTGTACAATGGGAATACAATAGCTACTTTATAGGGCTTACATGATTAAACGAAATGCTAAATGTAAAAGTGCAAGCCATATAATGTATATTGAGTAAGTGCTAACTATTAGAAAAAAAGACTCTTGAATTTTAGGCGCGTACTGTTTTCATTCTCACAATAACATTGACATTCACGTCCGCTATGTCTAACTCTTAGGATATTATTGGTGAATGAGAACTACATTGCGTCAGTCCCTGATAGCATGAGTGATGGACAGTAGCAGAACTTCCAACTTATAATTTTGATGGAGAAGTTGTTGCGCTTTCTTCTTGTGTGTCAGATTTCCAGCCAAGCTGGGTGATGAGTTCATACAGCTGAACCGATCTTTCTGCTCCAGTAATGGACAGAACAATTTCTTAACCTAATCCCACCCAACCCTGGGGCCTTTCACATTCACCATGTAAAGTTTGGAGAAGGAAGTTGGCCTCCTTCAAGAGACAAAGTTCCAGCAGAAACAGTGGCCCAGACTTTAAGCAGGAGCAACCTTGTGTCCATTCAGAGACTAACCATGAGTCTAGACAAAGACAGAGCAGGGGATTGCTCCATCTTTCAGTTAGCACTTCACAGTTTTCAAAGGGCTTTCATACTTCTAACATTCTGGGAAGGCCAGTTCTTCACTGTATGTATGTTTAACTCTCCCTATGTCTTCTTCATTGAGAAAATATTAATTAACCCATTACTTATACATATTATTTGGTCCATGTCTATCTCTAGGAGGACAGGGACCATGTCTAACTTGTGTAACATTGTATTTCCGCTCCTAACCCAGTGCCTGGCACAAAGTGGGTTTTTTTTGTTTTTTTTTTGCAGTACGCAGGCCTCTCACTGTTGTGGCCTCTCCCGTTGCGGAGCACAGGCTCCGGACGTGCAGGCTCAGTGGCCATGGCTTACGGGCCCAGCCACTCCGCAGCATGTGGGATCTTCCCGGACCGGGGCACGAACCCGTGTGCCCTGCATCGGCAGGCGGACTCTTAACCACTGTGCCACCAGGGAAGCCCTGCCCATCAATCTTCAATAAAATATTTTTAATCAAGCTAACAAGTTTAGCTGGAAAATTACTCTACTGCCAAAACAAATGTCATGACATTTCCCAAAGCCAAAAGTAAGTATCTTTTTGGATAATCCAGGCTACTGCTCCACAGATCATCAGAAAAGGACTATAGACCCCCTTAACTCTCTCTGCTAATGAAACATCATCTCATTTAAGAAGTGAGCAGAGTATTTTCTTCCCAATTCCACTTCATCAGTTTTACTTAAACAGTTGTCAACTCTAATAGGTTGTTTCTGCAGATTAATTCTGCTCACTTTTTTAGAATGACTGATGGCACATCACCCCCACTCTGAACTTTCTATTCTTCAATATCTTCCTCCTAGAAGATAACAATATAATTTAGAGATTTTCTTATCAAAGTGGTCCAGGACCTAGAAAGCATCCTAAAATTCATTACATTTTTTTTTTAATTTTAAGAAATTCTTAGATTGCTCTAGATTGGGCTTTCCTCATTCCTACCCATAGGTTTTCTTTCTTTCTTTTTTTTTTCCTTTTTCTTTTTTTCTTAACATTTTCTTATTGGAGACTCTGAAAATAAATAAATAATCAGGGATGTGTGATAGAAGCCCTGAGACGTGCTTCATTCCTGGCGTTACCCCAGATGCACTGCAGCTGTGCCTGAGGCTGCCAACAGGGCTGAATGACATGTCATACACACTGTAGATGACCTGTCTTGTCAGGCAATGCCAAAAGCTGCTTTGATTAATTTTTATTTTTAAATGCAATTGGTGTGTGGGTGGAGTACAGATCCTGCCTTTGCAAGTTTGGAGCAGGACACATAATCTGTCTCTTTCACCTATCTGTCCACCTGCAAAACTGGTATGACAATAAAATCTGTCTCTCCACGTTGATATATAGTAAAACATAAACTATCCAGGACCACTGGTGAAAAGGTGCCATGCAAGCACCTCAAAATGATCTGTTTTCTGAACCCTCTGTGTCACATCTTGTATCTCTAACAAGCTTCCCTCAACTGTGTACTGAGTCCCTGGCCCCAGCATTTACTAGTTGTATAAGCAACAAGCACAGATTCATCTTAGTGCAAAGTAAGTTGAAATACTTCTCCTAAAACACACATCATAGCATTCCAGAGCCAGATGCAGGTCACTTTTGGATAATCTAACCCACTGCTCCACAGGCAATGAGGGCTATAGCCTCCTTTGGGTACTTACTATGTGCCAGGAACTGTTTTCAGTGCTTTACGTGCATTAGCTCTTCAATCCTAACAAGTACTCTATGACGTAGGTGCTATTATTAAACTGCATTCTATATACCAGGAAACTGAGGCACAGAGAGATTAAATGGTTTGCTTGATATCACACAGCTAGTAAGTGGTAGAGTCCAGATTTGAGCCAGCTGGCTTAGCCACCACACTCTACTGCATTTCCAGATAATGATAACGACCATTTATGTGCCAACCTTTGGGCCAAGTACTTTACAGAGATTATCTCATTAAGTCCCCATAACAATCATCCCCATCTACAGATGATAAAACTGAGACTTCGAAGAGTTAATCTGCCAAATATCGCATAGCTAGTGAGTGGGAGGCTCAGAGCCAGGTTGTCTGGTTTTAGCATCTGAGAACAAAGAAAATACTAGACCATGTTGAGAAAGCCAATGATGAACTACGGGGTCTTCCACGCAAGACTTCCTCATCCTGCAGAAGGTGGTGCAAATGTGCTTGCTGGATCTGGTGAGGAGAGAAATTCCTCTGGAGTCTCTACTCTAAGGGGTGTGCAGACAGGCCAAGGGGAGAATGAACTCCCAAGTAGGTGCCTGGAGTCTCTGTTGATGCAAGCTATCGCTTGTAATCAGCCAGCAGGCTTTTGGAGGGCCAGGCTAACGGTAGGTAGCTCACAGCAGAGAAAGTCCCCTCCGACCACTTTCCACGGCCCCAGCAGATCCACCAACTCTGCCCCCAGCAACAGAGGCTTCCTGTAGCGTTCAGGTGGATGAGTTAAATTCACACAGTCTCAGCCTTGACTCTTAGAATGGACTCTCTGTTACTCTAACCAGAATGGCCCCAGAATGTTTCTATCTCCTGTGCCTCTAATCTCCGAGATCGGGGTCTGCCATCTGCTCAAGTTTATCCTTTGCTTTGCCATCACATGAACCAACACTCTATACAATCTACTTTTGCCATTTTATGATCGGATATTGCCCGTGGTATAATCAGGGATATAGCAGAATTGTGCAGGACCAGAGGAAACAGGGGCAAGCCTGGGAGAGGGAAGGGAGATGTAGCAGAGAAACTCTGAGGTTTGGTAGTTTGGGTTTGGGGGACTGTGGGAGACAGGACGAATATTTCAGTGATGAAAGGGGCTAGTGAGTAGGAAGAAAAGGAAGGCAGGGGGTGGGTGGAGGATGTCCTCTGGGGCATCCAGCTCTACCAGGGAGGGCACCAGAAGACTAGCCCAGGAAATGTGGTCACACAATACACAGTACCCCAGAGAAGGCCCAGGTCTTGCCCCTTTGCATTTCCTATCATCTCAGCCTGTCCCACTGAGACCATGCCCATCTATTCTGGTGTGATAAATAAGGCTCACTCAACTTCCTCACAGACCTGGAATTGGCTTCTCTCTTGGCCCACTGTCTGAAGTTGTCCTAAAAACTGTGCCTGGAGCAAAAGAGAGACAGCATCGCCCCCTAGTGACACAAGGCCAATACCTGTGGTGTTCTAGAAGCTTTCCTGGACTTCCCCAGGCAGAGGCACGCAGATGGAATCGAAATAATTTCCTTAGAACCTCTGACTGTTAAATGACATGTTTTGCCTGAATGGCAAGGTCTCCAAATATCATCACCCTGCCCACCCCCCGCCTCCCAGCCAACTTCCCGCACAAACTAGAACTGTTTGCAGTGTCTGGTTTTTTTTAAATTTTTATTAAAATATAGTTGATTTACACTGTTGTGTTAGTTTCGGATGTACAGCAAAGTGATTCAGTTATACATATATAAATATATATATTCTTTTTTTACATTCTCTTCCATTATAGATTGTTACAAGATATTGAATATAGTTCCCTTTGCTATACAGTAGGTCCTTGTCGGTTATCTATTTTATGTATAGCACTGTGTATATTTTAATCCCGAACTCCTAAGTTATCTCCCCCTCCCCCATTTCCCCTTTGGTGACCATAAGTTTGTTTTCTATGTCTGTGAATCTACTTCTGTTTTGTAAATAAATTCATTTTTATCATATTCTTAGGTATGCTGCCTCTGCAAGAAAACTTGTGGGTTAGTAAGTCAGCAGATCAGGACTGGGGAGGTAAAGAGAGTTCTGCTGTCCTTGTTTCCATTTCGGTCCATTCGGCCAAGTTGAAGCAGACTGCTTTTCATTTGTCTCAAATCCAAATAAATAAATAAACCTCTCAAACCAAACACCATCACATATGACCCCTAAGGAATAATGAATTACCTTTTCAGGTGAAGGAAAGAAAGACCCAGAGAATGCTAGCCAAGCCTGGGAGGGAGTGGAAGGAGGCAGGGAATACATTTTGTTGACCACATAAATGTCTGGGCCCGGAGCTCAGAAGCCAGGATAGGAGCATCGAGCTCTGGGTACCCAGGTCTGCTCTGTCTCCACGGAGCTGCCCTGTTTGCCTTCCCCGGAATCCCTGCACACAAGCACTCTTCCTTCTGCACCGTCTCTCTGGCACCGTCTGAGGTTTTGCCGCCACACTGAGGTCACCCTCCTCCCAGCACCTCATCTGTATCTGATAGGAGAAGGTAAGAGGTGGGTGGACCCCAGAGGATGGTCAGGGCACCGGCTGGAGCAGCCCTTACATCAGAGCACAGGGCCCGGAGTCTAGACCCATCCTGGCCAACGCAGAAGCGGGGAGTGAGGGAGGCAGAAGGAGTCAGCCTGTTTCCATAGATACGGATTTCAGTTGCATTTGATGACAGCCCTGTCAGGCTGCCTGCAGAGGCATTGTTGTGTTGGATGCCTGGGGACCCTCTCAGAAGGAAAAGGAAGAAAAAATTCAACAAAAAATAAATTCCAAGTGGCTTCCCTCCCAGTTTCAGGCCAAGAGCCCCCTCAGCCCTTCAGGGAGGTTCTTGTTTGAAATTGAGAGAGGAAGGCATTTGCCTCCCTGGAGCCCTGGGTTAATGTGAGCAAAGCCGGCCATGAGCTGCACTTACCCACCAGTGGAATTCCTCCTTTTGGAGGATTTACAGTTCCATCTCTGCTTTCTCAACACTCTTCTCTATCCTTTGCCAGCTCTCACACATAAGGTAAAACAGGGCTTGTTACCAGGATGTCCCCCTACACAGTTTGGGGGAGCAGCTAACACACCTCAGTGGGTCCCAGGGGCACATCTGAAGCCCTCTGACTGTAGGAATGCCAGGGGGGTTAGAGGTCCCTCCTCTGGGGCTCCCACACCCTCCCTGTTATGTGTCCAGAGTCCCTTCATGCCTGTGAGAGTATAACCTGGCTCTGACCTAGTTTGGTGGACAGCCTAGAGAAAAAGGGCCAGGTACCTGGGAGACTGGCCTTGGCGAGTCATGTCAGAAGCACAAAAGTTGAGGGAAATCCCTCAGAAGCCACAGTATCTGAGGAAGTACAGAGCCCTGAGGTAGCCAGTTTTCAGGAAATGGGCAGCCTCTTTCCCCGCGTTACCTTGGAGGGTGGGGTAGGGAACGAATTGGCCAGAGACACTCAAACTAAGCTTTTGCAGGGATTTATAACCTTACAGGCGTGAACAAGTAAAGACTCCACGTTCAGGGACCAGACGACAGGACACTGTGGTGCCGTCCTCATGGGAAAGGCTCAGGACGAGGCAACAGGAAGGTGACATAATACCTCAAAAGGCCAACCTGGAACCAAGGGAGTATGGCAATTCCATTGCTGTTTTTAGGGGGAAAACGAATCTCCCAGGGCTTTGAAATCTTCATGCCCTATAAGGCTAGAGACCGAAGGGTGACAGCTTTGTGGTCAGCTCTTTTGGGTCCCACCC
Source organism: Monodon monoceros (assembly GCF_005190385.1). Classification (NCBI taxonomy): domain Eukaryota; kingdom Metazoa; phylum Chordata; class Mammalia; order Artiodactyla; family Monodontidae; genus Monodon; species Monodon monoceros. The sequence continues at coordinate 74,569,764 of NW_021703774.1, read as the reverse complement.
ACAGCGCTAGCTCAGGACTGATGCCCATACCTGAAACCACAAGTAAACAGAATCACCTGCCTGCTTCTCTGCCCCTTTTTCCCTGCAGGATTTTCCCTCGGAACTATACTGGCTGCTTCCCCTGTATCAGCCCACCACAGAAAGGTCACCTTCACTAACCTGGAGGGACTTTTTCCTGTCCTTCTCAGGTACCCTCAGTGGACATCCTCAGGTATCTTTCTATCACAGAAGAGGAAGGGAAAAGAGAATTCTGGCAGGGGTCATCCCTGGCAGGGTCCTTGCTTTTAGGTGCAACCTGTATGGCTCTAGACCCTCAATCCGAGGCTCCTTAAGATGATTCTTAGAAGAGGCCACTGCTGCAGCTTCTCTTACAGCTTCCGTATGGCTGAAGGAGTTACAATCCCCCACTCCCAGTGACTCTTCATGAGGGCTACCACTGGGGCTTTGAGAGGAGAGAGCTCACCCTGGTCTCCCGCGGGAGGCTCAGCCTGGAGCCTGGGAAGTGCTCCCCTTACTCCCAGATTCAAGCCATCCACTCCCTGAAGCACCCTTTTCCTTTCCCACTTCTAAGTCTTCATCTCCTGCCATCTCATCCACCTGAACTGCTCTCCCTCTACTCAACACTCATTCATCTATTTGTTTACCGAAAACAGATTGAGTTCTTTCATTTGCCCAGCCTCCCTACAATAGACACAGGGAAGACACACCTCCTGCACTCAGAAACCTCATAGACTAGTGGGGGAGACGGAAACACAAATGAACTATTGGAAAACAAACTAGATAAGGTCAGAGAAGAATTCCTCGAGAAGGTAAAGCCCAAACTGAGCCTTAACAGATGAGTCAGTTGGGGAAGGGAGGTTGAAGTAGAGGGGACTGCATGGGCAAAGGAATGGAGGCAAAACTCAGGTGACTTGTACAGGGAACTCAGTAGATCATGGATGCTGAGGGTCAAGTGCAAAGCTATGAGTGGCAAGAGGTGGGCTGGAGTAATAGGCAGGCTCCACACGGCAGAGGGCCCTATACGCCTTGTTAAAAGGCACAAGCTTCATCCTGCAGTGGCTAATGAGCTTCGTTTCCTGGAGCTCCTGAGAGGCAGGACCTGGGGCCCGTCTCCCTCCACCTGAGTGACTAATTTTCCATACTCATTTCCAGAGTAAGGTTTAATTTGAAGTAAAAATGTTGAACAATACCTCTGTGTGTAAGAGCAAGCTACAGGAGGGTTTTTAGTATAGGCAGGTCCAGTTTGTGTTTCAGAAAGACCTCTCTGGCTTCTGGGTCCCACTTCCAACCATTCCTCAGGGCAAGTCTATTGCCTAAGAAAAGGTCTGACAGTAATAAATGATTTACAGCAAACACGAAAGCTAAACTGTGATAATTGTTGCCACACTGATTGCATTCAGAGGGAAGAAAATGAAGTAGGGATCCCCTTTCTCTCGGACTTCAGGCAGAACCATCTTAGCCAGCTGGCCGTGTTGATGACGCCATCTAGTGGTACAAGTGCAGCATGACTCTAAAAGGAACCAAGATTGCTTCGGAAGAACCTTTGTGTCCCATTTATTTGTTAAATTCTCTATTCTCCTGTTTAACACTCAAAACAACTCAGCAAGGTGTGTCTCAATGTTCATCCATGTTACAGGTCAGGAAACTGAGGGCTTGATGGGAAATACCACTTGTTTTGAGTCTTCTTTGGACTAGGAGCCATGTTAGATGATTTACATGAGATTGGCATTATCCCTCCTCCAAAGATGGAGAAACTGAAGTCCTTAGTGATTGAGAGAGCAACTAGACTAAGCCCTAGACAATGAAGTTTTTCTGCTGCCAGAACCATATTCTTCCTGATGAATCCGGTCAGATACAAACCCCTCACTTAAGTCAAAAAAGAAATCAAGTGGTAAGAGTCAGGCGTTTTAGGAATTCAGGGTAACTGGCCCAGACTATAGCTATTTTATTTGCCACCAAAAAAAAAAAGGGGGGGGCAAAGGGAAAAAGAAAAAGAGAAAAGTTCCTCCTCATAAAAGAGTAGAAAATATGCCTGTAAAAGAGAAAATTTCCTCCTCATAAAAGAGTAGAAAATATGCCTGTAAAACAGAAAATAATAACACTCTTGCTCTCTCTTTCTCCACCCACACATGATATCTGAATATAAGTAAAAATCAGGCATCCAGAATCATAAAGAGGAGAAGCAAAAACACCTACAGGAAGCAAAAGGACACAGATGATTCCCAGGTTTGGTTTTCTGATTCGCAAATCAGAACAGGCCCCTGAAAATGGGGATGATGATGAAATCTGTGGCCAATTACACCAAGTTGATGAATAAAAATTGTATAATTCCTTTATTATACATAAAAAGGGCCAGGGGGAAAAAAAAAGAGGTTAAAAACTAGGAGGAGAATCAGCAGTACTCACATTGCTCTGACAATTCAGTTTTTTCAAGGATACGGGCTTAAACGCTGAACTGAAACAGAATCTACTCTGGCAGATTTTTTTTTTCTAACTGGTTTCCTGAATTTGAATGACATGTAGAGGCCTTTCCAAGCCAGGCACAAAGTCAGGAAACCATAAATTTTTTCATGACAGATTTGATTAGATAAAAATATAAATCCTCTGTTATAGCAAAACACACTAAAAACAAAGTTACAAGGGATAGTTTGAAAAAATGTTACAACATACATGACAGAGAAATAATAACCATAGTCTATAGGGGCTTCCCTGGTGGCGCAGTGGTTGAGAGTCCGCCTGCCGATGCAGGGGACACAGGTTCGTGCCCCGGTCCGGGAAGATCCCACATGCCGCGGAGCAGCTGGGCCCGTGAGCCATGGCCGCTGAGCCTGCGCGTCCGGAGCCTGTGCTCCACAACGGGAGAGGCCACAACAGTGAGAGGCCCGCGTACCGCAAAAAAA